>NW_026706972.1:0-407802 GCF_024137745.1 Phymastichus coffea
AATCGTTAAATCAGGCAATTGAAATTTGTTTTGACTAAAATTTTGAGAAGGTTTATTATTTGAATAACGTCTACTGTTATGATATCGTTGGGGATTATAATTATTTCGTACTCTATTAAATCTACCTCGACCTCTATTAGTATAAGTATTTATTTGCCCGATTTGAGCTTGTGTATTGTTATGATTACTATGTGAATTGTATTTATTTTCAAAATTTCTTTTATTTTCTGCGAATAGAAGATCTAAATTTGTTAAAGTTTTAACAATCAAATCACTCTGGTTACAATCTATTGAAGCCAACGCAAGTTTTGCTGATTTAGGTAACTGTTGAATAATTGAATAATTTTTTTCGTAAATTGACATAGTTGGTCTAATAAAATTTGCTTTTCTCAACTGAGAATAATAAAATGATTGTAAGTTCTCATGATTTTGAGGGCTAAATTTCCCTTGCAACCACCGATTCTTAGTTTTAACTTGTACTTCTACTGTGTAAAAATTTTCCATGAAGGCAACTTTAAATTGATCATAATTCTCAAATGGATTTTGTAATTCCATCCATGCTCTAACTTTATTTTTAAGTAACATAGTAACCACGTGTAGCTTTCTCTCACATTGAATTTGTTTTAAACGGAAATATCTCTCCACTTCATCTAAAAATTCCAGAGGATTTGCACTATTTTCATCAGAAAATGACGGGACCGTTATATCAATTTGATTTACTTGTACGTTTCCGATCAATGATAGAAAGTCATTTACGAAATTTCGCTGTACGGCAACCGACTCTACCTGGATATTATTTTGTTGAGGTTGAACACTTTCTTGAACTTGGCGTAGTTGTTCTCTTGATTGTTGTAATTCTTCCTGAAGTTTGTTGCCATTATTCGTTTGCTCATTCAATTGTTGAGTGAGTCGCCGTATTTCAGCTTCTTGCCTCTCTAGATCCGCCTGATGACGTCTCGCCTCATTTCTCGGATCGTCAGGAATGACATTCATGTTGTTGTTTCGTGACCTCGTACTCGTACCAAACAAATTAGTAACGATTTTGTGTGATGTTCTTCCTGATCTCGTCACGTAAGTCGAGGACTCATTGGAATTAGCCATGCATTTTTTAATTTAGGAGTTAGGTTACCGCGTGGTCGGGCGCCAATGTAAAATTTATATAGGTTAAAAAAGACAACTTGCAAATAAAATGGCTTTTCACAGTCAGTAGAACATGAATTCCTTAAGCTCCCGAATCACACGACGAGAAGGAAAGATTATTGAAATAATAAACACAGTATTTCTTTTGGCCACAATACATTATTTTCAATAGTTAAAACTTCTTAAAACTAAATACATTCATACGTGATCACAACTACATTCATACAATATTCACATTAACATATCTGCATTCACACACTATTCACACATATTTACGTATCCGCATTTCAATTGCCAATAAATTTAATTCTTTTTCTTTGGCGTAGAGTGATGATGGTAAATTTATGATAGATTTACTATCATAATTCGTTAGAATAATTAATACAATGTAATTGAGCTCAATTCGATTAATGCTTACGTTTGTCAACAAAGTCCGCTGGTATTCGTAATACCGTTGTTATTTATTGTATCACTAACAAATTCTATGACGTAGTGAATGTTGAGGATTCCTTGAGATCAACGAATTCAAAAGCCTCGACGAAACTAGATACATAACCACCGATGTCAGTCATTGATGATTTGTTCCGTGGCGATGATTTCCAGTCTCGTTAGATCACAGAGGTGGCAATTTCGGCGTTGACCTTGCCTTGCATCCCGCTTCGGAGACGGCAGCAAGCGCGACGATATGGAGTCACGCTGGTGGGACGGCAGTTCGAACAAAAGCGAGCGAGCTATGATGTTCGTTAATTTTATTTAACTCTCGCTCATGCGCAGTGATCCGCAACGAATCTACACACGCACACACACAAATGTGAAAAGGCGCGAGGTTCAAATCGACTCGTTACAAACCGCAGCGAGGAATCCTCCTGCGCCGGGAAAACCGTTATTGCAACGTGCATGCGCCAGAGTCGATGTTGAAATTATAGGCCGAGAACGTAAAATCAATGCAGCATTAGCAGACTGCTGCTAGAAATTTGACCTTTTCTGGCACGAAGTCTTTGCGCGCACGTCAGAAAGGGACTCCCTCGAATAATTCCCGATATGGCTGTTGTTGTTCCGAGCGAATGTCTGACTGCTCGCGCGCGACCACTCGATATTATGCTAAGCGAGCATGCATTATGTAGCAAGAACCTCGTACTCGCGGGCAAACTTACGAGTAGTGCGCTGCGCTTTCGCTCAAGGTCCAAGGTAAACAATAACATTTTCGCGCTAACGTGCGTGATTCGGTTTGCCGGTCGTCTTTGCTTACGATGGACGCGATGCGATTCGCTTTACTAGTGAATTCACGTGGCAATTGAATTTTCGCGAAAGCGCGTGAACGGCTTGCGTCGCTCGAGCACAGTAGGCAGAGGACCAGTCGGCTGAACGACGGAGAATCGCTTCGAGTGGAACATCAGCTATCTTTGATTAACGAGCATATTGTGCAGCGTGAACCTACTCTCTCTCTCTCTCTCTCTCTCTCTCTCTCTCTCTCTCTCTCTCTCTCTCTCGGAAACTTGAGCAATAAGCGTTATAAAGCCGGTATTTATCAAATGAAAAGCACTTGTTTCGGTTGAACAAATACAAAGCTCTATCCCTTTATCAAAAAGCCGTGTTTTTAACCTTCTCATGCGGGCCGCCTCGAGGCTGCCGCTTGTTGTACAAGCCCACTCGGGAGAGATAACCCCGGCGGAAAAATTATGATCCGACGCGGATTGCGTGGGCGGTGAAGATCCCTCGGTCACGTAGCAGCGGCATTCGTCTACTACCCAGCCCGCGCTAGCGTCAGCCGTACCGAAATCAAGACTCATTCTTTTCCTTCTCAGCCCTGTCGTTCCGTGATTAACGCGCCCAAGGTGACGCTTTTCCGATTTAACCAACGCCAACTCGTCCCCCTTAAGCTTACTGCCTGGCTATATTTCGTTCGTCTCGGCCTTCGGGGTAGAAAAACCCACTGCCGAAAACGCCAAACCTTCTCACGTTTATCCTATCGACCGAGCAACTGCAATATTTTTGGAAATCGTCGGCGTGCGGATTCATTGATAAATATTGCTTGCATGTGAATAAAAGCCAAGTAGCTCGATTGAAGCATGACGATGCGTCGAGAAAGGGCCATTTTTTCGCTTCGTTCGTGTGGCGTTAAAAGAGAAAGCTTCGCGCGCGAGAAAATCTTCCTCGGAAATTGAGCTTTTTCGCTTCGAAGCAATTAGTTCCGTTCCACGCTTGTCAGATGCCCGTCTTATCTAATCCTTGAAGCTTCGTTGCTGAGATAGACGCAAATAATCTATGATTGCCCTTTTTTTCTCAAGTATCATAAAAGTATGTTTGGTTCTCTAGAATCAAGTCCTAGTAATAGGACCCTATGTCGTTAAAATTAAGCGCACAGCTGATAATTGCTCATTTTTATCCATGTGATGTTGTAAATAATAACATCGCTAGCAGTAAATGTGCGCCTTTAGCGAGGAAGAATATTTCTGTCAACGCACGAATATCGAAAAAACAATGAACTTTAGCGTGTAAAATCTTTAAGGTCTTACAAATTGGCTGTAAACAGCAAGTTATAACGACTTCGAGCTATTTCGGCATCCGCACTTTTTCAGCGTCAAACTAACCCCATAAAAAACGTTGTAAACACACGAAATTTAATCTATTCAAGCCCTCCCCGAGATTAATCGTTCTTTATGAGGATAAAGAAAGTCTATAAGGTCGTGGCAAGAGAAAGGAAGAAAAAAAGTTTTTTTCATCAATGAAATTCGCTGAATCAGAGCTAGAACGTTCAGCTACCTTTGTGCCTTCGCGCTCCAAGCATTAAAATTTTTATTTCCAAAGATTAAAAACTCGATTAAAAGAGCTCAACTCCCCGACTACTCCCATAAAAAGACGTAACTTTGATAAAAAACAAAGAAAAAAAAGAAGCTTTGCGCGAAAAAAAGGATGAAATTAATCAAACTGTGTTACGAGTTCGCACGCCGCAGTTTTGAAAATAGGTGATTTGGCAGTAGCTTTAGACAACTATAGCTTGTTTACCGAGATCGCACTCACACGTAGCTCCACACACACACGGTCATTAGAGTCGAAGGTGGTATTCAAGCTGACTGCGAATTCCCAGTAGCTAAGACATGAGGTAGCGTGCCAAGGGCCTGCGTGTTGATTGTCAGGAGGCTGTATATATAGGCGACGAAGCTGGCGGCGTTGGCATCCCGAGCACCCGCGGATTAATGGGCATTCCCTGGCGACGATCGCTTCATCGCTATGTATCCCCTGTGCTTTTTCAAGCACGACGTCGAGCCACTTCGCGCGCGTGCGCGCCGCCGTCGAGTTCGCCAAACAAGCCTCCGCGCAGGATCGCTTCGCGACGCGTCCTCGAGCCAAGTTTTGTTGCGGCAGGATTGAAATCCTTTCGAGAGTCATCGAGGCGTCGCGTACACGGGGACGCCAGTCAACCAACTAAACTCGCAGCGCGATGAAATAGCTTTTATTCAAATTTCTAATCGCAGCCTCGTCGAAGCGCGGAGGATTAGAGAGGCAAAGGACTGGGCGATAATTTGCCCAGGCGCATCCGCCATTACCATATGGTAATTACCCAACTTCCCAATCGGCCTGGCAGCAGCAGCAGCAGCACCAGCACCGATTGCGCGCTCTGGGAATGGAGGACTTGCTTCCGACTCTGCACTCGGGGGTGTCGCTTTCCCTGCGCCGCGCCGATATAGACGTATACAGACCGGCCGAGCCGTGCGCGCGTTGTCCTCGGCACTTGACGCTACCGCTCGTTCTACGCCAATCCCTATACTCGATCGCTATCTGTTGTTCGTTTGTTCGCCCTCCCACTCGAATCTAGGAAGTCGGTACGCGCGAGGCGACGTACGACTTGATTCGATTATCCGTCTGCTCGCACGGTTTTCGCCGATGGCCTTTCATCGGAGCAGCCTGCTCGTCGGGACGCGAACGTTCGAACCTAATTAATAATTCGAATGCCCTGCCCACGGTGCGTGGCGTAGAGTGCTGGGGCGCGCAGTACCGACAAGCCGTATCGATCGATTCTAATTGATCGAATCGACGAGCCATTACTTGCCCGAAAGAAGCGAGAAGACGAAGGTGGCAAATCAAATTACTGTACGAATGGCCCGAGTGCCGGTACATATCTCCTTAATCCCGACGAACGCAGCGCGCATATAGATGCCTTAATGCCGGACATACGAGCATCGGCTGCCGCTGCTGCTGCCGCCGCTAGCCTAAACGCGCAACAATTACGCGGAGGCCGAAAATTACGAAGGGAGCATACAACGGACGTCCGAGAGACCATATAACGAATCTAGCGCCAAACTCGTGATACAGATGTGGCCTGCTCTCTGCTGACCGCAAGTACACACAGGGGGAGACAGAGCGAGAGCAGCGATGAAGACGTTAAGGAATGGAAATCGTGACAGAGCTCGTTGGTTTGATGAAGGGCTCGTTGAGTCCGTGTAATTTATGAAATCTTAGGTGTCAGAGGAGAAATACCGAAAGGGATCGGGAGGAAAAAAGGGTGAGAGGTATGGTACAGCTTAGGGCGTTGTCGTCCGAGACAAATTGTCGAACGGCGAAGCTGCGGTCTTGCCGCTACATGTGTTCGTCGAAGTTGCCTCGCATTTAGAAAACAGGATTACAGTTTGGCTGGAGGGCTTCCTTCCTACGACCTTCCCACTCCCTCTCTGTATCTGTGTGTGTGCGTGCGTGTAGACCACCTGCGCTACTGCCGTGTTCTCTCTCTCTCTCTCTCTCTCTCTCTCTCTCTCTCTCTCTCTCTCTCACCCAGTCCTATATGTACACCAAAGGGGATAGAATATGTACACGTGTGCTAATGTGTCGAGTAAATAACAACACGCGTGCACTGTATGAGCGCAATGTTTTCGCGGCGGCGAACAAATTGTCTCGGGGACTGTATGGTGAAACGTTCAAGTTTTTACTTCTTTTTCATTATTCCGCGTTAGTTCATGCGCGCTAACGCATTTTGCGATCGCGGAAACGATTTTGATGTCGTAATGTTGGAAGGCTTCGTTACCGAATAGTTCGGAAAAACCCTAATGCAGGTTGGCTTGTGAACGGATGCATATCTCAGCAACGACAATGGCTTCCGCTCGTCTCGCGTAACTTTCTCGTGCAGTCGAATGAGCTCGACGAGGATCAGCTTGTTTCTCTCTCTCCAACTCTCTTTTGAGAGGAATTACCCACGTTCCAAGTGAATTTCATTATCCTTGACAGAGAGGGAGAGAGAGAGAGAGAGATAATTATTCCATTTTTCCAAGCGATCAAATTCACTTTTTCTTGTCGGAAGAACTGCTTGCTCAATCGCGATGGTGAACAGTCAGCTTTCAATTATTGTTATTAGACTGCTAATCTGAAGTAAATTAAATGGACATGTGATACTTCCGTTTTTTTCATTTGTCACATAACCTCGGTGAAAGAATTTCTTAAACTTTTCAGAGTCTCTCGAATGTATTTGTCAAAAGAAAGAAAAACAAAAAAAAATCTCTTTCGTTACGTGAAAGCTCGCGTAATGATAAAAACTTCTTTTGATGCGTAGCCACGGTTTGTAAATAAACCGAGAGAGATATATATAAAGAGAGTTCGGAATTTTCCTACTCTCTCATTATCCGCCAGCATCAGGATAAAAAACAAAGGCTTCCGCGGTCGTTCCAACTAAATAAATTGTACGTCGGGTTGATATTCGCTGAATCAAACTGCACAGAAAAAAAACGGACCCACACAAACTGCGCGCAGACTTTGTGAATTGAGAAAAAAAAAACTGGAGTCAGCCGTTTCCATTCATGCAGCGTTATAATGAAATAATTTACGAGAGAAAATTAACTGTTAAAACCACATGTTCCGAGGGAGAGAAAGGGAGACTGAAAGAAGCGAAACTGCACATGTAAAAACGAGCCAATTGCCACACAGGTGTTACATTCCTTTGATTTTCAGCGAATGCCCAGGAATCCATGTAATTTCCAAATTACACTAGAAAAAATAAATGTTCATAGGCGTTGTTCTTTCAAAGAATAAAATGTAATACAATAAAAGAAGAAAAAAGACGATGCATTGAGAGCTACTTATTTCTCATTTCTAAACAAGTATCGTTTGATCAGCGAGCACCTATGATAAAGAGACTAGAAAACTACAATATCCAAAAAGTTCGACGCTTGTCGGAAGTACGCGCAAAAAAAAAACAATCGTAAAAGGAAAAAAACTAATGTCGTCTCGTCACTTGGTACATAAAAAAGAGGGAGATAGAAGAAGGAGCGAGGGGCAGGGGGGAGGGGGAGGAGAAAGGGGAAAGCGCTTTGCAACGCAGTTATCTAGTAGAATCGTCGAAAAGCCGCGCGCGGCCGTGCATCTGCCTCGTAAAACGTTTTGATGCCGCGTCGCGCAGATGCACAAAGTGCAAAGCCTCGTATAACGGAAAATGTACGAGTTATTTTTGGCCTGTTCGCTAGCGAGCGGAGCTATCCGCACCAAAAACTACCTCCCTTTTCGTTGCGATAACCTTTAGCTTGTCGGCCCCCCCTGCCCCTGACCGCCGACGTTGTACGCTAGACTTTCATTACACGCTCTCGCTTTTGTGTTCCCGAAGGCAGCGCGCACGGCAGCTTTTACTTTATTACAGACCCGGCAAAAGTTCGAGCCCCGCAGTTTGCGAGCTTTAAGCGTTGCACCGCGCGACCGAGCTATTTTCATTTCTTCGTAAACGGGCCCCGCGAGAAGAAGGAAGCGATGACTATACCATGAAGCTCCAATTTTTCTTTTATTTTACCGTTAATTTTGATGCGGTTCCCGGAAACGATAGTTCTGACGCCGGAAGAAAACTCGAGATATTACGGATTAATCGGTTAAATCAATTTATTCCAATACAGCAGTTTTAATTAGCGAGAAAAATAACGGCTCGAACGTGACTCATCGAGTTGGCGGAAGGGAGTGCAAAAAATTCCGAAGATTTTCTTCTTGGACCGATCGACCGATTCGTTTATCGCCTGCCGAACGAAAAGTTCACCGAAGCTATCGAGGACGCCGGTGACTGAGTGTTGCGCTGGCTGCCCCCCCCCCTGCTCCTCAACGATACTGTATACAGCGTGCAATTACCGAGTTTCCGAAACTCGAAGACAAGTCGAGAGACAAGAGAGCGGTAAAAAAGTCGACGCTATTAAAGTTTAATTAATCAATGTTTTGCAACTCTTTCACGCGCGCCTTGCACTCTTCATCTGTGCCGATAGTTTTTTGCACTCGATGATACGGAACGAATTCGCTTATTTAATTCACGCTAGACTTGACATCTGACTTACATTTCTAGCGCTTCGACGAGATAAAAATGGACGTTCACTAACAATTCAAGTGCAAGTGCGTGACGTACGTGCGCGTTAATTCGCAAATAATTTGAAATAAAATTTGTTAGTGTTCACGGTCGTGCAAGTACCGAATGATAAATCTTTGAGAATTTCATATTTAAAATGGGCAAATGATTAGAATACGATGTGGAGGAAAATCCAAACTCGCTGTTCGCCCCCAAATCTAACTACAGGGGGAAAAAAGAGATAAGAGCCCGAGAAGGGAACGCCTCGACAGCTCGGAAATGAGAATTGGTAGGGTTCGATAATCGTAGAGAATTATCCAGGCCATCCACGATTCTCACATCGTTCGGCGACAACAGCACGACCGCGCGGATATATATCCGCGAGGCACGTTTAATGCCGTACGCATGAGCGCGAAACACGCGCGTCTCCTGGAAGAGAGAGGGAGGGGGGGGGGGGGCGATCGCGGGAGAATAGAGTTAGCGCGCGAGATCGGCAGGAGAGAGGGCACGTCTCGAATTGATTTCCGAGGGGGAGGCGCGCGGCGTAAAACCGCGCGCCGCCTGATTACTTTTCGATCCGCGGCCGTGTGTTATACGTGGATCGAATGATAGCCGCGCTCAAGCAGTTCTCTCACGTATAGCAGTTCGCTCGCTTCCGATGCTCGCACTGATAACCGTCGCCGAGGATACGCAACGAGGTGTTACGACTTTTTCCATTACGCACGCTCGGCCCCGAGCGACTTTTTAATGCGTTCCCGTCTGGCCGATCGACCGAGTGCAACGAGAAAACGCGCGAGCGCGCGCCAACTCGCCGGCCGGCCGACTGCCGAGCCTTCGGTCGGCGTCTCGGACAAACGCAGACGGAAAAACAGAGGCGATACTCACTCTCGTAGCCGACGTAAATGGGCGTCCAGGTGAGCTGCGAGTGGGCGAGAGCAAACAGCAGCGGCGCCACCGCGAGCCAAGCCAATCCCTTGTGCGCCATTTCTCACTCTTTTCGTGTAAATGTGCGGCTCCGCCGTGCGCTCAGCGCTGATTCCCACTCCGCGGGCCTCTCCGTCCCGTTTTCAATCAGCGTCCTCGTCGTCGTCCTCCGCTCAATGTCATCTTCGACTGCCGCTAACGAGGTAACTCGCGCGTCGCTTTTCAATTAAGACTTCTCTCGCTGCTCCTCCCTCCCTCTCTGACTCTCTGTCTTGTGCGCTGTTTGTCACCGCAGCGAGAGGGTCGTTCTTATCTGCAAAGTAGAAAGGGTAAATGGCTTGGATTTTGCGACCGAGGCTGGAACCTCGGTATACTTGGGTCGGGGGCTCGCGCGCCCACTGCGTTTAGCTTATCGTTCGCTAGACGGTTTCGATGATTGTACTACTGATGCGAGCCTCCCGAGTCGGCCGTTCATCGCGACGTTTGCGTTTGTTCGAGTGAAAATTAATTCTCGTCGCGTCAGAATTCTCTTTCGGTGTCGACCGATACAACGAGATACAACGGGGTGGTACTTGTAGATGGAACATTGATCCCTCGGTAAGATACTCTTCTCGTGAGTGTAATTGGTTTTCCGAGAAACTAGGCCAAATGGAGAATCTAATCAACTGGCGTCGATCGCTCTATTTTCGTTTTTAATTAACAATGAAAATCCCAATAAGCTTGCCCGCGAGCTCTCGAGCAACGAGAAGCACTTGGGGCTCGCCGAACATAAATCATACCTTGAGATGCTTAACCAGAGTTGCGGAGCATGTCTGTCGAAGTCGACGGTCCCGCACTACTTCGTCAAGGCGTTGCACAACTTGGACCGGCGTGGTAGTAGAAGGAACTCAGTTGTTTGCCGAGTCGGAACGAGCCGCGAACGACGCACCGTAAGTAGCTTAACGGCACTACACTCGCCAAACTCCTTCTCTCTTCTCACGTCTTATCGGCAACGAGGCACGCCAACTGTTCCACGCCGTGGAGGAGGCAAAAAAGCCGAGGGCGCCGATCTTGCTATCAATCCAAAAATGGCTCATCGCGCGCATTTCCGCAGACGCGAGCAGCCAGCAAAATCATTTCTTGTCCCTTGGTCGGCGCGGCTCTGAAACACAAGGACGAAACGAGATAATTAATCGAAGAGCCGTCGAGAGCGACGTCGTCTACTGTTGTCGGAAGGATCTGTCGGACCGCGACATCGGGCAATCGCGGATGATCCGCGATGAAAGCGGACGGACGAAGAGCGAGGCATCGATCGTTCTGCCGCGATCGTCAACTCGATACGACAGTTTTCCTGGACTGGAAGGCGCGCAGCTGTACGTGCGCTCATATCGTCATCCGTCCCAAGAGACGGTGACGCAGCTTGACTCGAGAGCGCTTTCCTTTCTCCGACAAACCGCAGAGCAGAGGGCGAGAGAAAGAGTAGAGCGGGAAAGAAAAGCGAAACTTGGCGTGGCGCGGAGGCTGGCGGTGGTGGGAGGCGAGCTCACTCCGTTAAGTGCCGAAGCGGAGGGAAACGGAAGGAGGAGCCTCTCTCTCCTCTCTCTCCTCCTTGTCTCGGCTTCTTACGCGCCGACAGACTTCCGCGCGGAAATAATTCATTAGAACTCGACGAGGGCGAGCGAGAGGGAGCGAACGAAGAACGAAGACGCGCGATGTCCGAACGGTCCAGACCAAATTTACCCGAAGCCGACCCTCGACTCCTCCTTTGTGCCGCTGCTGGTGGCGCTCCTGGTTATTAAAGGTGCAAGACGAGAGCGAGATAACTTGCCGGGCAAAGAAAAGACAAGGTGGAAAACTGTAACGCAATCGAGTTTTCGCCTCCGCCGGGCCGCTTCTTTTTCCTCCTCGGCTAATTTAATTAGCTCGCCGCGCCGCGCCGCGCCGCCGCTATGCAAACACGAAAATTCCGCGCAACGGACAACGAGCGTCCGCATCGCGTCGAAGCTCTTGGCGCTGTCCTTATTTCTTTTTCCGTCGCTTCCTTTCTATTCTCTTATCATCCGCCGGCGGCAGCGCGCCGCTTGCCCACTTGGCCGCGCTAATTGCATCGTGTAATTAGCGCTCTTAGGCAAGTGCACAAAAGTGCGCCGGAAAGAGAGAGAGAGAAAGAGAGAGAGAGAGGGCTTTTTCCAGATTAACTTTGCCGGCTGCTTCTATCGCTAATTTGCCGCGGTAAATGCAGAGTGCGGCCAGTCCTCGCACTTTCGTCGCTTTTTATCTGCTCCGCGCGAAAATCCATTTGCTAAAGTGACGTGTCGCGAGCTCGCGCGCGCCTACAAGCCGTAATGGTAAGTCATAGGACCGCGCAAGGCAGGCAGTAAATCATAACCGCCCGTGAACCGCTGTTCACAGGCAACTCACTCGTTTCAGCACACGTGCGCCGGCCGCGCCGTGCGCCCAAGCCCGCAACAGCATTAGAATTGCACTCGCATAGGCGAGAGCACGGCAGACTCGATCAACGTCAAGTTTGCGACAAATCACGTATACCTGTATATGCGCTGCCGCCTCTCCGAGCGAATGCCAGCTGCCAGAACTTGCTACTTGTATGCGTGTTCATAAACGCACGACGATTCCGCGCGCTCTGGGGAGGACCGTTTCCTTGGCAAACTTGAGAAATTTCCGAGCAGTCGCTCGGTCGCGCCGTCGACTCTCTGACCGTGAAACGCGTGCGCAGAATACCCGAGTCTGGGAAACGAGCCTCGAAGCCGTCGGAACCACCGCGCCCGGCTTTCCGAGGGCGAATCGTCGTTCGCGATTCCGACGCGAGAGCAGAGACGAGACTCGTCTTTCGCTTGGTCGTCGTCGGGGGCCGGTTTCCTCCTGATCACGGGTCGATCTTGCCGATGTCGTCGCGGCGCGGCCGCCCTTCCCTTCATTAATTAAGCGTCAAGGGTGCGCGGCGATCGAAAAGCCGCAGGCGCAATCGTCCCGGCCACGCCAAGATATCTTCTCTCCGGCCCTCGCTCTCTCTCTCTCTCTCTCTCTCTCCCTCTGCGGCGTGTAATTATGGTCCGCGGTAATTGAAGCGCCCGCGCGTGATTCGATTAATAACCGCGACGGCGGCCGATCGCGAGCAGCGCGAGCGAAATCGGCCGATCAATCGAGGCCCCAAGCGCGGCTCGGCCGGACGGACACTCGAGCGCGGCGCGGGCAATCGCTCGGTTCGTCGGACTGTGAAAACAACGATTTTTCCGGCGCTGGCTTTGGCACGCTCTCAAAAAAGCAGCCGCGCCGACGAGGCATATCGGCCGCTGTCCAGAGAAAACACGGCTTCCAGTCCCGCATTATTTATTCGTCTCGAGGCCTGGGCGCATCTGGGATGTTCCGAGGCCGCTTCTATACGTATATGCACGTACTTACTGTTAACGCGAGAGGTTGATCGAGCGGCAGACTTTGCGCTCACACCTATCGCTTCTCCGTACGGCCATTAAACTTTCTCCTATCGGCGTGCTATTTAGCAGCTATGTGAACCTCGCTCGTATAATGCTTCATTCTTGCAGCATTTCCATATTTTTCTGATTTTCAGTCGTCTCGCCCGGACAAGAGATAAGGACGAGCTTCGAACGATCAATTAGCTAATCATATTTGGCTCGCACGTTCCAGCCTGGCAATCAAACGCAGCGCGAGCAAGAGAGATGGCAGCGCGAGCGGTAATTACGCTCGTTGCGCTTAATCAGTCTCGAGACGACGGCCGTTTGTCGGTCGTCGGAACATTCGGCTTCTAACGAAGCTTGCGAGAGAGGGGGGAGAGCGAACGTACAGCCATAATGACGTTGGCCCGCTACCCAGCCGTGAAAACGAAATTTCCACCGGACTCCCTGACCACTTTACTCGGTCCAAGTTTTCTCCGAGGCTATTGCGGCTTGCAAGTTGCCAGCTTTTTTTCGGTTTTTCCACTGGATTTTACAGTGCTACTAACAAGCTTCACTTTTATGGATCGACAGAAAGCTGTCGGGAGTCCAATGGCGCGATCGATTGTTGCAAAGACAGCAAGAGAAGGTACATTGCAATTTTCATAATTTAGTAGCCGGTGTTGGTGGCCATTACGTGCTGCCGCCTCCCGTCTCGTACGCAAAGCGCCAGTAATAAACTAAAAGCACGTCCGACGCTTTGAGAGGAGAAGAACGAGTCACCGAGGAGACATCGAGAGCTTTCGCGCTTCCACTGGCCCTCGATCTCGTTGCCTCGAGATGCGCAAAGTCTAGACTGGTAGAGTGCAGTCACAGTTTCCCTTATTTTGCCTTTTCTCGGTGGATTCACCGATTCACCGTCGCACTGGCAAAACGCGTATTTCCGAAAAATGTCTTTCCAAGCAAATGACACTCCCATGCAGGTAAGCTCGAATTCTCGAATGGAATCCTGACCAGCCGCCGAAGGAGTTTAATCGATTTGTCGTGGCGCACTCGAGATTACTGGAGCCAATTTGCCAAGAGCCGGGGAGCGCGAAACAAGTCGCCTAAAAGTTGCAGCGAAGAGAAAGTTCGCGCGTCGTCATTTCTTCCGATCGCGCGAGGCACGCGAACGTTTTTCCTTCGGCGAGTTATTGGACGTGCCTTTAATCGGCGGAGTTGGCTTGATGATTGGATTTTCTATCTGGTGTGCTCTCCTTCTCTCGCGCGTTCAGAAATATGTCTCGAAATTGCGCAAGTTATTTGTCAGCGAAGATTTAATGAAAGTCTGCAGATGACGTTTCGCCAACTTGATAATTGCTATCCTTTCGAGAGTTTCGCTCGGTTCCGCGACTCCCGCGGATTGTTCCCGAGCAAGCCCATTCAATCTCCTTTGATGCGTTCGATGCATAAAATATTCATCTCCCAAAGTACTCAATTTCGGCGCAACTCCGCGGCGAGACGAGCAAAACATAAACAAAACAAAAACAAAACAAAAACAAGAATGAAGCAAACCGGCGAATAATCGATAGTAGGAAAACTCGGGCGCGCGAATGAGCGCAGGCGGCGCCTTTGCGAAACCGTCAAAAGAATTGGAAATGCGAGCCTTTGTGTACGCAAATTAATACGCATCTTGGCCGGGGCCCGAGAGGCGGCGCGGGGCGTGGCGTTGCAGTCGCGGTGAAAAACGGCCGAGGTAACAAAGCGTCGCAGTCGCGAATCGATCGAGAGCCGTTATTAATCACGCCTCGCGCCAGATGACTTTGCTCTCGCTCTGTCTCTTTTCCGCGCCGCTCGTCGCGCGCTTTTTAGCCTCGCGCGCCGATTTTTCGCGCTCTCCTTTCTTCCCGCCGTTCGCGCTCGCGTGAAAAACTCGCCAGTTTTTTGCCGCGCGGCCTGACGCGACGCTGTTGCGACAAATAGGCGCGCGGAAAATCCGCTGCCCGTAGGCTTGCGGACCGCTGGAAACGACATTTTTTCTTTCTCTCCCCGTGCGTTTTTGCGAATCGACATAGAAAGCTCGTACGTTCGAGCTGCATTCTCGCGACACATCTCACACGAACAATGTCGAATTTCCGGCGACTCGATCAAGATAGCGAGATCGGTGAAAACTTGCCCTTGTAAATTTGTGGGCTTGCGCGGGGCCGAGTTTGTATCGAGGCTATAATGCGACGCGCCACGGAAGCTTCGCAGCGGAGCTTATCCGCAGGACGGTCTAGATCCTGGCCATCCGTAGCGGCTTTGACGTTAATCGAACGGGCATACGGACCTACAGTTTAGCCCTCGGGACTCGATCGTTCGCACCGGTCACCGCCGACCACGGAGGCGTTAATCGTTTGTTGTCTACGCTGCCAATAGACTCGTCCATGTATTGCGGGCCGCTGGCCCGGCACAAAGAACCAAGCAGGAAGAGGAATGATAAAATTACGGCAGTTGCCAAAAAAGAGGTTCCACTTTGATTTGGCGCGCGAAACAGGACGAGCGCATTAAAGCGCGATGCTCGCTCGACCATTACACCATTTCGCTGGCGAGCAAATGGACGGATTCTCATGTTAGCTACGGAGCTGTTTACGAGCCCGCGCGGATTTCACATACGCGTACGCTGCGCATAAAGGGAGAGAGAGCCTCCGATGACCGTCGACGTCTTTACGCTCACAATTATTCCATCGGCTCGCGATACGGTGGCCGCTCCCTCCGAGGTTTGTGAGCTACGCTCGCCGAGCGTAATATGCATTATTGCGGAATATTCTTTTAGCCGCGTTCAAGAAGATCGTGCGTCAGGATAGCCAAGCGCGAACCAACGTAATCCATGGTTTACGCGGCAGGCGCAACGCTTTCATTTTTTTATTGGCTAATTTCTTACACAAGAATTGCAATTGTATGCAAGCTTTTCCGTTTTCTTGTCGATGTACCAGCTGACTCAACAAGTCTCTAACCCCAAAAGTATGATCGAACAAAACGTCAATGAACAATATTTTACAATATTTTACAGAAACGATAAAAAAATCTGTCTATTAGACAATGTACGGTATGGTCACTCGGCCCCTTTTGGCTGTAGCAAACCCTTACACGGTATAGAATTCAGATTTTTCCAAAACGCGTGTCCGTGTTCTCACTGCATCGTGCAAACCGACGTCTCGCAAGCACTAATAGTCCTTTTTCACCAATAATGCGAATAGTGCGATCCCGTAATCCCCTGCTCATTACAAGGTAAAGCAGTAGAGTAGCAAGAAGGCAGAGCGCGGTCTCAATCGCTAGGGTCCGTTAGGAAAACACGTTGCCGGGGAGGAAGGAAAAAAGCTTCTCGCAGATGCGGAAAACACACGTGCCCGAGAGAGATTAGCTTCATCCGGATGGTATGGCTCGTGATGCGCGGATGTCATGTGAGGATTATCGGATTTGAGCGGCGGACCTCTTTTCCTGTTGAAGAAACGGCCGAGTCGACCTACGGATTAATGAATTATTTCGAGGCCGAGTACGTGAAAGTTCAGCCAGTTCGCGAAGCACTGCTTGCTCTGGGGATGATACGTGAGGATTTTCGAATTTTAAGAGATGCTCTGCCGTGCTTAGCCGCTACGATGGAAACGTGGCAACAATTATCGTTGAAAGCTTTTTCTTTCTTGTTACGAAGGAAAACAGTGCTCCGCGTGATCTAACACCCACTAAATAGCCTATGCGGCGCCACATTCAGTCTCATGTGAAATATCTTAAGGCGTTACTAACTGACAGTTGCGAAAGTTTGATCGTTTTATTTATCGGATTTGCGAGCGTCCGAGGGGTATGATCCGAAGATACGAAGACTAACAGAGCTCCGAGGCGAAGATGAAACAACTACCGTACGTCATTCGGCACACTCATCGCCAGCGGCCTCTTGGCGAAGCGTGTGCGTCCACTTTTGGCCTGGAAAAACAAAACTCGCGCGCGCAGGACAGGGGCAAAGTGGAAAACTTTGGTCCGGCCACGAAGAAGGGAATCCCAGAATCGAAGCGAAGCAAAGAGAGAGCTCGCGCGCGGTCTAATCGAATTCCGGCCAGCGGCCGCGGAAATTGGAAAATCTCGCACTCGCGCAAGCCTCCTGCGCTTTATTCGCGCCATTTGTCTTGCACTGCCGTGGCTTTTGTTTTCGCATGCTTGCCTGTGCTTTCTTTTTCACGGCTCGTCCCTCGTCCCCCGTACTTTTTTCGAGGACTAGTCCAGCTGTGTTTATTGAGCAGCTGGGATTTATCTGGACTTGTGCTTTGTTCCGGGCGACGCTCGCTATTGTCTGTATTTTATGAATTTCGAAGAGCTGCATTCTGAATATGCCATACGATTCTGTATTGAAGCGCGACGCGACACATTTATCTGAACTTATAATCGATGAAAAAATTTATAATAAATGAAACATAAAGAAACGCCCAACACAAGGATCTGCGAGTCACGGAACACAATGAATTACGTATAATACATTTTATTGATCGATAAAATGAAGGACAATGGACTACATTGTATGAAACTGGCTATAGAAACGCGATGCTTTAGCCACGTTTAGTTTCTACAGAACAGAAATGAAAATTTTTCACTAAACGGATGAGAAAACAGAATAACATAAGACTGCACTGAAACTCCAGGTAATAAAGTAATCAAGTCTACAAAGAGGATTAGACAAGTCTGGCTTTAAATGCTCTCGAAATCATTCGTAATTACGGCTTTAAAATCAACGCAATTTTCCGCAGGAAGCTACGTCAAAGGCGACGGAAGCTTTGCGGTGACAGAACTCACAAACTGCGAAGAACGAGATGAAAAAGCAGAAGAAGCGGCAGTTTGCGTTAATAAACGAAGCGTGACGGGTTAAAGCAAGAGGCTCTTGAAAACTTGAGCTTAAGGCTCGAAGCAATGCGAATGAGAGAAAAATGAGAGTGAGACTCCTTAGAAAGGAAAGAGCAGGGAAGCGTTGCAAGGATTTAGAAAATGCTCTTGTCGAGAACTTTACTGAATTTCAGCTGCAGCCCGTGCGGCGATGCGACTGCCGCACTTATTCGCTTAAGGTTGCTTCGTAGCCAAATGTCGGTCGATAAACCAAACTTCTTTTCATATCACCAAAAGACTCTTTGACTTCTCGACAATCCATGCAGAAAAAACGTGAAATTTTTTCTTTTCTTTATAAAGGCTTCAATTAGATTATGAAAGTGTGAACAGCAATTCACAAGAATGACTCCACGAGGTAACTGGCATAATATTACGCCAATTATAATTTTTACAAATTATCGATGCAACGGGTAAATACAATTATCTTATATTTATACTACTCGACGAAATGGAAATATAAAAGCTACGCGAATGGCCAGCAGTAAAACTGTAGTCAATGAGAGAGAAGAAAGTAATAAGAAAAATAAAGGAGCCTAGAACTTGAAGGCGAGCAAGGCAGTTTGCACTTTTGAACAAACTAATTTGCGAACAGCGATTCGATTGACTCCGGCCGAGCCAACTTACCACTTTCAGGAGCCCATTGTCTTCCTCTCGCGACCTCAGCAATTGCAATTACAAAGTCTCTTCCTCGCTCTCTTTTTTTTATTATCTGTCTAATTGCAGTTATTTCTGCAGTTGAACGGCAGACCTTATAAAATCGATTTTGCAAGCATATTGCCATTTCTATATCGACGAAGTAGCTTTTTCAACGATACCGAAAAAAGGGTCTCCAAATCCACTGTTGTGACAAGTGCCGTATAGATAAAAATACAGTCGATATCTCGATGTAGGCTGAAAAAAAAAACTTTTAGCCCCAAAAGTTGCTCGAACCGGCTAAAAAAATTGCTTCTTTTTGAATACGCTTTTCAACATTTAAAAAGACTTTATTCGCGAGAAAAATATGAAATCGTGAAAATTTTGCAATCGAGGATTTATCGTGGAGGAGCATCGATTTTTCGCCGAGAGCAAGCGAACTGACAAGTGGTTCGGCAGCCGAAACGAGAGCAGAATCGTCGAGGAGATATCCGCGGGCAGCCGCGCAAACAGTAAATCTGAAAAGACCAGCTGAACGTCGATAGCCGCAAGATTCGACGAGGCCCAGAGAACGGCCGAGAGCGAAACAGAATTGCCGACGCTTCGCGATAGATAGATCGGCTGCAGGACTGATTTACCGCCTCGGCTTGTGTTTTACAATGCAACGTACTCCGAGATAATGCTCAGCGGCGTATTTCTCAGTGACCACCGGGCGTAAGATAATTGCGGGAACGGCGGGAACGTGTGCACGGCCTTATCGCGCATTTTGCGGGTTGGTTTTGCGAGGACCGACGCGCGCGATCTCATTTTGCCCATAAAAATTCGACGTGGCCCTCGAGCGCTGATTGCCGAGTCGCGCGAACGCCAACATAAACTGGCAAACAAAGCAGGAAAAGTCCGGCGCAAACATTGAAAGGACGCCAAACTAAAGAGCGAACGTGGGAAAAGGACAGCTCGGTCGGGGGAATCGCGTGTGTCGCATGGAAATTGGAAGCGCGGCCGCTAGCTGCGCCGCCTGGCACTTGGATCGGCCAGAGCACGAGAAACGAATTCGCAAACACAAGGCTGTAAACCGAGTGCTCGGGCTTCGTTATCGCTCAATTACACGCCGGCGCCAGCCCAGTTCTTTCCGCGCCGCCTGGGCCCTGGCTCGACCGAGTTCGCAGTTGCAGCTCCGCAAGCGGACAATGTTCTAAGCCCTCAATTGGAGGGAAATAAACCAGTGCTACTGCGGAGTGCCCTCGGTGCATCCAATGAGATCATTCAGCGCAGGCTTTCAACCTGTTCTTCGACGCTCGACTGTCGCTTTAGCCGTCACCCCGAAATTGACCGTCAAATCGAAAGAGCCTTCCCGGAGGAAAGCGCAGACGAACAATTACGAATGAACTAGGCACGCAGTGCTGGGGTGCAAGGTGTGCTCGCGAAAACGAGAAGCCTGAAATGAGATTCGCTTGTTTGTCGCAGGTATTAATTTCGTTTCGTTTCGCAAGAGAGCCAATTCGCGCGCGTTAATCGCGAAGCGCGCAACTGGGTCAAAGCATTCCTTGTTTGATTTTTCCTCCTTCCCTCATCGGCAATTTTGGCGCGCGATATCGAACAAAGTAAATAAAAGCGAACGCGATTGGCCTTTTTCCCGGCGAGAGGCATCGTCGGCTAAAATTTATGTGCGCTCCGCGGAAGAAATAATTACCGCAGGTGATGGGGCACATGTGTGCTTTTTTCAAGAGGGAGAAATGCGCGCGTTCGGATTACTATTATTTTCACGCGAATGCGCCAGTGAATCATTGACCGGATTGAATATTTCAGCGTCGCACCCCCGCGCACGAACGTGACCTGCGTGATTACGAGTTGTGTTTTATTTTTTTTTGTTTTATAAAGCATACGCATCGGATATTTACGCGGGGAGAGAGGGGGAACTCGATTTTCCGTTGATATCTTTGTCAGCAGATATCTCGCAAATAAACGAATACTTTTTTTGCTCGTTCGCCAAAGCGCAACTTGCGTCGGATTTTACAGTTATTTGTATGCACTTTTCGCAGGTTTTCGCCGATTGGCAATTGTACAAGTTATTCATACCAGGTAATAAAGTACGCGCAACAATAACTCTTTGCAAATGTGTTATTGATAATTGATACGCGAAATACCGTTAGCTTTTCATTAAAAGTTTATTCGCACGTTGCATGACACAAAGAGTGATATAACCATAAAAATGGAAATAAAGGGCTAGGTGCACGCCGACAAAACACAACAATAATAGCCAACCCTACCGTTGACAATAAAAATTTAAAGGAGTTGCGCTGTCGACATTCATTACATACCGTGAAAATATGAAGAGCCAAGGGACGAGGAATAAAACAAGAGTGAAGGAAATTAGCCGGCAACGCGAATGCCCGCGCCTATAAAGGCTTGAATGAAGCCCATGGGTGAATTAGAGCCGGATATTAACATTAGCTCGGTCGCTGCTGCGCTATGTGCGCTCAGTCTCGAAAATGACGCTGCTGCTCCCCAAATGAGACGTGCAAATTAGATGAGGATTTCGCCGGACAACCTGGAATTTACCGATGCGCTTTGCATCTCTACATCATTGAAAGTTTGCTTTTTGTATTTGGCATTTGCAACCTTTCGCACGAAATCCCGCGCCTGTTTACCGTCAAAGTAGAGCCACGTCCGACGGGAAAAACATTTGCGCACGGCGGCGGCGGCGGTAGCGGCATAAAACCAGTTGACATTCCAGAGTAATAAACATTCAGTGCAACATAAAAATTTGCTCATAAATACATCGGAGGGAAAATCCATGCGTGCGGCTCGCGAAACGTCAAACTCAACTGACAGCGACACCCAATAACTCGTCGCGCGCAGGCGTTGTGACAAAAAAAAAAAAGAAAAAATTCCGAGCGAGAGATTGGAGGGACAAACCAGCCGTCGACGGATATCCATAATCTTTTTCGGCTGCTGTCCTTGCATGTCGGACTTGACGGCTGGATCATTTGCGCGCATCCGACCAAGATTGAGTCCCACTTGACTAATGATTCTGGAGCACGTGCGCATCAACTGCGTGCGATTTTTCTTCGCCCGATGAATTCGTTTGTTTAGTCTGGACTCTTTCCTAGTTTATGAAAATTCGATGGGAAATTGATTTCAAAGTAACAATTGTTACGGGCGCACAATGCTCGTACACCGCGTGACTCTGCTGTCAATTGAAACCAATTATCTTTGCGCAGCTATGCTCGCTCAATTGCTGTGTAATAAATAAACCATGCTGCGCGTTTAAATTCATACGGATTCCGATGTAAACCCGGCTTACGTGACATTATGTTGAAAGTCATGCGCCTTGAATATTTTTTGAATCGTCGCAAACGTTCATTTTTATTTTTAAAAGTAATGCGGACTAAGTACACCGGCTCTCATCATGTCATAAATAAATGAATAAAAAAGTTTGTACATAAATCTCATAACTTACTACTTGATATAATGAAATAATTATTATTTAAAATGATATATTGGATTCGCCGGTAATCAATCGGTTTTTTTTCTATTATGCCGGCAATACTGTTTTTTAATCGTGTTTCACACCGAAGCATTCGACAAATTAAAATCAGTTTTGATGAGATCATGAATGTCATATTTTTTCAAGGATATAATAAGAGTGGTCGGACGCAAACGGATAAATTTTGGCTCAGCCATGTCGGACAAATAGCCAGCGATTTTCGCGTTTGTGCAAATGATATTCGATAGATTCGACGAGTGCATAATTGACTGCGTCAGATGCGTTGCAAGATTAATAATTCAGTTTGACAGCCGATATTTCGCGATAAATATTCGTTATTTGCATAGCGTATGCGTGTTCCTTTTCGGCGATTACGATCATTAATCGTTTCATCAATTTCGTAGCGAGCGCGTCGATCGACTAAAAATTCCGCTCGGTAAATTGGCTCTTCTTTTCCAAGCGCTCAGCGAACAGCTGAATCCCTGACGACGTTTCGGCGAGCGAATGAAAAATCATAGCAGCGCAAATCCCTTTCGGTAAAAAGGGTCGACATTGAAGGGAGGAAAGAGCTTTTTTCGGAAAAAAAATAGAGGAACTAACGCGACAAAGTTTCTGCGAGGGCAAGAGATACATATTTTCACGGAGCGAACTCGAGCGCACTCGTGGCGAAGAAAAGTTCTACCGCCCGAGTAAATCATGGCGGAGTATAGCTCTCTCTTTCTCTGCATAAATCCCCGAATGACGCCAGCGCGACACTTGCTCCTCTCAAGATAGATACACGCGCGGCTGCTGCTGTGCGTGATGCTGCCGGCGAACGTTGTATTTCACGGAATACTTTTTTGATCGTTGCTCTTTGCAAATTTAAGTTGACGAGTTCCGGACAAAACATTTTATTGTTTTTCTTGATACAGAAAATTGCTTGGTTTGTTTTTCGGCATACGTTTTTCCGAACTCGTTGGGAGTTAGTGTTTTGGCTGTTGAGGTATTCGATAGAATGCCGTGCTTTAGGTAAAATGTTTTAACGATGCATTGCTCGTGATCACCCAATAGGCCATGTAGCGATGCGAAAAAAAAACTGAAATGCATCGAACCAAGACAATATAAAAAAATGTAAAGAGTTGACGCGGAATTGAGCCTGAAAATTTTTTAAATTACAAAAGATTAATCTCAATGCCACTCCGATAACCAGTATAACTCACAAACTACAGAAAGCCAATAGCGCAGCGAAGAATTACAACTTCCGCGCGGGAAGAACAATCGCAGAGTGCAGTCACATCATACGAGAGCCGAGTCGCACGCGGCCGTAAACGAAATGGCGGATTTGCATAGAGGCGTGTATAGAAAAAGGAGAAGAACCGTACAGCCGTACGTCAGTACCCCGCGGGACTTTTATTGCTCTCAGTCTGCCTTACACGCTTATAGCCGCCAACACTGTGTGCCTCCGTAGACGTTTGTCAGCTCTTCGATGGGCTACTGTATTTCGAGATTACCGCGCGGAAGGGACATACTTTATATTGTGGATTGGGAAGGGGAAAAATTTCTGATGATGTTCGGGAACGCTAAAGCTACGCGGCTCGGATTTCCTGCTTTGATTGAGTATTTGTTTGACGATTAACGTGAGATTTATGAGGAGGGAGACTTTACCGCTGACGTTATTCTTTTGCCGCAATATGCAGGCATATATCTTTCATCGTTAAGGGTGTACATGTAAATAATATGATTTATAGAAAATTAACTATGCGATAGAACTCTATATATTGATGATCTTGTGTAGTTTCGTCCGTCGCAGTGCGGTACTCAAAACATATGTATTCCAACGTTCGTTTTCATTGAGAAAACAGTGAAATTTCACGAAGGGGTGAAAAAGCTGCGGAGCACTCTGTATAATTAAAAAACTCGCTCTACATTGTTTGTTATTTACGCATGGATGCTTTGAATCTCGATATACCAACAAACATGTGCAATAGGAAAGTCAACGGTGTGCGCTACTCACGCGAAAAAGAAAGAAGCCTCAATGAAGTTGACAAGAGCAATGCACCTAGAACAGAAAAAAACAAAGTCGACGATTATTATACATGTCTATTCACTTAGAAACTCGTGAAATACTTGCACTTTGAAGCAAAAGGAAGCCAATAACAGAAAAGAAAGTTGCCTCCTTCTCTCCCCCTTACTTTTCGACGAGAGTAACTCCCATTTTCAGGCCTGCCCCTCCGCCGTGGAGGAACGGACATCGAGAAAGATGTTGAAAGTTTTCCGGGTCAATTAAACTTTTCAACTGGCATGCTTGAAACCCCGCACCTTTCCGGATAATTAACGCTTTCAGGAATCAAAATTACACTCTCCACGGTGCTGGAATATAACTCAGTGCCGATCGTAAATTAGCTCGGTTCAATACCGTGGAAAACTTGAAGCTTTCTCCCTGGAAGCTCCAAGAAGAAAGACTATCAATTCAATCTTAAAAGGGGAAAAAAGTGAAAGGCGTAATTGGAAATTAAATGTAGCGTCGGAACGTTTAGGGCGGTGTGTGCGCTAAAGAAGGAATAGGACAGGCCAGCAAAAAAATAAGTCGTGTTTTTCAGTGACAAACGCCAGCGATAACCGATCTCTCGAGAGAGCGTTGTCTCTTGGCAACCCCGCACACATAATACGTTCGTCCCCGTGTCTCGTATTAGTCTTTGTTTCCGAGAGCGCGAGGGCAAAGCTGCTGAAATATACTTATGCGTGCACGTTCTTTATCGTGTATACGTGTGTGCCTGCGTACTTTTTCGCCGCTGTGCTTTTTATTGCCGCTGTAATAACTCTCGCGGGGAGTTGTCCCTATCTCGTAAGAAAAGGGCGACACTCGTACTCCAACATGACTTGGCATTATTTTACAAATTCAAACTCTCCTTGTGAAATAAGCTCTTTGTCGGAGTGTCTCTCTCGGGCTACCCAGGCATCCCTTGCGATGGGCTTGAGCGATGACAGTTTTAACGTACGTAATCTGTTGAGCAAAATGAAAGATTAAATAGAAAAACAAAAGAAAAAGATAGGATTCGATAGGTAACAAAACCATTTAGCACAAGATGACATTCCATCATCTGAAAGTACAATAAGCATCCAAAACAGAGAAACTGAAAAAAATAAATAAAAATAGAGCAGAGAGCACAGTTGAAAAATATCGCTCTCGAGGTTCACTGAAAAAGACAAAGCCAGACGTGGGCCGGAAGAACCAAAGAAAGAGAAAATAACTAACCTCCATTTGGAGTGAAGGTAAAGAGAAGCGAGAGGGTGGGGGTAAAAGCAATATGAAAGTCTGTACTGGGTGGTGTGCCGCTCCCGCGAGAAAATTGTTTTTCGCGGGTTCGTGTTGTTGCTGCTGCTGCTGCTGCTGCTGCTGCTGCCGCCGCTGCTGCGAGGGATGCACTTGACGCGAGCACGGGGACCTGCATCCCACATAATAAGCGACGTCGTCATAACGAGGGTCGACAGTTATAATCTCCGCTGCTGCATAACAGCGAAAGAGGGAGGGCGCACACGCAACTTTTTATAGGTTAGCGCGCGCGCATGTGTGTGTGTATGGAAATTGCAGAAGGGAAAAGACAGAACGGAATGATGAATTCTAAGTGGTTTCGTTAGGTTTTTTCTCTCTCTTTCTTACATGTCGTGTTATTCGCCCCACGAGTAGATGACGATGACGGAAATTCCATTCGTGTATAGTTGTTTTGTCGAGTTGGGAGAAGGGGAGAAGAAGATGAGTTTTTTATTGAGATTTTTTTTGTATGTTGTCCGGATTCTCTGGATGATGTATTGCGATGAATACGTGCGATGGAGTTTTTCTAGTCCTTCTATGCGTCCTCACGAGTCAACCAATTTTTCATTGAAATTACGCTTCTTCTCTGTATTAATTGGCATTAATTACTGCAGAGACATAGTGAACTTTTGGCCAACATCACATAATCATTCAATACTAATTATGATAAATAGTTTCAAACACTTTTTAAAACAATTTATAAAGATTCAAATGTTTCCGTTCACTTTCTATCCAAGTCATTTCGTTGAGTATGATGCTGTAGCCATGAGGCTAATAGCTCAATTATTTGAAAGCAAAATCCTAAATCGGTATTCAACGAAATACATGATGATTTTGAACGTTTAGAACATGAACGTCGATGGTAAAATGAAATGACCGACAGATATACTCGACAAATATTCTCATTAATATAGTTAATTATGTGATGTAAATTTTATAGCGACAGTGCATTCGCGAACTAAAATTATTACATGAATAATGTGTAAGCTCGCAATTGTAACTCTACCGATCGTTAGTAGAGTGAAAATTCAAGAAAAAACGGTTCTGCATCGAAATCCATTAGCATACTCGCCACTGGGATATTGATAAGCTCGGGGAAAGCTTAACGTTGTATGCATACACAAACTTTTAGATATGTAGAACCAGCCATATAACCGATCGTCGCGCACGTTTCCGATAACCGCGAGCATCTCGCCCTTCACAGCCAGCAGTTCCACCAGCACCGTATCCTCCTTCGTGCTATTATCGCGATTAGAAGGCGGCACTTCCTTAGCTTGCAAATGCGTATTTCGATACAGTGAATCGACGAGCGTACGTGACGAGCGTTTATTGCTGTAGATATGTATGCGATCTCGTGTTTTTTTTTTCTTTTTTTTAAAAGGCGGGGGAGGCGATGTGCACGCGACTTCGCGTGATAACAGGGGGGTGTGCTTGCTGATTTCGTTGCCGGTGTAAAAGGTGACTCGTGCGACTGGTCTTTACGAAGGGTCGAGGAGGATGCGCGTTGAGTCACTCGCCTGAAGTAACGTAATAATTCGCGGCAGGGTGATTTCGATGTTGAACAGTGACTCATGATTTTTTTTTTTCAGACGCAAAAGTGGTGACTAATTTGACAACTGATTTCTATTATTAATTATCAATAACAATCGAGTTTTCACGGACATTCCATGTACATGTACAGAGATAAATGCATTAATACTGTATCAGCGTGAAAGAAATAATTAATAGAAGAAAGATAATTAGATCGATGAAGGAAAAGAAGCAGCAAGCAGCCGTAGAAAGAGCGTGCGCGCGTCCACGCAGAATCATCGCAAAGTGACGTCGTGAAATGAGCCATGAAATCGAGGGGAACGGCAGTATATAGCGACGACCAATCGAAGGAAATGATATCCTCGAAGCTTTCTCTCTCTCTCTCTCTCTCTCTCTCTCTCTCTCCTTTTTTCTCCTCGGTAGAAGCATAGCTGCCTATGAATCACGTTCGCGCGCCGTTTCTCAGAGACTTACAAGTCCACTCGTTTGGTCAGAGATTTCTCAGCCTCGTTGGATTATCATTTTTATTGCGGGTGGAAACTCTCCCTCTCTCTGAAGATACATCGCCGTTCAGCGTTTCGTTTGATGATTCATCTCGGAGTAGAGAGCTTGATATTATTTAACAAAGATCAAACTAAGGGCGTACAAAGGGACGAGTACTGATGAATAATGTTAATTCATGAGACGTATTTTGCTACGTAGAAGAAAGCGTTCACTCGTAACCAACAAAGTAAGGACTATGATTTCCGCGCAATAAAAACGAGAAGATACGTCGAAGCGGCAAGGTAAAAAGCATCATCCGTCGGGAAGATTTTTAATTTATATTCCATTGGAGCGAAGGGAAAGAATAAGCGGCGACGGTACCTTTACAAGATTCAGTACATATACCGCATCCCCTCGGTGGTCTCGCATATCCATCAGCATTATTTACGAGACACCTTCCGCGCGCGGTTCTTATCGACGAGGGGATTGCCGCGTGCGAGCCGATAACGAAGCGCCATACGCACGCGAATACATCCGTGCTCATTCGCCGGGCTGTCTTGGGAATATAAGCTCTCGCGCTCAACGAAAAAATAATACGCGCGAGTGTACGGGCCTTTCAGGTGCGATTTCCGATCTGACGAGGCGCGCTTTAATCAAATACATCGACTGCTCTTTCGTGCGCCTCCAAATACAACGTCAACCCAAGCGCTGATGTTATTAAAATTGCGCCTTTCACAAATAAAAGAGGATGCGCGAGCGCGCGCACGATTCTACTTTTACGATAACGTCGCGTCGGATTTTCATATGCGCGCGCGAGCGCGTGGATGCGACCGTAATCACCGCGCATTTCTCATCGCCACATGTCTGGCGTATACGCGTAGCCTTTTATTTCAGATAAATACTACAAATAAATCCGCCACACGTCCGTCCAATTTTCTTTGCCTGAAATAGCAGCCTATTTTGTCCTTTACCACTGCAAAGCTTCCATAAGCGACAATACTGATATTTTAAGCGCACATCGAGCTTCGTAAGTTCTTAGTCGGCAAACTTTTCGTTTAAGCGTAACATATCTAAACTTCAGAACGAAATGTTGCAGACGAAAAGAAATAATAATAAACTGTGCCATGCAAGTGCACAGCGCAGTTTATTATTATATACTTACTACTACATTACTCGAAACGCTTTTCTCGCACGATACACGATTTTCCACTATTTTTACAAGTAGTACCTCGTAAAAGTCGTGAAAAATTGGATGTATACGTAGACAAAGTCGTAAAATAAGGCTATCCCGACGCGCGTACCTGGATAGGAGAAGAACAAGCAAGAAATCAAGGTACAAACAAGAAAGCAGTTTAAACTCGATCGATACGAGGCGAGATTTAATTTTGCAATAGAGCCGATCCGTCGGCATTAATTCAAATTGCCAGACAAAGCTGCGATAATCCACGGACAATAAAATATTGAACGTCGCGAGCGCGTACGCCGAGAAAGTCAATGACGATTCATAAAGTTTTCATACGAGAGAGCGCGCGGGAATTCTCCCTCCGCCACACGCCCGCCGCGTGCATCCATTCGGTCTTTAATGCTCGCACGGAACAGCCATAAACTCGGTCAAAGGAAAAAACACGCGCGAGCGAGCGAAGGAGTTTCGCCTCGTAGATCATTATTTAGCTGCGTGAGCGAACGCGAAAACTAAAAATAAAAAAAAGGCGAGAGAGGATGGATGTGCACACTCGGGCGGTTTCAGCCTCGCGCGTTTTGCGATATGACCCTGCTTTTCGGATTTGTACGTCACGTAGTGACGAATCTAGCGGGAGTTTGCGTAAATTGAATTTCTTTCTCGTGTGCGCGTTGGCTATGCACGCTTCCTACTTTTTAGCCTCTTTTAAGCATAGGACAATGTATAACCTGTTGTCTCTCGTGCATATACGTAGAAAGATCATGAACAAGTACCACAATTCCGTGGGGTATTAAACCCTATTAAGCTCAATACGTGACATAGCTGTAACAGAAAACGACAAATTTTATTCGTATAACAATTCTACGAGGATAAAAATTTTCAAGATAAAAATGTCACCGTTTAGCGTTCTTCGCAATATTTCAAAAGACAACATTAAAGAATGCACGAAAAATTGCGAATAATAAAATAAGGTATCACGGCTTCTATCGATGAATTTGTAGAATCAAAAACAAAAGAGTAGGCCCTATGATAATTAGGCAGAAAAGCTGATTGAAAATTGGAAAAAACTTTGTTAGATGCGCCTCCATTGTATTTCCACGTACTTTAATCTTTCGGGTACAAGACGCACGCGAGAGAAATTTCGACGAGCATAGATCAAAAAATATATCGACGTTTCATGAAAACATCCGGCGTAAAGTATAGACATCGCCAGCAGTAATCTACAGTGGATGCATAAAATAAGCAGAAATGGCGTAGTTCAGTCGGACGAGGCTGCACTTTCCATTTTTCTCTTTCTCTCCGGCTCTCGCTCGTAGCCGCAAAGCGTATCAGCGTTTTGCCCTCAGATTTCCCTAGAGCACCGAGAGAGAGACGCGACATTGTCTACTCGGTGCGGCGCGCGCTCTAAACAATATCATAGTTTCGCAACTTATACCCCCCCCCCCCCCGCCCACCCAGCAGAGTCGAATGGAAACCGACAGCGAGTCAACAAAGAAAAAGAAAAGGAAGAAACGAGGCAGATTTTTGCCGGGACGAAAAAAGCCGAAGCCAGCGCGCTGCGACCATGATTTATTATCATTGATGCGCTACGCAAAACATGATGAATCGAGCATCACGCGCGCACGAGCTTCCTCCCACGCGATGGCTTTCGATTAATCGACGCTTTGATCAATTTGTCATCGGGTAGCGCGTGCTTTTTTTTCCTTTTTTTTCATCCTCATTATACAAGTGTGCAAACTGCGCGAGGCGAGTGATGTCGCCGGGTAAATACGTCGAATTTGATACAGACACGGGGCTAATTATGAGCTTGCGACCGCACGTATGTCGGCATTACGAGAAATTTCATTGATTAGAGATTGGAAATTGAGCTCTGCGTCGGAGCGATGCCCCGGCCACTTCAAATACTCGTTGTAAGCTTGCATTCCCTTATCGCTTATTACGCAATCACTGCGGTACGGTCAACGAACGACTCGTAAACACCTGTCCCGAGTTGCCGGAATTTTACGACAAATAATAATTTCATTAGTCCGCTATTTTTCGCCAGTTCGCACACCTGCATTCAAGGTGAAAGGTAGTTCGCGACGAAAAAGAGAGCTCTGCGGCAAAACCAGCTAAATCCAAGAAAACTCTCTCGCCCATTTTTCAATTGTTCATTGGTGGCACTCGGCATTTCTCGACATTGATTGGTATCGCCAAGCCGTAGCAGGCATTATGAAAGCATCGCGAGCCGCGATCGGATTCGAGACGAAGAAGGGCGCGTAGAGCTTGTTTTTCCTCTGTCACTTGTAGCAGCTCGCGCAACCAGAGACGCGACGCGACAGCACGCAAGCCGGATTCCGTACGTGTACGCCAGCAAATCACTTGGGACGTGAAATAATAACGGCCAGCTTGGCCGCTTCGAGTGCTATTGCTTCCGTCCCTCGAACTGTCGTCCGTGTACAGTTCGGGTCTATCCGAACAAACTTGGCGTGTCTACGAATCCCATTGAGAAGCGCGGAAAACCACAGCGATCCCATTCTCGCGCAACAAAACGAATTTCAATAAGCGCACTCGACAAAATACGGACACAGGCGCGAAATGGCATTGTTTCGTTTGACGCGTGAAAATCGAAGCGCCGGCGCCGCAGTGAGTCATGAATTAGCTTGAGTAGCGTGCGACGAGGGTGCATGCGAAATGAACGTACGCTCTTTTTTTATCTCGTGAACGCACACGGCACTGGCGCTTCTCTAGGGATTTACAAGTTTGTCCTGCACTACAGTGGGCGCCCCTTGGCCAATGAGAAAATAATGAAGTTTTCGTTTAGAAGGCGGGAAAATGGGGTCGGCGTTTCTTTGTCTGCGCGCCGAAAAGGGGATGTGTACGAAAACTCTTCTATTTGCTCGCCGATCAATTTATTGTTTCAACGTTATTTCAATGTTTATCCCGAAAAATTGTGCAAGCGATCGAGAAATACAGCATCATTGTTTCGATTGCAGTCAGATGGTTCGGGAAAACACAAGGACTCAAAGAAAATAGAAGCGACGTCAGGGCTTTCAAAGTGACACCCTCGCTCGTATAAATATCAATCGGGACATGCTGAAGAGATGAACAATTCCAGATATACGCTAGCGAGTCGACGTCTAAGCGAGAGAGTGGTTGCCTGAATTATGGGAAGAACGACGAACATAATACGATCGTCAAGCATAGAGATTAATTGGCTATCTACGATTTACATACGTCATCTCGCGTCGATCATGCGAAACGCGAATAGAAATCACTTTCGATTTGCAATTCCAGCTCGTACCAAAGTCTCCTTTTCGCGATTATGAAATCTACCGATACGTTCGTTACAGCGACCAAACGAAAGGTTACGTCAGCCAACAAAGAAAGACTGGCGCTGTAATGAGCAAACAAAAACAGCCATGTACGCGTGCCATGGGAGGAAATAGAAGAAAGAAAGAGCCACGTACAGAAGAAAAGGATCACCCTCCATAAAATCACAATCGGTCAGCAGCAGCTAGTAGTAGCAGCAGCATTGCCGCGGGCGCTGATTATACGGCAGAAAGAGAGAGAGAGAGAGAGAGAGAGAGAGAGAGAGAGAGAGTGGGAGAAAGCGATCGATATCGGAGAGAGCAAAAAAGACGTAAGGGTCTTTGCTCGTTCGTTTTGCTTTCGCCGAGGCCACTTTAACTCGGCCGCCGAGAGAAGTGCAATCGCACGAGTACTATCCTTTCGCGCCGCGACTACAGACCGACAGAGTGCTACGTCGATTATGTTTAAGGCACCTCTTACTCTCGGATGGGGTATTCATTGCCGGGTACTTTCCACGATCCACTTTTCGGTCGCTACGGGATTTATTGGTTTTATAAATGAATTTTTCTTCCCCGCATAAGGAATATAAATTAAGGCCGTTGCCGGAAAACAAAGCCACTTGGTCCGTCGGGGCGCCAGAAAAAAAATAACAGACGCTCTCGCTGCGGCAAACACTGGGGAATAAATCTCTCCGCAAATACACGAACGTATTGTACGTAGAATATATTCAGGCGTGGCCCGTTAAATTTTTATTAAATATGCCTATAACCGCGCGGCAACTTGTAAGCGTGGTCAAACCTCGTTCTTTCAGGGGAGATCCTGGGAGCACAACCGTGTTATTTTTGGAAACTCGAGTGCTCGGAAAATATGCCCGGCTGGAACCATACCGTAAGCTCATTATTCGGTGAGAGCGAGGGCAGCCCGCAATCGTCAAGTCGTACAAAGGTGTACTTCTCAACGAGAGCAGGTCGCTCGTCGTATCGAAATGTGTAACTCAAAAAGGCGGGGAGGCCAAATCGCCGGGGGACGGGCGGTGACGCGGCAAAGGAAACAATCTCCTCTCTCTCGACCTACAGCTTTGAAAAGTATGCGCTCGTTCCGGACGCGTGCACACGCGAGTGACTTGAAAACAAAGCAGCCCCTCGAGAAAGAGAGAAGGCGTATAGCAACGGCTATGTTTGCCGAGAGGCGAAAATTGTCGCGCGACAATGGTCTCGCCGTCTTTTGATCTTTTTTTGGCGTGAAAAAGAAGCATAGCGAGAGAGATGGAGGGTAATAAGCTACGCGATCTTGGCAATGTAATAGAATTCCTATATACGCTCTCATTTTCGTCGAAAAGCGTTCGCATTTTACCAACAGATGCCGTCACACTTTACAGATAAGAACTGTACTCTTTGTAATTTGGCAATGTATTAATTTTTTTTTTATGGCCCAATAAAACCACTATCTGCCTATCTACCGTACTCTTTCTTTTCTGATGTCATTACAGTCAAGTTATTGTAGAGCATCGTACGACGAAAAATAACTCTTCATTATCCCGTGGCTACGATGAACATATTTCGATTTTCTCTTTGGTCTTTCTTTGCTGCGATCGCGTTCGCATTGACAGTAGATGCAAAATCGGTATTATATCCATTAATCAATAATTAAATCTATTTTTATTAGTAACAAAGTAAATGAAATATATTTTTTCTGCAGATCTATGATTTGAAGGTAAGTAGTGAAGATTTTTCTTAAAATCATTTCATAAAATCAAAAATAAAACGTTACATTTTTCAAGGACGAACATTACAGATACCTTGAATTATCATTCAAACTCTCTCACTCGGTAAGTACAGCGATAAGTCAAAGTGTTGTCATAGAAGCCAAATGATTTAAATGATTTTATGATTAAAATTTAGATTCGTCAAAGCCTTCGTTGACAAATTAATAGTTTTACTGAAAACTTAAAATTTGAAACCCATCGAATAAAATTATACTTAATTATGAAATATTTTAGTTTGAAAGTGATCGAATTACGTGTCAAAATTATCGGCAAAAATGCCCTGCTGCAGAAACTATAGACGGTCAAATATGTCGAGTGAGTTAATTGAAAATAATTTTTAAAGATTTCTTATAATTTTTTTATGTTTCATGTATTTTTTAGGCCATGATAGATATTTACGACTGCCAAAAAAGGACCGATCGCGAAGGTATAAAAGCAATTCTAAAAAGAATTGTTGAAATTGATCCAAACTTTATCGACAAGTGGTTTAAATTGTTACCCAATGATCGAAGTATTTCTGAAATGATCGAAGAGTTGAAAAATACCGAAAAATGAAAAAACGTATAATTTTGTTGTGTGGTACAGTTTAACCTAACGTGAATTTACTGCTCACTCTAAAATTCACATTGATTAGAAAATGAAATTCAAATAAAGACAATCTCCAGTTGATACGTCGTTGATTTTACTCAAATTCCTAAGTCAGCAACTCAGGCTTGTAAATAACGATAATTTCATGCGCTCTGTGCGATTAAACTAAAACAGTAAATGTTTACTTGAAAAAGAAAAAGAACGACGCGATCGTCACAATAGTTTTCTCCTCGTTAAGGCTTGCTTTTATTCGGACGTATCGTAGAAACGCAATACTCGTTTGAGTATACATTTTCTGAAGGTACGTATAACAGTAGCATAATGTACGGACACAATACCTCCGCGAATAACGAAGCCCACCAGAAGCTCCATCGAAATTACTCCAGTACAGATAATAGCCGAGCCATTATTTGCATAACTCGACTGGTGCGTCTCGTCAAGATACAAAAAATAACAACAAAAGCGAAAGCACAGATGAATAATAGCGCAGACGCATCCAGAGTATATAACGCGGAGAACTCGAAGAAAACTAGGAATAGCTCGGAGGCAGAAGCTCGCGAGATAGGGAAAAAGCAGAAGATGCCGGGGCGACGATAAGAGCGTAGTGCGACCAAGAGCGAGAGAGAGAGAGAGAGAGAGAGAGAGAGAGAGAGAGAGAGAGAGAGAGAGAGAGAGAGAGAGAGCAAAGTTAAGCCGTTTACGATCGTTTGCATTTCGCGTTCCCGTTTCTATATAATCGAATGCCAGGGCGGCGCACACGCGTCGTGCGACAAGTCCGTTTATGCGTCCCAGGCGAGTTTAACGGCACAAACAACGCCGCCGCGCGCAAAGTTTATTATCTCAATAGTTTTATTCGGCGTGTCGGCGGCGAGCGACAGCGCTGCAAATTGTAATCAGTCGAATGGTCGCGCGATACGTCAAGGCTGAAATGAATTTGATTATTGCAGAGGATTCGTGCTTGGACTTCTGCCAGAGTCCCGTCCGCTTTTCTCGTCGAGGAAGACCAATATTCCGCGTGCGGTTATTTCTTCGCTCCACGCTTGCGTGCAAAAATAAAATTTATGCTGTGATCCGGCAGAGCGCGCACTTTCAATAATATAAAACATCAGACAACAATTCAGATACAAAGCTTATCAACAATTTAATATTAGTGAGTAAACAGACGATTCCGGTACAAGCGATTATCTCCGTCTCTCACTCTCTTTCTCTCGTAAAGTTAATAGAGGCCAAGTTTGCGCCTTCCTGCTTTCCCAGAAACAACAACACGCGCTTTCAGAAAAACCACAACCGAGACATTCTTCCTCTCGCGGGGAAGATCAAGGTCGGCTGTAAAGCGAAAAATGCTGCTCGCAAGCCGTGACAAAGTTGCTTTCAGCGGCGAAAAACCGAGCAGGAACGCATTGCGAAGGGAAAATTGTCGGAATGATAATTCGTCGCTTTTCACGAGAAATTCAGGAGTCGAAAGGCGGCCTCGAATAGCGGGGACGAGCTTGCGCCGAGAGAGCTATTGTTTGTGCACTGCCTGATCGGTCGTCGGAAATCCGACTACTTGCGCAACGCAAACCGAAATGCCGTACAATGCAAGATTAAGTTTCTGTTCGTTTTGTGATTTCCGCGCGAGCCGGTAATCCAAGAGTATCGACGAGGGTGGCGACGGCGATGGGCTCTGCGGCAAGGGCTAAGCGAAGAAAAAATTCGAGGGGACACGTATACGAGTAGATCTCGCGCGGCGTCCATTAGACGCCGAACGACGAGCTCTTTCGGTCGCTTTCTTGCCGCCCTTCGACGAATATTATCCCGTCGAAATGCTGCGCGTCTCGTTCGATATCTGCGTCGGGCATACCTCGCGCGCCAGAGCTCAAAAGCCCTTCGCTCTACAGAGAACGAACCTGTCGTGCGCAGCTGCTCTTGGCGCGCCTGGACTTTCAATTTCTGCCGCGTGCTGCTGGAGATTCGCTAATTCGCGTCGAAAGCACGGCGCTTTCCTTCCCTCGACGTCTGCCGGGCAATCGGGAAATGTTTCGTCTCTCCCGCGTGGCCGGATTTTCGGGTCTCCGCTTGGTTCGCGAAATCAGGGCGATTTGCACCAGCAAAAGGTAGGAGAGGTGCAGCGCGAAGAATAGTCTTTGCCCGAGATCATGCGTCTCCCGCATGCGACGGAATACTTGCGATAGCGCAGCTACGGCAACGCGAATAATCTTAATTTTTAAATTCCTTTCTCTTCTACTATTCCCCGCGCACGCGTACGCTCGTCTTGTCGGATGGTAAAATTCCAGCTCGTACACGACGTCTTGATCTCTCTCAGCGGCATTTATGAAATTCCCGTAGCGCATATAGCAGAGAGAATTTCAAGCTCGTAAATCATTGGTCGAACATGTGCGCCCTTGCTCGCCTAAGATCGATAACAGAAGAGAGAGAGAGAGAGAGAGGTGATCATGCGAATTGCTCTTGAAACCCGAAGCTCTCTACGAGCCGCGTGGTAAACGCGTAGTTTGGCACGTTTGCACGTCGCGCAACGGTCCACCACGCGTGCGCGCACAGCCACTGCGACAAGAAGCGAAAGAAAGCTTGAATGAAAGGCTCCTCCAGCCCCTCGCCTGCACTGCAGCACGCGCGCCACACTTTCCGCGGGATCGCTCGATAGCGCACGACGTGCACGGCTCGCGCCACTAAGCTCGCTCGTAGCTCTTCGAGCCGACTCGTCGCAACGAGGCAGAACAGTGCGCGCCCGAGTCATCGATCACCGAGCCGCGCTCGGCCGCAAGGCACACTTCCGACGAACCGCACGAAGATTCAAAACGCGCGAGAAGTCTGCTCACCTTCCCGACAAAGAAGACGAGGCAAAGAACCGCGATCCGTCGATGCGCACTGCGCACAATGGTGCTATAGGCGGCGCGAGTACATAAGCTGGGCACCGTATCGACGAGCGACGTTCCACGAGCCACATAAGAATGCCGATCAATTCCGCGATGACGTTGCTTTACGCACTGCTTGGCCAAGTCCCAGAGTCGCTCGGACGGGGTTAATTAAGCAACCAGTTGAGCCAGCAGACAGCCTCTGGCTAGCTGGCAAAGTCGTCTCGCGTTTCGAGAAAGAAATCGGACCGCGCGCCGGGCAAAAAATCTCCCCGATCACGTTCCCATCGAGCCTCAAGGAGACGGCGTAATTGGAGGCGAGGGGCGTCGTCGTCGGCGCAGTTGCGCGCCACCCTCGTGCGCGTCAATCATGCTCTCTCTACCCCTGTACGCCACCTTGAATGCGGAAAAAGAACCCATCCCGGCCATCGTTGCCGTCGCGGATTATCACGAGAGATGAGCGTACAACGACTGACAGTCGTCGAAAAATAAGGCTTCTATTAACACGTCACTTAGATTTACCAGTGGGCTTGCGTTCCGTTCATCATTCCTGGAGTTTCTTTGAGAGCGCACTTCGAAAACGCAAATATAGCGATTATTTGTCGAATTCATGAGATTCCCAACCGAAATTCCTCGAAAACTATTCGAAACTGATGTTGCTGCAGGGGTTTGGTCATTAATTCGAGAAACGAACCGCAGTGGATGATAATGTAGAATTGAACATTAATTATCGCCAAATTATTCAATAAATGTTGGCCCTGTCACACGCGATAATCCATAATTTCACTCTGCTAAAATTAGAAGTGACCATTAGCGCGCAAAAACGTTGTGTTCATAGGGTGCAATTTCGAGCGTGGAATTTTCGCGTTATTAGTGAATTGGCACGCAATACACTATGGCTATCGAATCGCAAAACGAATGTAATATCTAAAATTCCCGTATCTCAATTGCGGTACGACGCGCGGAATCACTTGCCCTGCAAAATTGGGGAATCAAAAAATCTTAAAAAATAAGGAAGTTAATTTCTCATCGTTGAACGATGTTCCCTCGATAAAATTAAAATTGGAGAAAGCAACAGTAGCTAATGTTGAATAATTTTAAGAAATACTTTACTCGAAATGAGAAACAAGTGTCGGTTCGCTCGTATTTTCAAGCGAATAGCCCTAAAGAATGCAGCCGAAGCAAGAATATATTGACAATATAAATACTATATTTCTATTCGCTCTGCCACCGTCCTTCGTGCATATATACCTCGACGTTTCATTAATATTCTCCAAATGCAGAATAGTCATTAGTCACGTAGTCGGCCAAAATTAAGAAAATACCAGCAACGCCTGCAACACCTGCACAGTGTCCAGGGTGTCCGCATTGGCCATTCATCCTCTCTTTCCAGCCTGCCGAAATGCTTAATGGACCTCGATAATTTACGACACCGCGGGCAAAGGAAAGAACGAAGCGCGAAATGGAAAGCTTGAGAGACACAAGCGAAACGCACGTTTTCGTCATAAAAATTGCACGTATAAATTTCATCGCGGGATTTTTCGCATGAAATTTCGCTTCTGCCGCGCGAAAACCGCTCGTCCGTTTGTTTTTTTCCGTTGCCGCTGGCTGACGAGGCTATAAAAAAATTTTTTTTTAAGTAAAAAACAAAAAAAATCGGCCTGGCCCGCAGGCTGTATACATTGGCACCTCGTTGTTGTTTTCTTTTCACGGGCGCTTTTATTTCGCGATGCTTCAGGTGAGCATTTTTGTCGACGAGTGAGGAGCTTCCAGCAAATAACAACTATATTAATGGGCTGCAATGTGGCGCGCTGCAGCTTCAGCAGTGTATGGAAGCAGTAACCGCAGCAGCAAAGAAAAAAAGAAGAAACGTCGTGGCAAGGCATCGTTTCGTTTTGTAGTATTCTGGAAAGGAACGTTGCTGCGCATATTCGAAAAAAGTTTCGTTCGACTCCATGGGTCGCAAGTAAATTGCTGAAATTTAATGAAATACGTGCTTATCATAATTGCCCTGGACTCGAGCTTTGTAAACTATTAGCCGAACGGTTCGCAATGAAAAATGAATGTATCGCGTGAGCGACGACTAAAACAATTCGTGTTTCGTAATGATGTTGCAAAAAATAATAAGAGACGGCGTCGAAAAAGACGCGATAGAGGCAGGAAGAGAGAGCTAGAGAGAGAGAGAGAGAGAGGACGATTGAATAGGCGCGCGCGTTGTGCGAGCTGGTCGTCGTGCGCGCATGTATGCAAATGCCAGCGAGTCGTTCTCTCGTCGAGACGAAATTGCGCCCTCGCGTACGCGGCGGCGGCGGCGGCGGCCTTAATGAGAGCCGAGTTATTTCGCCTGCGGACGACTGGCCTCGATTGCTTCATAATTAGCTTATTTCATTGCGAGCTCCCTGCGAAACGAGAGAAAAGGAAATTAATTCGCTAGCAATGCTCCTTTTTACGGAAGGTCGTATTAACGGCGCAGAGCAGGGGTCGTCCAGTCGCGCGCCGTAAATACACTGCTAGTTTGAATGTCGCGCGAGCGAGTCGAGTAGTGCGTGCGCGAAATCCCTCGGCTCTCTCGCGTTGCTAAATTAGATTAAGCCGTTTGACCCGGGCGCCCGGTGGCTGCTAGCTGCCTTGCCACTTGACTCGCCAGCCAGCCTTTGCTTCTTGCTAACCTAACGAGACGCAGATAAATAGGTGGCAAAAGGCGGCTCTCGCCTACACACTGGCTGCGCTGCTCGCAATACCTTTCAAAGGCCTTCCAGTTTCTTTGGCTGTGCAATTCGCAGGCCGAGCGGTAATTAACCTTTGTTCGCTTGTGCGCTTGTCCGATTGCAATTGCAGTCCCCGAGCAATCAATTAGACGGGGAGCGCTTGTTTCATTAGAATATCTTTTCGCGAGCTCCCGCAGAACGAATGCGGCAAAAGCGTCGCCTGCTGAAAAATGTCGGGAAAAGGGTGCACCTCGTAGAGCGGCATAGCGGCATGTTTCCGCGTGCGCCGGCAAATATGTTGAACATTCGACCGGATGGCTATAAAGCTCTTTTGTCGGTGAGAATTCCAACAAAGACACTCGCGGAATGACAAAATGAAAACTCATAAATATTTCGTTTGAAGCTTGGCGCAAATTTTTCAGCGCCGGAGATTTTCGCTCGACGGAGTCAAAAATCAAATCAAACTGTGGTCTCCATAGCCCGCGCGAGAATTCGGATTAACGTGTGTGCGCGCGTGTGCGCGCGCGTGTACGCGCGCGTGGCCTTTTGTTCTCGCGAGAGGCTTTTGAAAAATGAAAATTGAGTTGGCTGATTCTTTCGCTCGTCCTCTCCCTCGGCCTCTCTTTGCGCGCATTATTTATAATCCAGTGCCAGTCGCGAGCTCAAGCGAGATTTCCACCGTTATTTTATTACCCTGCGAATTATTTTCCTCGGCTTTTCTTTCGCCGGCGACACTGAAAAGAAACAGAAAAAAACATTATACGCGGATATTCAGAAATTTACTGGTGCTATAATTAGACGTAGAAACTTGAGGTCGCGAAAAAGAGAAAAGAACGTAGTGCGTGAAAAATCCGCGGACTTGCTTTTCTTTTTCGGCGGTTCATTAAAGCCTCGTTTTAGCTGGATATAATACGGTTATTTTGCACATTCAGATTTTAATGCCTTCGTTAGGGCGAAACCGGGGGTACGCACTTGCTGCGCTTATGGGAAATGGGAGGGGGAAACGATATTAACTAAGCGTAGCTAAACAAAGGCACGAGCAAGATATTAGGAAGGAAACAATGGGCGAGAAACACTTTGAGCCCGGATGAGTTTATTAGTTATGCCTGCTGAACTTAACAAGCTTTCGCCGCGCCTAGATCATAACACGCTTGCGATTCAACGCTGACTGTCTACTAAACTTTCATTTGTTCCTGTCGTCGGCCTCCGATCGATCTCATCGCTTCGGATATTTAAACGGGATACACTTCGGCACGTCGTTCACAATCGCCTATCAATACGGTTTCTCATGGCTCCTAATAAAAGAATACTAGATGTATGTATGTGTTGAAAAAATCGATGGTTTCGGTGGTTCGCAGCGAGTGTGTAAAAGACGATGGGCGCGCGTGGTCGAGAATGGGTGTATTATTAAAAATGAAAAGCAAGGCAGTGGCGAGACAAGCCGAGCGCCGGTTACTAAGAAGCCGAGAGGAAAGCGAGATAAAAAGGAAGCACGAGGTGGCTTAGCATTAGGACGATTGCCGGTGTGCGGCGCGAGCCGCAACGATAATGCAATAACTGGCTGAGTGCTCGCAGCAGCGTTAATGACATTTAGATTTAACGAGGAGGGCTCGCGTAAAGCGCGGCTCTTTGCCGAACGAATTTCAAGATTTTTGGATTTTTCGAAAATTCAACACGCCGTAAACAATGAGGAGCTATTAAGGTCGGCCTAATTAACGCGGAAAGCTGGAAAAAGTCGTTTGCTTTAATCAAGATTATAAACGAGAGGAGCGCTTGATGAATCTCTTTAGCAGGTGTGTGTGTGTATATAGGCGGCGAGAACTTTAGTGCCATTCAAAAAGCTCTTTAATCCTTGAGAATCGTCTTTTAAGGCGTCATTACTTAGGCTGCCGCCAGTGCTGCTGCCGGCGCTCTCGTACACAAAGGCACATGCAAAGCGAGCCGACGGGGGGGATATTAAAGCCGCGAAAGATCGCCAGAACAAAGGCTTGCGCTATATCGACGCGTTGTCTCGTGGTCACAGCGACAAATTACGCGAGGATGGGCCTTTTTGCTTTTTTCTCGATTCGACGCCTCGACGCCTCGACGCCTCGACGCGCGCTGTAAATACCGCCAACGTCACTCGCACGTTCAAAACGTTAATTATACGGCAAAGGCGAAGCTCGACAAATTAGCATCGCTCAAGTGTCGACAATCGAAAAGAAATAAGCGCTGAACTACCGCCACCGAATTTTCATCGCACAGCCAAAACAAAGAAGAGTATAAAGAACGAAGATAGTAAATCCGCCAACTAAACAAAAAGCAAAGCCAAAGTTCTACCGCACAGTGCAATCAAGCCGCAGCAGCGTGTCAACGCCTCTCTGGGCTTGATCAGAGCCTTGGTAGCCCACAGACCTCGTTGAAACAAAAATCCAGGCAAAAATTTCAAACCCCCCGCCCCCCGCCCTTTCGCCTCTCGCTAGCTCTATACCATCACCTTTTCCCAGAGCGTATATATCTATACACATACACGGCACATTGATATGCACAAAGCTGCCGCTGCTGGCCTCATCGCTTTCGCTCGGTGCGGCTAGCTAAATGAAATTCGAGAGTGCACATACATACATAGGCTTGCGTTCGATTAGGCTACACGCAAGCGCGTGTTTTGGCCTGGCCACGTTATGAGATGCTAATAAGGCTATCGCACTTGATACTGGCTTTAATGCAAATGCGCGAGAGAAGGTTCATTCTAATAATCGATGGACTTTTGCAGCCACGCGTTCTGCTTTGTGCGGGCTTTTTCTTGTTCGGGACTTGTCCGCGAGTCGGTTGATCCAGTCACACGATTTGGCTGGTCTCGATGGAACACAGCTTTCTTTCCGTGTTAGCGTGTTTAGCCGGACCGGCATTGCGCTTTGCCAATTACGTTTTGCGGACCGGCGAGCGATACTTTAACATGAGCAATTTCCGCGAAAATAGCTGCACTGCACTTGAAGCTAATTAATTTATAGTTCAACGACAAAGCTACCTCTGCGGCGGACCAATTGCAGCTGAATATACAAATATCAAACGAATGCCTTACCCCCTAGCCCCACGAAGTACGTCCGCGACGGCAAACAAAGCCAACTACAGATACCGATGTCGCGCTGCGGTAATTGAGTTAGCAATGCTGCGCGGGGGAGACGCAGCGTTTGGCGGAAGGCAATTTTTGCAGAGCCCGCGATTCGGCGTTGTTTGATTTGCATTCCACAGCGAAAGCGGAGGCGAGCAGGAAAAAAGGAAATCGAAAAACAACGCGCGCCGTCAAGTAAACAAGCCCGCGATATACACAAGTAATCCGGGATCAACAGAATAAAAGGGACTGTTATTTGCAGAATGCCCGGGCCGCGAGGTGCGAGCAGTCCGGGACAACGGCGCCGCCGACGAAAAATGATCGCTGCGCGAACGAGGTTGGCGCTGCTTGGCCGATAATCGCTTAACAAGCACATGGCGCGTGGGCCGCGCGGCGATTAAGCCCGATCCCCGCGTAAACGTACCCGCGGGCGTCGTTCGCGCTGTCGAGTCCCGCTCGCGCTCTCCCATTGATCAGTAATTTGTCTCTTGGCGACTTTTTGCCCACTGGCCACGATTAATCTCGCGCTACCGCGGGCGCGCCGCCGCGAAGTAGCGACTTTCTTCGGCGATCGCCTCGCGTCCAGAGTCACGCTTGCCGAGCAGTCGGAAAAAATTCGATCTACGTCAGCCGGGCAAGCGATACATCGACGGCAAAACGAAAGTGACGAGTGCAATTTGTCGCGGACCGAGCGCAAGCAGGAGAGTTTCAGAGTTTTTTCGTTGTTGCCGCGGAAATCAACTTTTTTGGGAGTGGCGACTTTCATTTGCGCGCGCGACCTGCGACATTGCGCGTGCGAGGGAGAATAGCCGTGGGCCAACGTCAATCTCGAAACGCTGACGGCTGTCGTATATTTCGCGCCGTCGGAGCCGTAACGATCCTCTCCGCGCGCTTTCTCTCGTTGCCGAAAATTCGAAAATCCTCGTGGCGCAGCGACGACGCCGAAACGAAGTAACGAGTGCGACGACCATTCGTTCTTTTTTTTTCCGCGTCATCTCTATCTCGATTAATGGCGATACCTCACTGGGAAAGTACTGAAATTCATCTACCGAAACGACGAGCGAAAAAAATTTGACGTATATGCCGCTGTCGGAAAAATTGGAAACAGGGAAACAGCAGTGGCGCGGAAAATATCGTGCCTATAATTATTTTATTTAATACATCGGAGTACACTTCGTCATCCGCGAACGATGACAACGACCAACAACGATAAATAGAACAGAAAAGTAAAGGTAACGCAGAATTAAAAAGGTCCAAGTCCATCACTGCCACCGGTAACGAAAAATGCACATCATCAGCTATAATGACTGCGAAAGTAGCGAGGAGAAAAAAGCTCGTTAAGCCGAGCAAGAAAAGCGTAACGCGATACGCGAGAGTAGTTCGACGTCGTATACAAGCGCGATGTCGGTTTGTTATCCGACCAACATAGATACAGGATAGGATCATAAACTGATGCTGAATTATGAAAACTCGGGTAATGTAACGCGCGTTATATGTACGTGGCAGAGGATTATCAGCGACAACGCGCGGCGATACGTAATTATTCACAGCTCACGTGCACTCGCGTACACGCGCGACTGCACAAATTAGCGAACCTAATTAACGCGATCCCGACTACTGGACCTTACGGCATTGTTCTCGCGCTGAGCTTAGATGTTTTTTTTTCTATCGTTCGTCAATGGAAAGATTAGATTGCGCATTGCGATGCAGAATAGATTGAATGATTCCAGAGATTTTCTACTTGGCTATTGTGAAATTAAAGCTGTATGAACGCGACGGTGCTGTTTATTGTCGGAGCGAGTTTTTGATTGCATTAATTCACTGTTATTGAACGAACGCGTGCGTGCCCCCCCTCCCCCCCTCCCCGCGCCTAACCGTGCAACAACATTAACGCTCGTTGAGCGAATCAGCGTATTTCCCTTGAGGCCAAAAACTATTATATTGTAATGCTCGACGATAATCCAATAACCCACTTGCTATTAATTTTTTTTCAACGGAAAATTCGACGAGAAGCAAACAGTCGCGAGGGCAAAGTCAAACCTGCCAATAACGATTCAACCTTGGCAAATCGGCCGTCGGCGTAACTCGTATATTTGAGTTGTAGATGAGAGTGAGAGAGAGAATCCTCGATTTGCTCGCGAGATTAGGCGCTGGCGCGGGTATTACGCGAATTAGGATCAAGGATTTCTCTCTCGCTCCAAGGTCGATAAATCTACGACGCCCACTTAAAAGGCAAATTTGTCGTCCCCCGAGTAATGGGTTTCGCGCGAGCGTTCAAGCCTTCTCTCGATCGAAGAACTATGTACTTCTCGCTGTTTTCGCTGCCGATCAATTTTCGTTATTACATTGCTTTTTTCGTACGTTCGCGTTTGGAAGTATCATTACGAATACGAAGCGGCCGTAAATTCTACATATTCCCTCGTTTTACGATAATTCTGTTTGCAAGTATTTCTCGTAAAATCGTAATGAACCGAGGGAATATAATGGACGCACACTACTATCGTTTAAATATCGAATTCGTTTCATACTTTTCTTTGTTTATTAGCGCTCGTTACCACATAATTAACAACTTGATCAACATTACAATTGCGCAATGATAAAAATGACGCAATGTCGTCTATAACGATGTGAACGCGATGATATACGAAAGCGCGTTTACATAATGAAATCCGACAAAGGCAATTGCACCAAGTTTCGCCAAGCAAATAAACCTGTAAACTGTCGAGGCCTGCATTTCCAAAACCTCGCCGACTTCGGCAAACACGCGAATGGGGGAGGGTCGAGCACAAACAACAAAAAGCTTCTGTTTGCCGAGCGAATTATGTTACGCGCGCGCTTCTATCAGCGGAATCCCGAAAAAAGTAAGCTCGCCACTCCGCGCCACTTGATTTACGAGACAATTCATTTTTTTCGCACCGCCTTTTTAATTGCAGCCCTACGCTTGCTCGGACAACTCTTTTTGCGTATATGTGTTTTGGCAAATAAAGACTCTTTGAGTAATGATAGCCGATAAGCTTTTCGAGGCGGAATAAATAAATGTACGTTGACTAGTTTATTTGAACGTGCAGCCGTGTACTTTCGCGGCTGGATGACGAATTGCTCGATTCGTCGACTCGGGTATTCGTTGGGATATGTTGCGTTCAATTATTCTTGCGCGCAGAGACTTTTCCCGAGCAAAATGCTTACCTCGTCCAAAACAGCCAGTCGTTCGTTACGCGCACTGGGAACAATTCACCGGCAATATGAATTCGCATTTCGATAAACAGAAAGAGGCAAATGAAGAGCCGCAAAACTTGCGAGCGTCAGCTTTGGAAAAACTGGCGCTTCCTGGTCGACCAAAAAAAATTCTCGTTAAAGCGGCGAGAGCGCGTCACGGCGTTAAAGAGGAAGTGCTCGTTCGCGCTCGGTCGGCGCCTCTCTTTTGCCGCAAAATTTTCCCCGATAACGCCACGACATTGGATTTCGTCAATCAAGCTCGCTCGAGTGTGCGTACGGCTCTTTTTTTTGTCGAAAAGTAAAAAAAGGTCGCGGCTAATTAGGGCTCGCGCGTGCATTATGACACGCGCCAGACAAAAACGATGCGGCGCGTCTCTCGCTCCTCTTTTTACGAGACGGGCGCGCGGGTCGCTGATTCAATTTCTTTTTTCGACGTGTCAATTTTAATTTCGCTAGAGACCCCCGCGTATAATTATATAATTTTATAACTCGATGAAACGATTCTCCTTTTTTCGTCCTACGGCGCCTCGCTAATTTTTACCTAAAGAGGATTATGCTGGTTCTATCAATTTTTCTTTGGAATTATTTTTTAATTGAAGCATGTTTGTGAAACAACTTCTTTCTACAATCGATCGAGCAATTGAAACAACCGTCATTGTACTTGGAAAAATTCTGCTTCACGAGATTGTAACATTTGTCTTTTCTTTTTTTTCTTACATATCTCAACAATTCGAAAAATTAAGCAGCATAAAGACAACAATGATTTTACCATGATTCGAAGGAATAATACTCAGCAATCGTCAGCGTATCGTCATGACATTCACCGTCATGCCAACAAAATAACCAAAACCATTCGGCACAAACGAATCACACTCCGCGATGCACAACCAACACAATCACATTTATGGGCACTTTGGCAACAGCAACATCGACAAAAAGAAAAGCTTGCAATCACGCGCGGTGGCGTGATTGTAATATCAGCACCGCGGGTACACGATGCGTTCGGCGTCGCGACGCGACTTGCACTGAGAGAAAGAGAGAGAGAGAGCAAAAGCTTTCGCCATCAACGCCGCACTGTGGATTCGAATAACCCCCAACGCGTGTCGCGTCTGCGCAGACGTGTAGCGGTCGACGGGGGGTTGCTTGTACTTCCTTCTTCACTTTTTCCGCTACTACTTTTCGGAGGGGGGAGGGGGAGAAGGGTGGACGAGCTAGGGCTTTTTAAAAATGCAGGTCGCCAGATGTGGGTTAAGTGGGTCAAGCGAGAGAGAGATAGAGAGAGAGAGAGCGAAGATGTTGCTAGAGAATTTCGCTTTTTTACGTGGAAAAGGGTTCTTTTCTCTCCCTGTCCTTCGTCAATGACTTATTCTTTCGGTCGAGGATTTGACGAGGAACGCTTGTTTTCCAGTGAGAGTGCACGTCGTTGAAAACTGACGCGAAAAAGAAATTGATTATGCGACTAGAGCGTCTTAGAATTGTAAGTCGTGTCGGTGAATCGAACATACTCGATGAATTAATTATCTCTCTTGCAATCTTGCCATGCGCCAATTAAGTTCGGAAACTTTATCAGTCTCGAAGCTCATCCATTACCACCAGCAGTCTCAACAGACCAATAAAGGCCAAACTTACAATCGAAACTTTGTAATGCACTGGCTTTTCTCTGATTTTTTTTCATTTTTCACGAACTGCTGGGCTTTAACGAAGGGACGGTAAGTTTTGTACGCATCAAATGCTCGCTTGCGCGGATGAAATGAGCTTTTTGCAGATCAGCGTACGCCGATGTAATCAGCCTGCGCGAGAAACTTTTGTTTTCAAGTTTATTCTTTTTGGGATCAGGCGCAGAGATCCCAGAAATGTTTTGCAATCCCTAAGAGAAGAGCTCGTCCTGTTCGTTGTTGTCTTGACGAGGGAATTCGAAATGAAGGCATAAATAAAGCACCGCCGGCGGGAAGAGGAAAAAAAGGAGAAGGCGATTTTCTCGAGCGCGAAGGGATTTTACTAATGCTCGCCGACTACTCGAAAAATTATTCTTTCCCGCTGCTTCGAGTTAATCTCGAGGATGGAGTTTCGCACTGAGAGACGCAGGGCAAAATTTCCGAGATTTTGCAATAATGTGTTGGATCTCTGAGGAGGGAAATGTAACTTAGTACGTTGAAAAGTACTAGCTCGAAATGTGAAATTCTCGCGTTGAAAAGACGTAATTCCTGAAAAATCCAACTCGTCCAGCGCAGCTACTTCTTACATTGCGCTGCAACAGTCCAAAAGAAGCGAGTTTCGACGACGAGCTCTCTTCGCTTGTTTCAGCTATCTCTGAGGGAATGAACATTAGTAATAGCGAAGAAAGAAAAAGGAAACTATTTTTTTCATGCTCTCTAGCTCTCTCCGGTATTCCATCCATTGGCGTCTTGAAAGAGTTCTAAATAAGGACTTTAATCAACAGCAGAGCGCATTTTTCTCTCTCGGCTAAGTGGTGATTTTCCTTATCTCTCGTTCAGCGACTCAACTTCACTCGCTCCATTGGGCTTTCTCCTCATTTACGCCACTTTACTTTTTCTTTTAGAAATCGCACCTCATATTGTCCTTGTCCAAGATTTTATTCGTCACAGTACTTGCTACTCCAAGTTCGATTAGGTATCAATTATCGAGTTATCAAACTTTCTGCGCAGTATAAGCAAAAATTACAACGGCAAATGAAAATTTTATTCGTAATATCGATTAAAATTAAATCGTCATATACAACGCAAAATTAATTTTGTTTACTCTATTTATTTCCATTGACTCGGAATGAAAATGCGTTCTGCTGCATTTGAGCAGAATATCTGAGCTTGTTTTAAATAATCAAAATTGGATATACTATTTAACTTTACTTTCATGCGTTAAAAACCGTTTCGCTATTTTTTAAAATTCCTCTTTTACTTGAGCATTTTTCAAGTTTCTTTGAAAATAAGAATAGAAATGTATTTTCAGTGATTTGTCATTTAAAGCAAAAATATCAGGAAGGAATGTAATATGATTGCAATGCAATTTTCCTTAGCCAATAACTGTCTCAATTTATCTTGTTGACGGTGGAAATCCGTTAATTGTCTGATTATAATCCTCTCATACTACTTGCACTCTTTTGACACTCTATAATTGACACTTCCTTATTTTGAATTTAACTGAAGCTTACAAATATTTAGTTTGACAGACACGGAAATCCATACTTAGTTTCATCATTCACACAAAAAAACACGCATTTGCCATACATAAACGTTAGAGCAGCGAGTAGTAAAAAGAGACGTGCCGAAAAGAGAGATAAAAGTTGATGGGAGAGGGAGAGAGACAGAGAGAAACAGAGAGAAAGAGAGAGAAAGAGAGAGAACACGTTTATGCTTTTCACTTATATTCACTTTCGCGGCCCAATCTGCTGTTTCGACAGCTCTTCTATTTTACGTCCCGCATGCGCAGCTATATATAGCACGGATATGTGCTCCCTCGCGCAAGAAATTGAAAGAGACGAAAGAATGAAAAAGTTCACAGATGTATGTCTGCTGGTTCGATTGATGTCTCGAGTGTATTAAGTAGTTCACTTGTGATCTTCGATTTGCATTTTTTATCGGAAAGCGAATTCATTTATTCTTCGCTTTTACTAGTAAGAAAGTTGCGTTCGTCAGCTGGATTAGATACTGAAGCATCGGTAGAATTGCGTTAACCGTGGCCCTTTCCAACAACGTTAGAAAAAGTGTCCGAAGAAAACTTTTGAAATGAAAAGCAAAATAAAAGTAACCTCCGCACACGCGGCACTGGATTTTGAGCTGAACATTTGAGTGAAATATCAATCTGAATCTTTTAAAGAAAATGAAACATCGCAACTCATCGCTATGAGCTCACGACACACAGAGGAGAAGGGCGATCTTTCCAGTGAAATATGATAAAGAACTGGAGCACGCGCGACGAGTGCGCGCACGGAGAGAGGAAATGCAGGAAGGTGTTCTCGTGGTTATGGAGTTCGCGGTAAGTCAAAGGGTCTGCTCCCATCCCACACATTTACAGGGCGCCGGCTAATTGCCAAGAGGCTGTCTCGTATGTACGTGTTTGCCTTTTCGCCTGGCGCGCGAAACGACTTTTCACTCTAAAAGCTCCTTTGCCATAGGCATTAGCTCTTAAATTAGCTTTCTCTTTCGCCTCCCTCGTTCGTTTTAGCAACGACATGTCAGGTTATGTCTCTGTTTCTAAGTTCTGGCGCGCGATTTTCTTTTTTTTCTTCTGCAACGACGTTGACAGCACTTTTTTTTTCAGAATTACCCACCGCGGAAAACTTTAGTGCGAGAGTCTGCACATCAGTCTGATTTCGTTAGAGTTGGCGGAGTCAGCGTAAATTTGTATTTCCATCTTTCAAAGAGAAACTCAGGATGCAGCCTATTCCCGGCAGCAGCGTCTACCCAAGCGGGGACGAGCAAACGAGGATTTGTCATTTAGCAAATCCAGAAAATCCTCACGCCTCATGGAAAAATCGATCGTCCTCGAAGTAGCTTTCAAGGGCCTGGAGTAAGAAGAAAATTTCCATTAAAATCAAAATCCCATCAGCAGTCAAATCCAAGGCAATCTTGGAGTTCCTTTATCGAGGCAGATTCAAGCCGATAAAAGCAGTGGCAGCACCGGCAGCGGCAGCACCGGTAGTGGCAGCAGCAGTAGCAGTAGCAGCAGCAGCAGCAGCAGCAGCAGCAGCAGCAGCAGCAGCAGCGGGTCGGAGAGGCTCGAGAGAGCGTTTTTCGCCTCTCTCGAATTTCTAATGAAAACGTCGCGCACGTACTGCAGCGTTTACCGTCTCCCAAGAGAGCGAGCGAGGCAAGCGTTTTGCAAGGTCGGCGCGTATCGATCGTCTTTTTTCTTCTTCGGAGAGGCGTCAAAGGGCGCGAGCTCTTTCTGATGCTGTACATTGCGTCACTGCGACCCATCGATAGAATTTGCGTCCCCGCTCGGGCTCCCATTTCCATTCCATGAACGCGATAGAACAGTCGATTTCTGGGCTCGCTTTTCTTTGCTCTCACGAGCCAACAGCCAAACGTTCGAGGATTCGTCTTCTCAGTCGGAAATGCGTGGAATCGCGAAACCAGCAGGCACAAGTCACTCGGATGAAGAAGGCGCAAAGCCTAACGAAGCGAAAAGAAATGCGCTTGATCATCGGAGCTACCAGCATCGCATATTCCTGACGCTCAGCCGCTCGTTGACAAGCGCAAACAAGCGATGGCTCGGGCATGTTGTTCCATCTCAGACGATCGAAATCGAAGCCAGCTGGGCGTGAAACGCGAGTCTGTCTCCCGCTCTCTCCCACGTTAATATTTGCCAAGAGCGGGCTGGGAGTATCCTTTGGCGCTTCGGGGAAATCTCGGGGATTCATTTGGGAACCAAGCCAAAGACTGACGTCTGCAAACTCGCTGACTGGCGTGGCTTGCAGAAAAGACGGATGTCGCGAGGGGTCGCAGGAATTCTTCTCCCGGCGAGTGTCGTTCGAAGCGGCGAATTTTTCGAAATCGATGTAACGCCGAGCCGACGAGGTTGAGTCTAGCAAACCCAGTATCAACATCGAGCGACCAGCGATAGCAGCGAATCGACGCGCGAACTGGCTACGTTTGCCCAGAGCCCACGCGGCTCCGAAAATTCTCTGGAAAGAAATTGTCCTTAGCAGCGTTGCAGCCAGCCATGGACAATCCCATAGCGAGAGCTGGATTTCCATTGTGCAAGCAGGCCTGCGCACATATCGCTCTTCTCCGGCTGTCCGTGTGTAATGCCAGCCAGACGGCAAACACGACTTCAAACCATAAGCCTCTCGGCGTTTCGGCTCCGTATGCGAACGTATATTGCTTATTGCGAGTGCAACCGCGTTCGGTCGATTTTGCTTGTGCGCTTGTTTTTCTCTGGGCTAGCGAAACAGCGTCACCTTACGCACAGGTCAATGGACTTGAAATTCGCTGATCGGCCCGTGGCATTTCCATGCGCAGTTGACCCTTCGTTCCCAGAGCCATTTCGGCTGATACGAGCGACCTTCCTCGATACGGACAATCGCGCTCGCGTTGAACGCGCACGAACCTGGACCTTATTCCAATGAGTCGATTTTCTCGAGCGCCAAAATGTGAGGTGCGCAGGAATGTTTGAATACTGAAAGCGCCGAGGCGCGAGTGAAAAACGTTCGAGTCACGCTGCGTAATATAGACGCCAGCGAGCGAAACAGCTCGCCTAGGCACGAGTTTCCTTCCGCAGAATTTAGCGCGAGACGGCTTCCCCTAATCAGCAGCTCAGCTATATATCGTCGATTAATCATATGGCTTTTCAACTTTGCTCGCAAAATTATCTACGTCGTAGCAGGAGCGAGCTCGCCGCAAAATAAACTCTACGCGTACGCGCCGCCCAAAGATATGCTCGAGAAAGACAAGGCTTAATGAAATTATCGTCAACTTTCCTAATTAATAGGTCGGTGCGTTACGGAAGTGGTTTAATAATGAGTCGGCTAATTGGAAAACGACTTAACACGTGTGCGCGCGGATCGCAGATGATCTGTAACTTGCGCCTGCACGCGTGTTATATAGTCGCGATAACGGTTTATTAAGTGTAATCGCGTGATTGATGCTGCGCGTGTACGCGTGCGTTGCCTCGAGAGAGGCTGCAATGTGCCAATCGATGATCACGCACCTACGTCTATGATTGTGCGAGCTCTATTAGTTCGAAATTCATCAAACTATCCGTAGTGAAAAGCGTTATTAGAATGTAACCATGATTTCCCGAGAGGACTGTCAGACGTTGCTTAAAATTTGGCGACTGCATATTTCTATACAACCCACAAGCCAGAGCAAAAACGTTTATAAGCGTAAATTGAACAAGTAGCGTCTTTTTTGAGTGTTATGCACAAAAATAAATCGATAAGCAAAGTTGCGAACGGAGGTCAAGTCACGACCTAGCTCAATGCGGAAGTCGACGCTCAAGTTTGCAGACTCCCCAACGGATCACCTGATCCCAAGCGGAACCACTCCCTCGAGAATTTCTCCTCTCTCTCTCTCTCTCTCTCTCTCTCTCTCTCTCTCGGCTGCATCCTCGCAAACTTGGAAAACACACGTATAAATCAGCCTCGACCGGAACTCCCATATTGGGATGTAGAAGGTACTTAAGAGTAGCAGCCGCAGACTCTCGATAGCAATTGTTTCCTCTCACTTTGCACGCCATAAATTTTTCTAAAACTATATTGCCGACCTTCGCATCTTTTATTTTTTTATCTACGGTGATGGACTAATTTTTCTAATTTTTCTCTTTCTTTAACTACTGGCTCGATAGTTTCAAAGTATTGAAGAATTTCTTTTGTCAAATGTTTTTGAAAAGCACTATATGATAAAAAAGAAATCAAAAACAATTCGTCGGAGATATAAAAGAAGAGACAAATATCCCACTTCTGTCACCAAAACCACTCGATCTAGAGACAAAAACAAAGCAAAAGAGACAGCAGTGAAAGCGGCAGAAACCAAATCCCAAAACCACACTGCCCACAGCCCCGTAACAGTATCCACATTAGTCAGGCTCGGTTGGTCTCGCGTTTGGCCCTAGAAAAACACGGCCGCAAACAAAACAGGTATCGTGTGCACACAAAAAAAATAACATGACATCAAATTTCAATCAGCTCCGATAGAGCGTAATGAAACGAGACTTTGTTTTCCTCTTGCTCGCTGCCGAATTTCATTTTTGTGACTCTTTTCATCTTTGCAGGCGAATCTTCCTATTTAAAAAAATGATGAGTTGCCTACATCCAGCGTTATAATTGGTTGATGTTGAAAAAGAGTGTGAAATTTCTTATACATTGAAATATTTTTATTATATATTTAACAGTATGAAATTTATATTTCAGCAATAAATTCAATTTATCATTGATTAATATGAATAATAATCTGTAAGAATGAAAATATGCCGTCAATAAATCGTTTTAAGATTATAATAGGTTACATTTTGAAATTAAAAATACAAATCAATAATTTAATAATCATACTGAAATCAATATTATCTCAATATTGGATTGGATGATAGATAAAGGGAATAGAATAAAGGAAACTAATTATAAGAATATTAAAATCACGGAATTGGAAGAATGTTTACGGATGTTTTCAATGAAGTAACAAAAAAACACAAGATTTTAAGTGTATTACTCATACTAATTTTAGACTAGGCCATAACCACTACCATTAAGTATATAAGTGGATTAATGTATAACAATAAAATAGTTTAATATGATTTTACCAATCGTACGTTTAATTAATCTTGAATAATTTTTCCGATATATCTTGAAATGCGTGAAAGTTGATCGTGTTTTGTGAAATAATGAGTGCAAAATCCTTTTTTGATTCATCAATAAATTTCAACGTAGTGTATTTTAAGCAGCATGATTTATTCATGCGTGTGTATACCATTATAATCTCAAAGTTATTAGGTAAAAGGTTCAAATACTGTAATAAACAACAGAAAATCATAAAAAAAGAATGCGCAACACGCACTAAATGACAATAGTAATGAAAAATTTTAATAGGCCGATGCGCTTTCCTGATTGAATATCGAGAGAAATCCGGCAGACTTTGACGTAATGTTGAATTTTGTTTTGAAAAGCGATTTTTATCTCGGCTGATTCCGGTTCCTCAGATCGCCGTCATTTTTTCTTGCGATACGTTTGTGATTCTTCGATCCCGCACGGTCACGCGCGGCTACTTGGTCTTCCATTCTTCTCGGATATGGACTTCTTTTCCTGTGCTTTCTCGACTGATCAACGGAAACCACCGAGTCTCTTAAGGTTTTATCGCGGGTAAAGTCGACTCTGTCGCGCACAGTAGCGGCGACTGGAAAAACTTTTGAGCCGTTTTCTCTCACGGGATATACGTTCATTTTTTTCTTCGAAGATTTTTATGAGGATTTACCGAGATTAAGAACTTGTACGGACGTTCGACGATAAATTAAAAATATTTTGCTATTATTTTTTTACATAGTAAAGTAAACGGAAAGTTCATTTCACAAGGCCTGTTTTAATCCCTTTCCATTTATTTCACCAAGGCGAGCTTCCATTATACTTTCAATCGAGCTAACAAAACGCGGAAAACAGCAGCAGCTCCTGCAGTTCAGTTTGACCGATCAATCGCGAAACACGTGCTAGCAAAAGGAAAAAACGACCCCCAGGGCCTCAAATAAATTACGGACGATCGCCACACGACATTGATTTATGATTCTGGTCAGAGTGCGTCACAGCTTCCACGTGTGTCTGTGTGTACACCGCTAAGTCTGCTTCGCGAAGAAGAGAATTTTAAGAGATTGCGTTTCTTCGGTACTTCAATATGTTTATAGTAACTGTATCTCGTCTAAGAAACTTCGTTAGGACAAATATTAATAGTAGCCGTAGTAAAATAAAGTCTGCAATTTCGCTCATATAAAGGTAATTCTCGGGGAATTTTTTGCCCGAAGCTCGGTTAAAATTTTCATTCCTCCGTAGACCGAAAGAGGGAGAGAGGGGAGAGAGGAAAAGAGAGAGAGCTGCCTTATTGATTTATTCGATTAAGAACGCTTGCGCTCGCGCGATAATTTAGTTTAACCGAGCTTACTTGCTTACTCGCCGCGGTAGATGGGAAATCGAAAATTTATTGGCGTTGCGTCTATGTTAGTTGGCTATTGCAGACGTTAGCGGAAATAAAATGAATTTTAACGCACTAGAATGGAGATGCATCGATCATGCGACGTTTCAATAAGCTGGCGAAACAAAACCTCCTCGCGAGTCTCCATAAATCTCCACGTGGATTTTCACGAGAGCCGCAAGTGAAGATAGCGAGGTGTCGATAAGACGTGCCACCACCGCCGCTGCTCTCTATACGGGTATGCGTGCAGTTGCTAAATTCCTTTGTTTTTCTCCAACTCTGACGCTGATCTATGAGAGGGATTTTCTTCCAGCAGAGGAGGTGGGGGCAGCCAGTCGTGGATTTCAAAAGACTGGAATATGGAGTTCGGCTATGAAATTTATGCGTAACATTTCAGTGTTTCATAAACTTGAAAGCGAATTTTTTGTTATCAGCTCGTGGCAAGTAGCGCGGATAAATAAATGGTCAGACACGCGGCAGAAGAACCAAGCGTGCGCTCTGGTTGGCGCCAAAAGAACAAAAATTGGAAATATGAATATGCGAACGTGGTGTCGCCTTCAGGCTCGATTATTGCGTGAGCGTATCAACATTTTTTTCGAAAAAACAAGAAAATTGGAGCTGCGACGGTCGTTGATGTAAACGAGTACAGGACGTCGGCTGCAGGCTGCAAACGCTCAAGTTACACGGAAATCATTAGCCATAGTCAGAGAAATGACGCGGGTGAAATGCTAAGCGTTCGCCAGTGAGTCAAGTACGGCGAGTATTGTAGGTATTCCGCGATGAAGAAGGTGCAGTGACGGCCGAAAACAGCTTACAATGCCCTCGAGGCATCCAACGCCTTCGTGCATAGGTAAGAGCAATGAGAATTAAGGGCCGTCGGCGAGGAAAATTAATTTGAGCTGGCAGCTAGATGGCGTTCAGCAAGCGCGCTACCTCGCAAGCGAAATGAAAACTGATTCCACGACAACAGTTCGCTCCCCCAAAGAAAATATGAAGTGACGACAGAGCGTGCTGGGGCGAGGGGGGGGGGGGGGCGGAGGGAAGACAGCGAGACAGGACAAAAGCAGCCGCCAGAGGCTAATTATTTTACGACTCACGAGACGGTATTGTTCGGCGAGAGAGAATTCAGGAGGAGGAACCGCGTAAAAGCCCGGGACGACAAGGGCGAGGTATATATGTACACGCGCCGGCGCGCACATCAGCCCTGTCGGCGCAGAGAGGTTTTCGCCGTCGACGCCCGCGTCGCAGTGCACGACTGGCACCTCGAAATGCCGATCGGGGCGCGAGATCGATCGAAACGCTAATTGCAGCCGCAGCGGGCGCAGGGCAGGATAATTTCGCGCTGAAGTCATCACGTGGCGTCGGCGCCGGAGATTGTAGTCACCTCGGATTTCTACGTACGCGCTCTATGCGGAATTCGTTACCAATTCGTTCGCATGTGGATTACAGATTCAACTGCATCGCCACGCGAAGCACTCGGTCTGCTCGCGGACGGTCCACAGCGTGAATAGTTCGCTCATACGGAATGGTTGGCGACCATTTCACAATTCTTCCAGAATGAAGATGAACGTACGTTGCGCTGTAGCAATTGGATTGCTGGCAATTTGCAACGTTTCGAAGGCATTTTTCACGGGCGAAAATTGGAAGACGCGGATCGGGCGTGTATCGCCAATCAATCTTCGCTCGCACTCTTGCGCAATAATGATCGCTCATAAAGCAATATAAACAGCGGAACGTTCACGAAACTGGCATGTCGATGATTGAAGCGAGAGGGACAGCTGGCGAAGGAGGAAATGCAAGGGGCAAAGAGAGAACGCGGCGCACATACGCGTAACACGGCCAATTTGGCAAATGCGCAAGCGCGAGTGATCCGTCGTAGTCGTCGTCGCTGGACATTAACGCACGCAGCCTCTAATTCGATTTGCCTTCGCTGTTATGCGACCGAAATGCAAATGTGCAGTCGCGCGCGTTCCGCGAGGGCGACATTGCATTAATTATGCATTTAATTATCTTCGGCAGCGCGCCCATCACTTATCGCCTAAATCCCCCAAATCCAGGCCGCTTTTTTTTCCCGCGGTCGATGCTTTAATGGATTTGTCGTGTATGTCTGTCGACGAGCGAGCCTTGTGCCCCGAGGATCACGTGTGCTCCACGCAGGACGGACTTTTTCTTCTTCTTTCGACTCCCTCCCGCTCTATGTCTCGATTGATTCGGTCGAAGGGCAAATCGAGGATCCTCTCGCCGCAGGTAAATCGAGAGAGTTATCTATTGTGTTTTTATAGCCACAAGCGCGTCCGATTCGATTCGCGTGTCTTTTTCACGCTCTTGTTGCGATAACCGTGGCGTCGTGGCAAAAAAACTAAAGCTATTCTCGTGCGGCTCGATATTACGTAATGAAAAATCCACGCACGTCCCGCTCTGCTTCCGTTCCGGAGTCGGGAAATCCATTTCCCCTGGCTCAGAACGAAAACCGAAGGGGGCAAGAGAGACAGCTAAAAAGCCCGTAGCCGCGGAGGAATGACGGGCTGACGTTTTGCGGCCGAGAGAATTTTCGGAATGGCCGCATTCAAAGAAGAATAGAGCAGATGCCTAAACGAGACGTGTAGAGTATCGACCACTGTGAGATTTTCGGTTGCTTCTGTATATGAGACGGATATTTTCTTCCTGCTGTTCGCTGTAAGTTTCGAGATAATGGAAAATTCGCATGTCACGGTTGAACCAATTTTTTTTCTCTAACATCACTACAAAAGTATCCAATGGCTTGACATTTGTCTTTTATTATTTATATATAGTAGATTTGTGTAGTAATATTTTGGAAACTTTTGTCGAGAAATTGACAATCTACATATTTTCTTTTTTTCATGATTTTCAATATTAAAATGTTGTGAGAGTAGCTAGAGCATTCATTAGTTTTTAAAGAAAAAGCGCAACGAAGCGCTAACAAAGGTACGTTACAAAATTTCATGATTGCTATAAAGAATGAAAAGAAATCTAAAAATATTTATCCCAGTTATTATCAGTAGGCAAACTATGTTGTTTGTGTCTAAAGACGGGCCTAGGTTACAAAGTCCGAGAAGCCATCTTGAGACAGAACCAACATAACTTCCCTGTTCAGCATCAGCCGCAAACATCGCGCAGCATGTAGAAAACTTTACAATAATCATTGGATGAAAAGGTGTAGTCGCGCGCGTAGCGCGTGAGAAGATTTCGGCGTAGAATCATCAAAATACAAACAGGTAAAAGCCAAAGCGAAGCGACACGTCGTGTTGACTCTATCCAAGCTTAGTGGAGACAGAATGTAGTGAATCAAAGGCCAACATGTCAAATTCAGCGGAAATTCACGTGGAAAAGCTGTTCATCACGTTACAAACGAAGTAACGCGAGAACTTGAAAGAAAACTCGGATTACGCAAACGTACACACAACTTGCTCAATTAGTTATTTAATTAACGTGGCTTTCGCGGGCGGATATCCCGATTTTCACTCCAACCCAAAATTACTTTTCGCGTGAACTACTTCGAAAGATAAATAATTTTGTTTCTGCCAAGAGTCGAATAAGTGAATCGATAACACTCAGAGGCAATTACTCTTGTACATCTTGGATATATATTGATATTTGATGAGTTGTCTAGACGCAAAGGTTTTTCTTGGTCGAATGAATATTTGGATATTCGTTGCCGCAATTCTCCACGATAAAACATCCGGCATTTTTATTCGGTCATCGATCAGTTGAAATATTCGGTTGTAGTCAGACGCACGGCATTATTTCAAGAGGAGCGGCATTCACAATTAGTAGACACGAAAATCTCCACAAATACGCGGCTTTGGAAACCCGTCTAACTAAGTAAATGACGTGGAGGAGCTCTCAGCTCTACGCGGTTCGAAACAAAATTAGGGATCTCGGCGATGGTAAGCTTTCGCCGTGAATAACCGACTTAATTTTAGGCTGCCTCTTAATTGCCCCGGTATTTTGGGGACGTATTCAGTTGAAACCTAAAGCGTTTGACTTGAGCTACGGATGACAGTTTCTTCGAATGACCTCTGCAAGTGCTTTCTGTCTATTAATTTCAGTTGAGATTACTAATTTTCAACTATTTATTTGAGTGCTAGAGGGCGTCTCGATAAGGATACATTTTGTCTTTCCATAAAAACGTATATGCCTAAATAATATCGCTCAGTCGAACCATTCGTGCGAATGAATGATGTACGCAGCCGTCTACAATTCGTTAAATGATAATTTCAATGATTACCAGACAGGCGGAAGCTTTAATTATCTGAACGCCCCAACTCGCGTATCCCATATTAATCTAGGAAGTACGAGGGAAATGACAAGGGAAAAACACGAAGACGTCTAAGAGAATAAAGAGGGGGAGTGAGAGAGAAATAAATCCTTCGTTCGACCGGCCTCCTTTAGATGCATAATGCAGGATGGAAGACGCGCGATGCAAATGGCTGGATATGCAGGATTTGCATATCATTTTTCTGTGAATCTCAAACAGCGCGTATGCGCGACCGCTGCTTTCCTTTGTTTTTGCAGCTTTATTTCCTTTATTTTATTCTATTTTATTATTTTTTTTGGGTTACAGCTCTGCGAGTTGCTTTTCTTTTGTTTTCCGCACCGCCGCTGTTACGACACAGTTTGAGCGAAGTAGTCGTACATTTTCTTGGATTACTTTTTCATCTTTCCTTTTATTAGAGACGTTGCCGAGTCGACTACGTTTCCGCAACCTTCGATAATCCTTACAATGAACTATCTCAGAACCGCTCTATAATTAATGTTTGCCGTCACGCTGATACCACGACAGCTTTTAATGTTCGACTTCCATTCTCCGCGCAATACGTTTTGTAGCAAATTCTTGACGCGAATCCTGGAGTCTCGTGGTGTTTTTAGTACTTGCGTGCCGGGCACAAGCGTTGCGTCACAGTGAAAAAGCCCAGGAAAAATACGTAAGCCGAGAAAATTGAAAAGGAAGGACCTCGTATTTTTAAAAGTATGAAATGGAAGTTGCCGCGGTGTATTCTTTCGAGATTAACAATAAGGAACGAGGGCTTGCGAACGTAAATCAGGCGATTTTATGCTGGATTCGTTCTTTGCAGATAAATTGAATGACATGTCCGTGACGAAGCTTCACGTTTATTAAAACATAGAAGTTCCAAAAGTACGCAATTTTGGACCGGAAAAAAGCTGAATTTGTGAATTAGAATGAAATTTCCAAGTATTCCGACGCATTGTCTACCGATGAAGTTGCTCGGAATTTGCTCCACGCTATCAAAAACTACCCAGCGCGCGTCAATCAACGTAAACTACACTTTGCGTATGCGGTTTTAGCTGGAAAGTCGCGCGTAAACGCAGTTGTATTTGCTTATACGCTCGGCAAGATATGCCGTCGCCGCGGCTTTGGCATTTCAATTTCGCAGCGTGCATTTGAAATTTTGCCGAGAGCGCGCCCTCGATGAGTTTTGACGTTATCGTTGGGCAGGGAATGCGAGATTAAGCTATTAATAAGTTTCACCTATTTCGAGTGAATCATTTCGCCCGGATGCCGAGGCTGTCGAGTTCAGCGTGAGCAGCATTCGAGGCTTGCGTGAGGGAAATCTTGATTTGTTGTCGAGAGTCATTTGTCAGTGCTCGCGTTTGGTGTAAACTTTGGCGTTATCCGGGCAAACCTGGGGCGAACGTACTGCTACAACGAAAAATAAGGTTGCCATAGGCTCCGTGACGTCTGAAACTTTGTCAAGTTCGCGCAAACAGTGAAAACGACGAATGTCTTTTTCACGCGACAGACTCGTGTAAATACGAGCGAACAAGACACTAAACCTTCGTTTGGCATTCATAAAAAATCGTGGTACATGTGCAACGAAAACGTCCGGTCGAAGTGCGTCCACTCTTTTAGTCTTTGTTTCGACACCTTTTTTTTTATCCGGCACAGCATGCACGCTAGGTATACACCACGTCGGGCTTGCAACGCTTGTTCACAGCGAGAGACTGCGCAGTTTGATTGACTGGCTGAAATTCGTTTGTTTAAATCGAAAATTCCGTTCGACAGACAGGAGAGGAGACTATTCTATTAAACTTGCAGTGTCCAACCAATTGTAACCTTGAAAAGCTTCTCGATCGATCGAAACGAGAGTCAGAAAAATACGCTATTTTTCGAGTTTCGAGTTTCAGGGCGACCTTTTTGCTATCGTACTGTTCGATACGAGACTCTTATGATACTAGAACAAGCATGATACTAGAACGCTCGCGAAAGCACCTCGATGTATAGTTTTGACGATAAAAGAAAATCCAATTCCCCAACACACACTTCCAAATAGGTAAGTGCGAGTGGTAATGTCGGAGTCCAATCGTGATAGTAATTAAACTTTGAAGCGTACGCGTTTCGCAGACGTTTAATATAAATCAGACGCGTGCGCACGAGAGAGAGAGAGAGAGAGAGAGAGAGAGAGAGAGAGAGAGAGAGAGAGAGAGAACAAACCATTAAGCTACAGAGAGAATGCTATTTACATGATAATAATTCGAATAGTTGGCAGTAATAGCCGTTGGCCGTCGACGCCAATGCTTCGAACACCATTTTACGGTGGCGCTTCTCAAGCGTACACAGATCGAATTTCCGCAGCACTTTATTTCGAATCTACCAACTGACTTTTGTTCTGCGTTACGAGAGTTTTCAATTTTCCCATTTTTTGACGATCGTTGCAGCTGCTTCTGTGACGTTTTGGATTATTAATGCCGGAACTGTTTGTTGCTTGATCGACGAGATATGTTTGGAATAATTACGTGAGTTCCTCTGTGCACCGATGATGTATCCTCGCAATGCCCGATAATTTTTCGTTCGATTAACACACATTCAGCAAGTTCGCAAGTCACAAATGCAATTTTAATTGAAATTCTGTACTTCTTCTGGTACGACTTGCTTGTGGACTGGTAAACCAAAACTTTCTCAAGTGAGTTTCAGTGGAAGAGCTAGATTCGATCTCCATAGTCTTCAAGAAACTTCAATAGTGAGCAGCGCAGTGGTTCTACAAATATGAAAGCTCGCGCCAAATCAAAAAATCTTTGCGACGCTCACGAAATCCCAATTACAAGAAGGAAGGGAAAGGAGCACGTCGGAGGAGAAAAAATTGCGCGACTGCACGCAATTGAATTTCTTTCGTCGCCGGCAGGGTAAATCTCGCGAGAAAAAAGGGAAGGTAAAGACGCAGCTGGTCGCGCACTGCTGTAACTTTTTTGCATGCGACAAGAACCTGCGAGTAGGATAATTCGTTTTACGACGAGGCGAGACATAAATCATCGTCGTCGTCTACGTTTCGCTCATTCGCATACCTTACCCTTTTGGCTTTCACTTTTAATAAAAGAAGATTATTCGCGAATCTTTCGAAAGTGCGACGTCTAACTATTATCTCAAACGAAAATCGTTCATACCGTACACGCGAAGGCTTTAGCCTCGAAAGAGGATAAAGGAGAAAAATTTCAACTTGGCTACTATTTTTATAGTAACTCGTAAAGTAACTTTTTTTTTCGAGGGACGTAAAAAGGGGGTTCGACTTTACATCTCTATAAAGATAATTTGATTCGGAGGTGGTAGGGATTTTACAGCCTCGTTCGCCCAAAACGATCGATTTATGCATTTGAATATGGAGGCAGGAAAATTACGAAGGAGAGCAAAGTATTGCAATTAATTAACGTGGATCGATGAATTTTTTGTGGTATTAGTCGTAACTGTGCGCCAAATAAATAGCATCGAACGTAATGCGGGCTCAAGAGCACGACGATGTAGAGCCCGCAAGGCGATCAGTGCGATCGATCCGCCCCGCACGCCAAATCTCTCTCTCTCTCTCTCTCTCTCTCTCTCTCTCTCTCTCTCTTTTATTTTGCTAATTGAGCGGAAATGTTACGAAACTCGGCGGTGCGATTCGCGGCACGTGGCTATATCGTCGCCGATCGTGAAACCAGAGTCGGGCCAATCACGGCATCTGGTCCGGCTGCACGCGAGCCACGCGGACGCATTATTAACAAACAGCTCGAAAATAACGCTCGCCGCGACTGCGCGCGAACGTGTCGGGAATGCAACCGCGTGCCTGACCAAACGTTGTGCTCTTCTACTTGGCACTACCACTGGCAAGACTGGCAATCGGACCGATCTTTCATTGCCTCGATCTAGGTAGATGTGGAAAGTTCGTTGAACGCTTGATCGACTGCATTTTACGGAGCACCCATCGATTTAGCGCTGCGATTCGCTAACGTCGACGGAAAAAGAAATCGTAAAACAAATGGACATCCAGTCAGGGAGGAAGGGGGTGGAAGCCTTTGAGGCGCGACAAATGTTTATGTCTTTTACGACCTAACGTCGCAGGCATCGACGGTAAATCAAGCTTTCGGGCGCGTGCGCTGAAATCGCGAATTCGACGCGACGCGCATTTCCGATGCGGATCACGCGTTCGCGCGCATGTAAATTCGTTTGGCCGCGGCGCTTACTAATTGGTGGCTGGCTTACTTTTCAAAGCCCCGCAGTGTCCCGAGCGTTTAAAAGCTGGACCGTCACATATCGGACGATTGGCATCAATCAGCGCGCGCGAAAAGGGAGAATAATTGGCGCTCTGCGTGCGTTTATCTTGACGGCGGCCGACCGTTTGCTCCGGTGCATTGTTTTGTTTGCACTGACGTGAGCGACGAACTTGGCGATACGTGTGTTTAGCTCGTACCCAATGTCGCTGTGAAACACAGAGTATTTGTTTTTCTACGACAGCTGTTTCCATCAGGACAATGATCAAACAGCAGTATCGATATATGGTCGAATGAAATAGCGCCAGGCAACAATGGACATACACGATTGCATTTCATGTTGACACAGGTAATTTCTTTTTGGCTTGTTCAATCGATCCCCCACTGAGTGTAAAATCAAATTGTAATCTGACGATTTTATATGCTCATGTGAGACAATTAAAATTAAAATAACAATAATAATTCCATTTGGTAACCTTCAATCTACCATCGTTAAACAGTTTCCAACCCCGAGCAACAAACAGCTGACTGATGGTATAAATCAAGCACACGGGGCATCGTCAATCACATATACAACGGCGAAAAGTAGAAATATAGAAATAACCAATTCACTTGGCTTCTTCTCTCTCTCTCTCTCTCTCTCTCTCTCTCTCTCTCTCTCTCTCTCTCTCTCTCTCTCTCTCTCTCTCTCTCTCTCCCAGGGAAAAATAAGAAAGGAGTGAGATGTTCGCGGAGTATCCGTACGAATGCAACATCATGAAAAGGCATTTTTGCCGTTTCACTTGGAAAATTCCTAAGCAATAGCGGAGCGAAAAGGAAGATAGGAAGCTGGCGCCAGCCATTCGGAATCCATTAGGGCTGCACTGTGAAGCTCCACACAGGCGCACAAACACGCGTGTACACGGAGACTTGCTTGCGCGCGAACGCGATGCATCATCGCAGTTCACCGACGCGATCGTGAAACACTATACTCGCCCTCCACCTCCCCGCGTCAGACTTATAAATCAGCGGCTTCTTTTGCGGCTTTTCCCCTGTCACCTTGTCACTGTGCCGCGAATAATGACGGTTCCTTTTCCAAAAATAGACCTCGTCCTTTCTCCTGCTCTCGCGCGCACAGCTCGGTTAATTGAATTTCCGTGACGTGGGTGGCAGCATCGACGAGCGAGGCTCGCTTTCGCAAAGCCGGAAGGAGGAAAGGCAGCGACCGTCTGTTATCTCGGCGAGCACGACTTCGCGAAGAAATCGTCGCAAGAAGCGAGCGAGCATTGTCGGTCTCGCTTATTGTCGCAACACCGGCCAACTTTCGTCGAGACATCTGCGACTCCAAGGGGACTCATTGCCGGACCCATTGCCGGACCCATTGCCGGACTCATTGCCGGCGAAGCCTTCGCCCGCTCGCGCCGATGCCTCTAATGCACCGCGCAACTTGGCTTCCGAACATTCATTCGTAGGAGTGGGGCAGCCCGCTTGGAGACGGGAGACGCGGCCCGAAGGCTGTCTGTTTGCCGTAATCCAGTTGCTTGACGGTACTCGGCGGCAGGCGTACGCAGGTGGGGCAAAATAAGAAGAAGTGTCGGCGAATCCTGACATCGAGTTCGCACGCGTGTGCACGGGTCAACCAACTGCCGGAGCGGCACTGGAAGAGGAGCCGGGAGTCGGCCAGCAACGCCTGGCGCACGGAGTGCTCGGCGCGTCGCGCTACAAGCAAAAGTCGCCGGATCCTCCGACGCGAGCGAGCGGGCTCGACGCGATCTACGCGGAGCTGCGGCGCGGCTCTTCTCGTTCGAGCCCGTAATTTGTGCGAGCACGCGCGCGCGCGTACATAAACGCTTGCCGATCCCGGAGGCCCGGTAAACTTCGGCACGTGCGCTTTTCCGCGGGCTACGTGCCGAGCCCCAGCGACGCTGGCTGGAGCTCCGCTGAAATTCCATCCGTATCTCGAGTCGCTTGCCGCGCGCGTGCCGCTTCAATTTTTAACAACCTTCGGAGGGCGCGCGCTGCTCCCTCTCTCGAGCCTCCGGATCGGAGGAAGCGAGCGCAGGCAACGCGTCGGGCCCGCAGCCCCGTGGCCCTGACGCGCGCGGCCGAAGGCCGACCTTATTACGCAGCCAGCGACGTGCTCTCGACGATTTTTCGACCGTAATTGACGGGCCAGCACCGCGCCTCGGCATGGCGCGCCGTTTGCGTGAATAGTTAAAACTCGCCCCGAGAGGTTAATTGTGTGCTGAAAGCCGCAGCAGCGCCAGTGCCGGCGCCAGCAGCAGCCGATGTACGGATAACGATCAATTAGAATTTCAAGTCGCTTCGGCGCAGCAACAGCCATCAGTCAGCACAGTCCGACTCTCTCCGACTCTCTGACGCGCGGCCATAACGTCTTAGTAGCTACTACTCCGCAGTATCTCCGGGCTGTAATCGAATCAAGTTGTTGCCGAGTTACACTCGTGTGTAGCTCGGCGCGTCAGTCAGACGCACGCGGACTGTATAATCTTGAGAACTCGATTCCAACGATTTCGGCGTTGATTGCTCGCCTTGTTTGTCCGCGACGAACAAAACTACTTGTCCTCCTTATCATCAACGCAAGTCGCAGTGTGGATGACAATGGACAATCAAACACAGCTGTATCAAAGTAAAACAAGTGTAGTCGAAAAGCTATGTACCGGCGCCGAGCGGCACAAAGACTGACGAGAAAGTTGCCAACAGATTGTAGGTGAGTTACAACTTTGAGGACTTCACAGAGTGAGGCAGAGAGAATCTGTTGCAGGCACTGAGAAAGAGAGACAGAGAGAGAGAGAGAGAGGAGCTTCTTGTCATCCACCTCATGCTCGAACGACTGTATTATCCTCACTGTCAACTTTCTGAAATAATTGGACTTGAATTAATTACACGGTTCGATAGATGAAACATCGCCAATCGTAGCGAACGATTTCATTTGTTCGTTTCTTCTTGACGACTAGAAACAGCCAGCGGCACTAATTTTCGACGAGAAATACACTTCGTTTTACAAGGCTCTCGTCTCCGCACGCGAGCAAGAGGCGCTTGTGAGGAAAGTTGAGACAGCGAGGCGGTGCACCGAGGTAAAAGCAACGAGTAGGTGAAAGCGAGAGAGAGAGAAGGGTGAGGCGCGCCACTATATGACAGGGCAAATTAAAAATACACTTTACCTAAGCTGCGGAGTGCGAAGGTGTGCAACACGCAAGCTGATGACTTTTTGCCTTTGACAGAGTGCGTGACGCTGCTTCTTTACCTTCTCTTTCGTTTTTCATCTTCTCTTTTTTCAGCGATACCAGTGCATCGGTGAGAGATTATCGCTTGCTTCTGTAGGATACTTTATTACTTTACTCCGTTTTAATGTGGCTGTCATTTTTAAGAGCAGTTCGGATATGCGTTGCGCACGCGTCAAGTTGTTACGACGGAATTGGACGGATTCAATGTGTTATTAACGAATCAAATGATTTTTGAAAAATTGCGGCGCTCCTTTCAGTTTCTGATGAAAGAGCGGCCAAACTTGTGGCAAAAAAGAAAATCAAAATTAAGTAACGGAGACAAGCGAGTTGTTGAATTAAACGCGAATACTCAAGAGTGAGGCGTGAAAATTACAAAAGAAGAGCCGCGGATAAAAATGTGCAAGCGGCGCGGCAGCAGCGAGTGACGCCGGGTAGGGCTTTCGAGGGAAAGAGCTTTTGCGCCGCCGGCGGCGGCATCGTCGGCGAGCAATTACGGCAAGCGAGTAAGGGAGAGAGAGAGAGAAAGTTCCGGCACTCGGCTGCAGATGCAGAGATGCAGATAGGAAGCGAGCTGAGCGAGCCCTCCAGCCATACACAAAACTTTCCTTACATTCTTTTTCAAAAAATCTTTCGATGATAAATAAACTCGTTTATCTGACTGTGTGTGTTTGCACGCTACGACTTTCAGAGTTCGACGATAAACTATAGTTGCGCGGTACGAAATCGAGGGATTACCTTGCATAAATTTGCTTAATGCCTGCATAGCTTTATATGGGACAAGGCAGCCAGTTTCGTCGTCTCCTGTTTGAGCCAAATATGCGCCGGACTTTCGTTGCAATTTCGCTAGAAATATATGTATTGGCGTGGTCATCGCCATTTACAAAATAAATTTGTTAATCAATTATTATAATGCGACTGTCTGACTCACACATGCTCGTTAGATTTTCATGAAACAGACGGTATCGAATATCAATTAATCGAACATTACAGGTGAATTATCCAGTCATTTATAAACCACATCCAAAGGAAAGAAAAATATTATCAAAACTGAATCTTTCAACTAAACAAACGCAATCGCTTGGATCACTAATCCAAGCGCGAAAATCCTTGGCCCAATAAACTTGGATATTGCGAGAGAGCGAAGAAAAAAGAAACAATTACAGCAGGAGAGGAGGAGGCTTTTTTTATCACTTTGATGCTTTCCTCAACTCGTTTCCTAGAGTCGCAGGCGTGTTCGCGCACGAGCATTGCGATGAGGAAGATCGACGGCGCCAAGCGAATACATCATCGGAGAAAAGAAAATAGAACGAGGAAGAAGTTGGCCGGCTGAGAAAAGTTAGGTTGAAGTTGTCGGAGGGAAAAAATCGCGAAAACTTTCGTAATTATGGAATAGGCTGCGCCAAAAAGGAATGGACTCCACACTGGACATGAGCGCGCGAAAAATCCCTCCTTTCCTTCCGTCTCTCTCGCGATTGGTGAGAGGCGCGAAAGAATTTTCGTAAATGCTTTTCATCGCGCCAAGTCGCGCGAAACTTTTCTTTCGCTCCGCTGACAGGAAGAGAAAAAGCGCTGAAATATTGCTCGGAACGACAAGCGAGGAATTTAAAAAGCTGCCTTTGCGTCATCATTTCACGCGGCCCTCTCGGCGCGCCCACTTGATTAGGCAAAGAGAAACAGTACGGACGAATTCGCCGTTGACGTATTATTCAAATGTCGTGTGGGCTCAAAGGCCAGCCCTGCTAAAACTTGTACACACACGTGTGTTCGGCGTTGATCCGCTATCGAGTTTAAGCAAACGACGATCGCAAACGAGTCGGAAAATTTCGACGAGCTAAGTTTTCGCAAACGATACACTTTTCGCGATCACCAAACTCAGCGTTTTGCATAGAAACAAAAGTTCTATTTTCAAGCTCAGCTCGATTTGCACTGATTTATTCTTTCCGACTTATTGTACTCCGACATATACAGCGATTGTGTCGATGTAAAAGTACTTGAATCATGCAGAATAATTTTCTTGGCATTTGTAAAATTAAAAGAACTGGTCCTCCTGCATCTGAAATAAACGTACAACTTGTTTGAATTTTTTCGATTTATCGACATTATTACTCTTTCAAATTTTATGAAAAAATGTTGACAGAATCAAAAACCTTGTATTTCACTGTTGATGCTTTGTGATTGACAATTAAAAGGTTTTCTTGTTGAGGTTACAATACCATTGATAATTTCGTTGAAAAGCCGATGAAAGCGAAATAAAGAAAATGGAATGTTTAACGAAAAGCTGTGCAGGAATTAGCCAGCTAAAATGCGAAATTCGCAACTATGCTAAGGTATAGAACTCCGCCGTCACATGAATTTCGCGGCGACTAATTGACAAACACGCAACTAAGCTCGAAGACGAAATTATGAAGTTGACCAGACAGCCGTACGCGCGCGGCAAACTTGGTTGTGGAGGAAAACCTAAGATTAGGGCTTCGCGTCTCTGGAGAACAGCGGTAGCAGGCAAAGACGTTATACGGCGAGAGAGAAGAGAGAGTGGAAAATCGTTCCCAAGAGAGGATACCCACGCGCGCGCGACACACATCCGAACTTTCGGAGGTCCAGATTTCCGCGTGGCTAAGCAAACTGCGCGCGGCTGCTACGGCTCAGCGCGCGCCGGCCAGATTTGCGCGCTGCTGACCTCTGCTATTACGCCAGGCGCAGGAACAGCGCTGATTTCTCGTGGGCCCGAACGAACTTCAATCACACCATTACTCGACGAGAGGAATTTCATTGAGAGAGCGAATCTCGATTGAAGGCGCCACGACAAACACGTCAATTTTCAAGAAGTCTATAGATGTTCAAAGCCCTCAACTCGCCAGCAGCCAGAAGGAGAGCAAGCACTAGCACTTTGGTATATCTGACAATCGATTGGCCGTAGAACTGTTGGAGCGATAAAAGAGCGGAGAGGGCTGCGGTAGCACAGGATGAATAGTTTAGTTGACCCTTTGAAGTTATTCGAATTGACACATCGACTTCGATTGTCGAACATGACTTGCCGGCTTCTCTCAGACTCGCGCGACTGACCAAACATTTCATACGAATGTCAGATAGTTATTACAGTTATAAGCTGGCAAGCGAACCAAAAAATAACGCTCAACTCCGCGGATAATCAACGCAGCAAAAACCATTTGTACTCGAGCTACAAAACCAGTCGGCAAGACAGTTGGCAAGCTTTGAGCATTAAAATTAAGCGAAATCGTCACTGCTGCACGACATATCGAGTATTCAAAATGAAATGACAGCTGATCTCCATGGGCGCGCGCAGCCCAAATGGTGCATTTTCTTACACTCCCATGGTGGAAAAGCCGATCGTATTTATTACCGTTCGTAACCAGAAACTTGCTTGGATAATTGATCGTCCGAATTGGATTTTGTAAAGTGAGCAAGCGAGCAGGTCGAGAGAGAAAGAGCAGTTATACGATTGAATTGTGGCTCACGCCAAAGTAATTAATGACCGGCAGTTTTCATTCGGTTTCGACGGTCTATTTTATTTAGCGACATTAACGCTGTAGAAAAGTCTTTTCTACTAGTTTCTGCAGAGTATTCGATACAATCAATGGCTCGATTCCACTTATTCAGTATTAAAGTAATTTATTTGATTATACCTAGATTATACTAACATGTATCTTTTTCACTTTGGTAGGTCGATGATTTTATGACCGAAACTACAATTTTTTAATTTGCGTTAGTTATTTGTTTAAGATTTAGAACCATTGAGAACGTTAAAAATACACTGTTATACCGAGAAGCCTTGAATTATTATGAACTTTTCGTTTGAAGTAAGCCATCAATGTCTAGATTATCAACTAGCAAAATTTGAATAATTAAAAATTACCGATTCGATACATTTCTCACTCATCGTTAAATTTCCAGAGTAACGTAAATGAAAAACAAAGAAAAATTATGTTCCGCTTTGTATGCGAAAAATTGGTCATTTGATATCTCGCCATATTGACTTAAACTTTAGAGAGATAACAAACCAGTTATAGTTCCTAAATAAATATTAGCTACTAGCCAAAATAAAAAGAGGAAAGACTTTCGCAGTGGCTTACGACGAAAACGAAGCATTTGCACGCACACGCGTGTACGGGGAGGGAGCATGCACAATATCGATTGCATACAGTCGAAAGCCTGGCTGGCCGATGCCCGCACCCGTGTGCCTCCTGCTCTACGTACGATTTGTCAATTTCAAGCGTCGAGCTGTCGATATTTTGGAGACTTGCCAACAGTGCGCACCCACCACGGATGTAGCAGTGGCAGAGAAGAACGCGCGGTGTATCGAGATGATCGTTGGCTTTGGAAAACACGAGGAAAGAAGGGGTAAAGGAGAAGAGCAAACAAAAAGAATGGCATTGTTTTGTCTCTCGCGAGTGTATTTTCAACGTAAGACCTCGGCGAGCTCGCATCATTCATCTCCGCGGATATCGATCGCTTTCGGGCTGCGCTTTCAACGCCTGCCCTTATTTGCTAACGTCTCGTCATCGCTATCGGAAACCATACAGTACGCTCGACGCTTCATTTGCTTTGCTAATTCGAACGCTCGCGCGCAGGGCTCTTGTGCGCGTATATACGCAACGCCGTCTTCGCACGAGCGGGATGGAAAAGTAAAAAGTCGGCGCGCAGCTTGAAACTGCTCGCTCAAGTGAGAACGAAGTCAAGCTTTCTTTTTTCTAATTGCGTCGGAGAATTTTCAATGACGCTACTGGAAAAAAAAAAAACGGGAAAACGAGTGGACTCGCGGAGGAGGCATTGCACATAGGCACGAAACGCAAACACAATTCGAAGAAAAGAAGGAATTTTCGGCGAGAAAAACGAGTCTGGCAGCTCGTCTGGCTACTATATACTGTCGATCATTCGCGTATTTTTCACGTCGCGACGTCGAAGCAAAACGAGCTGCTTACACGCAGCCAGCACAAAGATTCTATGCGGCGGCACGTAGCTAAGGCAATTGCCACGGGAACGCGGAACAATTCAATTTTCGATTGGACGTCATTGAGTTTGCCGAGGGAAAGATAAACGGACGAGCCGGTCGTGGTCGACGAGATGGGGGGGGGGGGAGATCCCGCCGATGGACTACCGTACGGACCCTTGTACTAGAGAGAGAGCCGAGAATGTCGCCAGTCTGACGTATGAAATGATGAGAAGTGCAAGCTCTTTGTTTTCCAGCGGAATAACGTAAGCTTGCGGAGCACCGTCGACAATCACGAGAGAAGTATTTCGAATCGACGACCATTCGCAACCATTCAAATTTCCACGCGGAAGCGTTCGTTATTTGTTTTCTCGGCGCGCAGCTACTTCCGACACACTTCCAGTCGATTGTGCGTGACTGTTTCAGCGTCGCGCCGCACGACTACCGGATATGACGGCGAGCTGCGCGAGTTTGCATATTGGCTGAATCGCGCGGATATTCGAAAAAAAGGGAGGATGGCGGCTGGGTTGGAGTCGTGTGCGTAGAGCTGATTTGAATAGCGGGAGGCGAGTCGAGCTTTATTGAACTTTCCGATGATTTATGTTGTTGTTTACGGGCCGAAAGGGACTGGTCGACGTGCAAAATTGAACGACTGCGCGAATAACCGACCTAGTCTATCGCCGATCGAAAAGTTTCCAAAATCTGCAAGTTAGATAACGAATATGCAACTGTTAAGCGTAGCGTCGCCGTCGGAATCCACGCGAAAAAGGCATTAGCTAGAAGAAGCATCCTTTAAGAAAAGTCAATAAGTGGCCGGTAAAGAGAGGAAAAGACCTCTTCAAGACAGGCTTAAAAGTCTAAGGGAGGAATTTCTCTTGGTTACTAGTTTCGACGCTCCGACCCACCCTCGTTTCTCTTTTTCCCTTTCAGACTAGTTTTTCCCTCTATCTTTTAGTGCATTATCGCATCACGGTATCCCTGGAAATCTCGTGTGGAAAAAAAGGAAAACTAGAGGACTGAAACTAAGCCGATAAGCTGCAATACGTTGGCTCTTATCAAATATACTTATACTTGCGTGGATGAGAAACAATTTAAGGATAGCTAGAGCAAAGATCAAAAGTACAGATTAAAAAATAATCAATGGCTATAATCGCTCGTTTTCACTTTGTGCTTATTTTTTTATACTATAACTTTCGTTAGAATCTTCAGCAGAAGGAATGAAGCAGTGAAAACCGATACATTAATTAGTGCCTTTAAATTATTGAATCATAATCTCAAGAGAGCAATAATGTATAGCTCCTTTACGGAACTAACCTCGACAATCCTGTCTCTTACTGAATCTGAATCGATCCAATCGTTGCATTGGACTCGAAGCACCTTCAAGATAAGCAGCTGAGGCAAGCACGCGACATCGTTCGTTAACGTAACAATCAGTGCGGTAAACATAAATTAGGCAGCGCGTAAACTCCTTCCGAAAATGAGGTTTCAAACTTTCTCTATAAAAATTTGCTGGCAATATTAAGAGCACGGCATGCGAGCAATTAACATAAATTAAATAAGTCAAACGTTCCTGTTACTCTGCTCTGAAATTGATGCGTAAGTGATCGATATTTGTACTTCCATGGAGACCATTTTTCTCTTTAAATTTTACCGATAACACTATTATGAACAAACCTATTCAAGATATTAGATACTTAAAATTTGACCGTAACTCAATTTTCGAAAAAAAAACACTAGAATTTCACGCAATTATTTATATTTAAACTGCATTGAAAACAACTGAAACGTGTGCTGCGCGTAAAATGTATAGAAACAGAATTGGCATAACTAAATGATCCGCCACGTCATATCAATTAGCTAATGGTAATAAATACTTACATTTCTTTATATTTATCAGAACGCAAATTGGAAAATCGTCAATTTGTCTGTTTCGACAAACTAAGAAGAAGATCGATAATACGATATTGCGTGCACGACGTATCGCGTCTATATCCGTTGTATTTGCACTCCACAGATTCTCGTCTCTTGATCTCCAGGCTCGCGCGTGAGACTCATCGGCGGAAAAGGAAGAAAAAAAGACCAAAAGAAAAAATATCGGAAAAGATATCACGTTTGACGGGCAAATAGAGCGTATGATGGAAACGCTCTCCCTCAGGTTTTTCAACTTTGCAGATACGTATGTATGACTTTTATCTCGTTGCTGATGCACTTCTTCTTATTGCGATCTTCGGCTTCGATCGATATTTTCCATTATCATTCCTTCAGCGACGCGTAAAGAAAAACGTATTTTGGTATTTCCAGAGGGGCGTAGAATTCAAACCGTACATAAGGCTAATTTAGGATTTAATCCTGTGGGTTAATTTAAAACGACAACCGGAGCCTTTGCTAAGCTAGACAGATAAGGACCGGCGACATTCGGATAACCCCTTTAGGCGATCGCTTTAGGCGTGGGATTCTCCGACTCTGGCGTTATCCGCAACTGTATATACATTCAACTACGACCACGATATAGATAAATTTATAATAATAAGTAATTGATAAGTTTACAATCCAATCGAGGAAACAAAGCCGGCGTTTTTTCCCATTTTGGCGAAGTCGCATCTGTCGTCGACGAAACAGCCTAATAGGATACGCGCCAAGCTCTTTTTCAATACAAACGCCCCGGTAAATCACGCCTAGCACTTGGCAAGCTTTCTCTTCGTTTCTTAATTTCGCAGCCCTCCCCTCTCTTGCATATCAAAAGCTCTAGATATTTACGAGCATCGCAAACATTTGCAACGCGTTGGCTTGTACATTGATATTATTGTACAAGACTACGTTTCTTTCTCTCCAATTTTTTCCATTTGCTCATGACATTACTAATTATGTCAAATACAATGCAAAAGTAATAAAAACTTTCACAGTTTACTCATACAACGCCAATTCTAATTTTCCAACCTCGCCTCGTCATAAAAAAAAACTTGAAACATGCATATAATTAATGCAACTTCCAAAGAAAAAACTATTTTTACTTGAAAAAGTTAGCTCATTATTGTACTTTAAAACAAAAAAAAAGATGGAAGACAGAACAGCACCGAAAACGATCCAATAAGCTAGAGAGCGCTGATCACGCGACGGTGCAAAATTTAATGAGTCGCCGGATTAGAGCCGGCTAAAGTCGGCAGATTTCCTGAGGGAGCTGCTGATGCTCACGAGCGTCAGGTCAACTTTTTAAACTGCCCGCAACACTCATATAGACGATAGCAAACTCGTGAGAAACTTGGATTTTATTTTCTTTGCTCATCTATTGAATTACGTTTGAGTTTGTTTGATTTGGCTTTTCTCTCTCATTTGCTGGTAACTTTTCAATGAAATTAGAAAACTCACTACTCGTGCGATTGATTTTTTTTAATTTTCCGATACAATTATTTACAGAAAGTTATTTAAAGCAATTCTTAATCAGTGCCTCGGTCATTCTTCCACTGCTAACCAATCAAAGGCCTTTGATCGCCTATGAATCCTCCTCTCCGACAGCTTTTGCGTAATAAAACCGATCCGACGGCAAATTACAAACTTGGCAATTCGTCAGCGCGTCCGGGCTTTCACTATGTACTTTGCATTTTTTTTTCTCTTCTCGGCGACCAAAGAAAAATTGCCACTCGCGAGAGGTGTCGCGTAATTGCAGTCGATTCACGGAGGCGTCACGCGAACGAAAACTGTCCGGTGCCAAGATTTGCGCTAAGCGTACACGCATATGAAAACCTTAATTGGTCTGCTTATTATTCCGCTATTTCAAGCTGCAATAAAAATAGACAGCCTCATTTACGGGTTTTCTTCTCATGCGCTACAGATTTTCTCGACAATTGAAACTTTTCATTTATCAACGAAACGTTGTTTGTCCGTGTAATGGCGTGCATAGGTCCGCTCAAGCCTAAAAAGCTCGGCGCGAGCATCGACAATTGCAAGACCGTGCTCGGATAAATGGCACGACGTCGACAAACTTGGATTCGATGCCGTTATTCGCAAAAACAATCATAAAGTTCTGATCTATTCTAATAATTTCCTTCCTGGGGAGCGCTCAGCGGAAACGAGCTAGCGGCGCCTCGTTGTCGTCGCATTGCCCGGGGAAAGGTGAGAGCAGTGGCGGCCGCATGCCTCAACTTCGAAATGAACTGTTAACAAGGTAAAGTCTATTCGACGCTGCAGCACCACAAAGGCATTTGCCAAACGCTCATGTGCGACCCTTGCCGCAGATATGGCTTTGAGTAACTACCGTTATTTTTTTTACAACCCGGCACGTTGTTGCACTATTTTATGCTTCCTTCAAGTGGAAACTGCGTTTGTTTTCCACGAGCGATTCAACTTTGAAATACACGCTGTATGTCTCCGGGGCTGTGTCGTCAACCGTAGGCTTTTAAAAATGTGCGTAGTTTTCGCGTGCAGTAAAAATAATAAAATTGAACGTGCCGATAAATTACATTCGCAAACTATTTACCACTGACGTATTCTGCGCAGTACGTCATGTTTTCATTCCTAGCTATCAGGCTATTGGTGGCGTCGTTGGATGCGACTTTCCACTGGGCTGTAGCATTATCAACAATTGGCACTTCAAGTTTTGTCAAACATTTCTTTGTATTTGTAAATTGTCATTCGGTAACATCATTTGTCGTGCTTCCCGTGCAGCTGCACCCGACTCGCGTGCTTTCGGATCGCACTTCAATTATAAGTCCATAGCGATAAGAATACCATTTTATAATCTTTGCGCTGCTCATGGATCCGAAACAGTATCGAACAAGAAGTGCTATTGGACAAACGAAGCTTTCGAGTGACATTAGAGTCGGAGCCCAATTGCAAGAACGAACATCGATTTAGTTGTTCACAGGAGTTGCTCACACAATTGCACCGTTAAACACGCGCGTGGAAAAATGGCGCGACTCGAGCCGCATGCCAGCGCGCATTATTAGGCTGCGTGCAGGCAGTAGCTGGCTGCACATCCATTATTCGCCGGCTGAAAGCTTTTCGCTGTACAAAAGTGCGCGCGCAAAAATTCTCAAAGGATGCCGCGCGCGGCAAATCGTGAGTCATTGCAAGGATACACGTATGTGTGCAGCTTGGAGTCGATCGACCGGAGCGAGCGAGCACCAGAGCGATCTTTACTCAGGACTGCGCTCCTTTATTTCGTCTAGCGGAAGAAGCTTCGCGTAGACGTACGCGGGGGAGCGTGTGTAATGGATGGATGGAGCGCGCTCGCCCCTAATGGCTGCCGGATTTTCCGTGGGATATTTTTACCGGGGACGGGCACTGGGCAGCGCGCGAGTAGCCGAAAAGCCATCGAGTCTATAGTCGAGGCGATAGCTACGCGGGCGCGTTCGTCGCTTCGCCATTGCTTGCCAGGCAAGCTATCGAGTGATCGCGCAGACGTTGGCCGCAGGACCGAACGTGGCCGTCGACCGCGCCTCCGCAGGTGCCGTGGTCCTCGCTTTTTCAAGCAGTGCGCCGCGCTCGCGCGATCAATCGCCGACAATGGAGCCGAAGCCAGCCGCGCCCCCTCGTGCCCCTCGTGCCCCCTCGCGCCCCCTCGCGCCCCCTCGCGCCCCCTCGCGCCCCCTCGCGCCCCCGCAAATCACGGTAATTACGCCACACGCGAGAGGCACGCGAGCGAGAAATCTCGAGAGCTGCTTCCGCAACGCACCGGCGACTGTCTACCGGGGAACTTGCCCGTACCGCGCGTGGCTCAACTCCCGCGTGGAGCCCGCTCCGGTGCAAGCTCGTAAGTTGCGGAAATTCGCTCGCGAGCGGTGCTGCCGCACGGGGACCATACAGCGCCAAAGTTCTTCGTGCGCGATGCAAAGGTCGGGTAGGCTGTAGCGCCTGCGATCAGCTGCGGAGGAGCGGACGGACGACTTTTTCGCGGACACGCGCAACGAGCCCATCGAATCGCGGAGGAGCACGCGTGGGGCGCGCTGGGCCTATCGATGAGCGGCGAACGTTATTTTTATAAAAGCCGGCTCCGCGTTATTGTGCTCGCTATTTCGACGTGCAAACGGGCGTTGCGCGATTCAAGACTCGCACGCCAGCGCTGCAGCTTTCTTTGGCTGCTGGCCCGTGCACGCTGCACACGCGGAAAGGGCAACTGCATTCGACGGCGTTAACGCGTCTCGTCGTTTATTCACTTTTGACGAATCGTGCAAGCTTCTCATAAAATTCGAGGACACTGTCAACGGCACTCCAAATCAATCACTACTGGTGCATTGCATTAGTACATTCGAACTGCAAAAAACATCATCTCTCCTGTTTGCTAGCGAACTTCGATCGCAAAAAATGACACGACCTCGGTGTAACGCAGCGCAATAAAAAAAAGAGCAGGGTAAAAAAACTAATCGCATTCGAAAGGTCTCTAACAATATGCATACTCTGTGACTGCTGTTTCCGCTATGGTAGGTTATTACGCCAGTCATACAGCTTGTAAAATTGCGTGCGACAATTTGTGAAAGCGATTTAGATTCGCGCTGCTGGAGAGACAGACGCGTGTATATGCGGTATATTGGATTAACTCACCTTGAAGAGCGAGATTAGATTGTGTAAAATATGACCGGTCGTACTTGGCTTTTTTCTTCTCGTTATTGTCGCCACAACGGATAAATAATTCATGATAGGGTTGAGCAAAAGCGTACAGCCTGCTGTTCGTGCATCGAGACAAGTTTTTTTAGAGAGAGAGATTGCGATTTCATGTGAATACGGAGCTACGGATTTGTTTGGAATGTGTATTTAACGTATTGTACAAAAATGTTGCTTTGCAGCCATAAATTTAAATATTGAATATTAAAAAAAATTCTATTTTACACTCGTTATGCTAGTGAACAGTGTCTACAGCGTTGGTGCTGATATTTTTGGTCGTTCTACGATTTGAACGAAGTTACTATTTCTTTATAATAATTTTCCTGTAAGAAAACGTTGTGCAAAGTAATACGAGTTGATAAATCATTTAATCTTTCACATGAAAAATTCTATAAATTGTAAATGTGCAAAGTAGAGAAGAGGATTTCCTTAAAACAGCAAAAAATTGAAATTGCTACGTGAAATTAACACAGCGAAATATAAAGTCGTCTCTGTTTGTCGCTAATCAAATATTTGCACAAAACAGAGCGAGTAAGGCGCGTTAACTCGATATCAATATTCCACTCGATCCAGCTCTTTCCAATCAAAGTTAAATATATTGAATAACCAATCTATAAAAAACGTTGACTCTATCCCTCGCGAGGTAACTTTATAAATATATATATATATATATATAAGAGTAAATTAGATTTTTTTCATGGCAGCGCTCAGTACAAAATAAAAATGAAAAAGAAAACAACGCAACGTCTATATCCCTTCGCACGAGCAACGGCAAAATTAAAAACTTTCTACTATGTATATGCGTGCACGCCGCTGCCGGCGATTTCCATTTAAATTGACATCGCTTCGTTTTACTTGTCTTTTCTTTTGAAAATATTATAAACTTATGACGCGGAAAATCTCCGCGCGCGCGCGTGCGCACACACACGCGGGCCATTAATTTTTATTCTCGCAGGAGCAGAAAAAACCTAAGTGACGCTGATGCGAGTTTCCACTGGCGTGCCGCGTTAACGCTGACGAAAGAGACGAAGGAACGTTCGCGCGTCGCCACACGTCCGAACGGCGCAACGCGTAATACAGCGGTCCGAAAAGCGATGGAGTGCAGCTACGCGGCCTGGTTAAATGTCAAAGTAAGCGGGCAAACAAGAGCCTGAAAGCCGATAAATTAGAAAGTAAACGGCAGGAAAACGATCGGCGAGAGTACATCAAGTATCTCGCGGTTAGCAGCTGCACGCGCTCGCTCGCGGGAAAGTGTAACGTAACGCGGACGAGAGTCCGCGCGATGCACTTGTGTGGGAGAATCCTTCGCTCCGTGTAATCGTTATGCAAACGCAACCACGTATCTCGTCCGCCTCTCGCCCCTCGCCCCTCGCCCCTCGCCGGCTGCATAACAGCCTCGCAAAAAGCTGTCGCGCTTTTCTCTGCCGGCCAAATCGCATTCTCATCAATCGGCGGCCAGATGAATTTATCGGCGCCAAGCGAAATTCAATTGGGCCGACAAGAAGCGAGCGGGCGTCCGAGAGGACGGCCGAGAGGGCAGACTGCGCGCGGGACTAATTAACATCCGTTTTCGACGTTGGCGCTCTGGCGACGAGCGCCGCTATGCATGAAGCTGCGGCTCGATGCTGCTCTTCCTGGAATGCTTTGACCTACATTCTTTATATTATCCGTGTATCGCCGCTTTGCCGCTGCGCAGTCCGCGGCGAGCACGAGCAAATGGGCTTGATGAAAAACACTAGGTTCGACGCACTGAGCCGATAGTGCGCTGCATTGTTCCCATCGGCGATCACCGAATTTCAAGCGGGACATTTCAGCAACGCTGAACGCGCGCTAAAAATCGCTCCAATCCAGTCAAAGGAACCTTTGCCGATAAGTAAGCGAGAGAGCTTCTGGGAAACGTAATAGGCTCCCTCCTTTCTCGAAGCCACTCGACAACGTCGCCGGCAGCACGGAACATGCATCGACAGTCACTCGGCTGTGGGTGCTTGCGTAAAAAGTGCATTCAAATGGTGACGCAACTGACCTTGATACGTCTTGAGGATCTTTGAACGTTCTCGAAAAAAGACGGCGACTCGTTACGCGGGAAGAGCGCTCGTAGGATTTTCAGTTGAAAATTCGATGCTCTCTTGCGATGTGCTCCGGAGTCCGCGTTACGGTACGCCCGAGCTCAATTTTCAAATGTCCGGAAAATATCTGCGCGAAAGAATGTAGCGCGCGCGTTCGCAGCCCTGAGCAATTTGGGTTATCGAGCAGCGACGACGCGACAATTTGAGCTTTCAGGTGAATGTACGTAGACGATTAATAACGTCGGGAGGAAAGGTGCAACAACAAAAACGGGAGAAATTCTCGCGCGGAAATATAGGATTAACCACGGGGCTCCGCGGTAAAGCGATATTTGAACAAGACTTCATACGTTTCAGTCGAATAAATAAAGCTCTCGTTGGAATAAGCAAACAATGCGGGCTCGAAGAGCCGGGGGAAATCCTTGGAAAAAGTGCAGATGAAAAGTGGAAAATACGAAAGCACAGGTGCACGAAAATGTTTCGTAGCAAAAATAATATTTATTCATAACTCGTACAAACTAGCATCCGCTTGTTCAAACATTACATGTATATGTTCGTATTTGAGCGGCCAATCATCCGCCTGGCTTGTTGTACAAAAATCCAAATACCGCAGCGCCAAGCGGAAAAACGAATTCAGGAGAAGTGGTACTCGCCGGGAGCGAGTATTTTTGTTGATTTACTTTTTACGTCACGCGCAGTCGCTCACTCATTATTTACAACGGCCAACCAATTGGAGAAAACACACGCATCAGTGGAAGCCATGGAAGTCGCTAAAGTGATGTTCGTGGTGATGGTCCTTTACGAAAACTGGGTACGACTCTTTAACGACGTACGGTACCTTGAAAACGACAATAGGTCAGACAGCACAATTCATTCAGCGTGCAATTAACTCGATGCACACTGTACCTTGACAGGGTATGGAAGGGGCTTTTCCACTGCGACCGGTACCTTGTAAGGCACGTGTACTGGGTAGGGCTCCTCGACGGCTACCTTCACAGGCACGTGCACTGGATACGGAACTGGCTTCTCGACGGGCACAGGAATGTGTTTTTCCACTGGGACCTACGCCCGCAAACCGTTACAACATCTTCGTCTCCCTGAATATAAGTGAAATAAACAAAAGAAGCTCACTGGGTACGGAGCAGGTACGTGGTATGGGACAGGTCTGTCGACTGGGACCTTCACGTGAACTGGGTATGGTACGGGAATTTCCTTCTCGACTGGGTATGGTGCGGGTACTGGTACTTTTACTTCTTTGTGAATGGTCACGCCGGTTATATGGCCCTCGTCGTGATGTAGCGAAGCATGGCTTAATTCTAAGCCACCACCGAAACCACCAAAGTCATGACCAAGACCAACGTCAAAAAGGCCGCGTTTGGTTTTACTGTCGGTTGATTTCTCCTCGGACTTTTTGGCATCGGCCTTCTCGGGCCGGGCCGAGACTGCTGTCATCAGCGCTGAGAAGAGAATTACCTAAAGAATCCAGAGAAAACAATTTGCTTCACTGCCTTCCCATTCGTCGATATTTTTTTCCATAATTCCGCCTATGGAGTACCAAACGTTCATTGCTTCGTAAGCTCATACTATGTGAGCAATTCTTTACATTAAATCACTCGTGACGAAGGCAGATCACTAATTACCAACAAAAGAAACTAAGTCAATCTCACAGACGATCGTTCATACGCGCGGCTAAGTTTCGCCATAAAACGCGCTTGGAAAGTGCAACAGCGGATATGTGTAAGCATTAATCACACGCCGCCGCTATATTTTTCTCTTCTCACTCGCAACTGTTATGGTTCATGAGTTGCAACTATGCGTTAGTTAAGTAATCGAACTTCTTTTTTTTTCGTGGCAGTATGTAAATCGCAGCGCATAATCAAGTTACTCGATCAAACGTTCATTATTGTTTTTTTCTTCTAACGCGTCAGGATTGAGTGTTGCGCTCGAGTGCCGTTTCCACGCGGCGTTGGTGCGTATCGCGAGAGGAGATGCAAATATTATTACGTTAAAGCTATTCTATTAAGCAATTGTCACCAGCGTTCTACCCTTTGTCGTCAAAACGCAAACAAATTTTTTAAAAAAACACGTTAAAACAACACAATGAAATAAGCACAGTCCGACCCCAACCAAAAAAAATTAAATAAACGAGTAAAATCCACATATACACAACAGTAGTGTTCATCACGCGACGAACTCGTCACTCCCAAATTTAAAAAAAAAAATAGAAAAAAAAAAAGAAACAAAAAGGGGAAAACAAACGTGTAGATGAGGTGGGCGGCCTAGAAAAGCACACGGGGCTCACCTGTACTCTCATGGCGAAAACCGTTGGATCCACTGACCGGAGCAAGCGGCAATCAGCCGCATATATACCTGCACTTTCGCCGCGCCATACGCACACGCCACCTCCCGATATTATAACGCCATACTCTCTCGGGAACGCGCCGTTCATATACATCCTACCACACACATCTCTCTCCTTTTTCCCACGTAGGTTCGCCGGATGCTGCTACTGCCGTTGCTACATAGACAAAGAGCAAAGTCGAGGCAGGTGGACAACTTGCGGCTTGGATAATTGGAGCCAGTGACTTGGAACTTTTTTTGTCGTTCTTCTTGTTATTGATGAGGGTTTGATGGATTCGAGGTCGTTATGGGAATACTTTTTGAATTACGTAGGCCTCTGGTTAAGAGCCTTTTGTTCGATGTCAGTTGTATCGCGAGGACTTAGACAAGAAAAGCAGTGATTTGAATGCTCGTGTTGAGACCTGAACCAATTTACAATAGATGTTGTAAAACCAACGAAAGATAATTTTAATTAATTTTGTTAGGCAATGCATAGAATGAAAATGAAGTGTGTCTATAATAGTCATGAGAACGTATTTGACGAATTAGTTGGAAAACTAATAATTCTAATAACAGTTATTTTCACGTAGATGTAATCGACGAAGCACTCTAATGAAATTCATAATTCAAGAAGAAACTTGACTCTAATCGCGTACATAGCTTCCACTGACAAGTCCTCTGATTAATTGGAGACTCGAAGAAAAATGCAACAAAACTTTCATCAAAACAAAATTACGTAATCGGCTTGCTCACGCCAGTACAGCATTCGTCGAGGAAAACAGTGAACAGTGCGGCATATTTTCCATTAATCACGAAAAATCGTATAATAGACTCATCAAGCTTTAAAAGTCGCATACCTTAAACTCAAGTTCCTCATTGCCTTTACATAATAATTTCAGGAATATAATAGCCAAACATTATCAACTTGCGTTGCTCGCTCGCACACGCGGAGGCACTTAGAAACTCGAGCGTCATTTATCGCAACGAACGGCAAAAAGAAAAAACTGCCACACGAAAGTTGGTGCTTTCGTAACCGCGCGACGGAACTCAAAAGGAAAGAATAATCATAATTTTTTCGCGAGACTAATTAATGGTCATATTGTTTCGCTTGGATTTTATAGCTTGGCGCGCACATTGCATAATTACAGATACAGATCTGCTCGAACGTGAGCGACAATGAATCGGTAAAACGCTTCTTCGGCGATTAGATAATCGCCGTTTTACGTCTCGACGGCAAGGGCTGCGAGATGTACTCGCTCTAAAACGCCGCTTTCTCCTTAGCACGAGGCAGCGATTGCTCGGCCGGCTCTCGCCTCGCCTGGCTCCTTTTTATTTTCAAAATATCCAGCCGACCTTTGTTTGTTTTAACGACACGATCGGCGTGCCGACGTTTATCAACGTTTTTACCGCCAATTATAAATCAACGAGCGAACGCGAACGTTCGGATTTCTTCTCTCCGCGCCCGGCCAGCCAAATAACGCGACGCGTGCAAATGGGAATTATTAATTCTCCAAATTGAATGATCGAAGCTACCGCTGGGACGGGACGCTCGTTAAATAACATTCGTGTCGGAATTTCTTTAATCAATTTTCCAATATACTCATTAATCAATTATCGTCGTCTGTTAATTTCTGTAAATTTCGCCGATACGTTTATTTCGACATTGAGAATTCCTCATGCAAATTACATTTTAATATTAATAATAAACACTGCCGGTTTTAATAAAGCGGCGTTGGATAACGCGTACCTCAAGAATGTCGCGCGCGAGCAGTCGGATGGAAAATAAAAGTTATGACGTAAATTAATTCCCTCTTCTTGTTGTAATCTAATGAATTTCGTGTGTACGTGAAACGCGAGTAGGCGCCTTACGCAAAAACGTGATCGCCAAATTTAGAGGGTAGTTGACTTTCATCGCGAATCCAGTTTACTTTCAGACAGTTATTTGCATTTTTACGCTGACGTTTCGCTGTTGTTATTTTATGTAAACAAAAGAAAGAAACGAAGGAGGTGCTAGTTGAATAAGCATGGAAATTCGCCACGTAACCGACGAAAATATTCATGTAGAAATGTTAATTTTTATTCGTGCTTTTTTTTACGAAAGAATCCGGAATCAGCATTGAATCTTTGCACGAGCGCAATACACGGTATCACAATAATTTTGAAAGGCTCGGCGCGAAACCTTGCATATCAAATAAAATTGACGATTCTCTGAAGCGAATTTTCCAATGAGTCGTCGCAAACTGCAGACAAAAAGAAAAAATTGATTGGCACGAAAGTTGCCCCCCCCCCTCTTTCTCCCTCTTTCTCCCTCTTTCTCGTAATATCTCGCGTAATCTCGGTCACTGTCATCGCTCTGACATAATGAGACAGGATGAGGTTGTGGTGAAACGTGTTTTACGGTCAGCGTGTTACGCATTTTTTCTCTCTAAGATTTAATCCGCAGACTTGATTTCATACCAGTTTTGTCTTTCTCTTTTCGTCTGATCTATAATCTCGGCCCAATTAATCTATTCGCGCGGAAACTTTTGTAATCGGTCGCGCGCGTGGACGGTTTTTTTTACGCGAAGCTTCCGCGATCCTCGAATTGCACGAGGCAATTTTTACACCAAGTCAATTCGAAAACGATCTATCAATGATAGTTCTCGAAAACACAGAAAAACATACATTCCATCGTACACCAATCGCGTCGAATGACGAAAGAATCCTAAAAGCACGCTTTCATCCGTTGCGCGATTATGTCTGGCAAAGTCTCGTGCACGCGAAAGCGAAGCAGAAGCCTCTGCAAGCATTACGTGGTTGCGCGGGCCGAAAGCGGCGGGTGCATTTCTTTCCTCCGATTGGCAGTAAATCGGACGACAAAGGGAAGCGGCGGGAACGCCCTCGGCCTTCCGCGTTGCGCAACTCACTCCGTCTCCCGCGGTTAGTGGATCGCGCGAAGACGCCCGCACTTTTACATATGCGCGACGAGCGCGCAAAGTGCGCCGCCAGGATTGCGCGCGGAAGCATTCTGACTCTCTGGCAATTTTACGACTCGCGCGCGCGGCGCGACAGATCCAAGTTCTCTCGAGGGGATGCCGTTGTCGGTGTAGTCACGACAGTTGGTAGCGATTTCGTGGCAACGCTCCGCGTCCACTCTCATACTGCGTCGTCGAGCCGCGGGAGCACAATTGCTGCAACTCGCGTCGCCACTGCGATTTCAGCGGCTCAGCGCAGAGCGGGAAAGCGTTTTCGTGCGTCGATCACTTTCGACAGCGCCCCTACCGAGAACAGTTTCAAAACTCAGATGCGTTCGTTCGCCATTCGTACGTGACGCCTATCTATCGACGGTAGCGTCTCCGTCGCTTTCGTAAGTATCTAATCGGATATGCACAAATTAAACAAGGATGTCGAAACCGTTCAATGATCGCGAGTTTTTCAGGCGACATGCCAACGATTGGCAATGTCATTGCCAAAGTTTGCGCGATTGTCAAATTCGAAAAGCTCGGCAAAGGAGAACCGCATTGACTCGCAAATTCTTATATGCCCAAAAAAATGTGAAAATTGGCAGTCATCCACTCTTACAAGACAGCCATGTAAACGTAATCTTCGAAAACACGTCTATCTGTCGAAGAGTAATTTTCACAAGACGCGTCGTCGATGTAGAATATGTGTAACGATCTAATACAAGTCCGTTATGCATCATCGATTGACATCAACAAGTGCATCTGACGTCTGCGGTGACGGAATAATTTGCAAATGCAAAACTCGTTCAATCAGCGTGAGATCAGTTAAGCGAAAGAGAGAAGGAGAGAGAGAGAGAGAATGTTTTATCAACGAAACACGTGTTACAGTAAACATCGACTCGATTCGGATTTGAATGTTAAATATCAGCGATGTATTTACGGCTTGGTAAAAGCGTGAAATTATTCTAATGACATCGATTGATATACGTGTAAATTGTGTCTTGTCGCATGCAGCATTTACGCAATCTCTTCTCGAACAATACAATTTTATGTCTTGGAATTAAAAATCGCGGGCGATGAGGCGTTAGGGAGGGGGGGGGGGGGGCAGAGGGGAGAAACTCGACAGAGTTTCCCAAGTGTACGCGTTCTTTTATTTTCGTCGTCGTATTCAATTTCAGACCCATAACATTCCAAGACCGCGAAACTCAATCACTTCCTTGTGTGCCCACGTCGATGCATGATAAAAAATTGGCAGAACCGGGCGGAAGTATTAGTTTATTTTACATAACGTTTACCGTAGTCGCCTGGACGTATTTTCGAGCGTCAGCCATAACATGCCTTTCGCGTGTAAAATGCCCAATGACAAGGAATGAAAAAAGAAAACGCACATCTTAAACGATAGATATCACGCTCGTTAATTAAACGGTCATTGATATATTACACGCTTACGCAAAGATAACACATACCCACACCAAGTTAATAAATCTAACTAATTCTCTCGCGAAATCTTAGGCGCGAATTAACTTTTAGTTGATTCGCGTAATGTGTCCATCGATCAATTAGAAAGTCGCCTTTGCTCACAAGACAATTGAGAATCACGACGACAGCATCCCAAACGCGCCAATCCCAATGAGCCAATCTCTCGGAGGCGCGAAGCACTTTTTTTTCCTTTTTGCGTAATACCGCCGAGAGATTTTCACCTGCGCGCGACGCTTTGCTGTACGCTCATTTGAAGGCTCGCGTTCAGCTATTTTGATTGGGACAAGGCAAAAAAGATAATGCGCGCGCGTCCCGAGATCTTTGCTCGCGCTCGATCTTGCGTTCGAGAACCGCGCGCGCGCGCGCGTCATACCGGCGACGAGCACAGCGAAGCAAGAGGAGGAAAAGGACAGAAGATTCGGCCGAAATAACGAGCGACACTCTCCAAGGCGCTAACTCACACCAATTACTCGGCGAACAAGCGTCGCACACGCGCAACTGCAGCGACGCGACGAGCAAAAGGCCGCGTCGGCGTTGCGGCGCTAGAGCGCGCGCCTCGCCCGATTGGCTCGTTTCGTCGGCGAAGACCCGCGGCATCTCGCCCCGAGTTCCGCTCGCGCTTGCATGCCGCTGCGAGCTGGCGAGGGGCTTCTTTCGCAACCAGCCTCGGAAATGATGGATGGTCAATTCGCAACACAGGCGCACCAGGACGTGGTCGCCGATCGATCGGCATCCTTCGACGAGCTGCGATCGAGGGCTCGCCAGCCACTTGTCGAGCGACAACGCTCAAGCGATTCTGCCAGTCCAAGAGGAAAGGGAGCCGAGGACAAAGCGTTCGAGCATCATCGTCGTCATCCTTCCACTCCCTCGCTTGCCGAAGCAGCGAACCACGGCGGCAGTCGCGTCGCGGCGATAGTTGCTGTGTGGCTTATAAAAGCCGAGAGTAGACCACGTGTGGGACTCAGTGTGCTCACTGCCAAGCAGCCATGAACGGCGCCGCTAAACTGAAAGTGAGTATTCTCGGCGCACGTACAACGAGTCTCTCTCTCTCTCTCTCTCTCTCTCTCTCTCTTTTGCTCTCTTTCTATCCGCTCGACGCATACACGCGCCTGCTCGCCTGATTTCGAGACAAGCTTCTTTCTCTCTCTCTTTCGATTACGCACTCGACGCACTCCTCGCGGCACCAACGAATCTCTTAAATTCTCGCCTTCCTGAAAGAATGCACGACGCTTGCAGGCTCTCTTGCTGCTCAGCCTACTGGCTGTGGCATCTGCCGAAGACGCAGCGGCGACCAAGAAGGAAGTCGAGCCCGCGGCGGCGGTGGCGGCGGCCGCCGCGACGACGACCGTCGAGAAGAAGTCCGAGGAGAAAACCAAACGCGGCTTGGAGCTGAGTCTCGGAGATCACTACGGTTTCGGCGACTTTGGCGCTCACTTGGGCGATGGCCTGGCTGGCCACGAACACATCACGCACGACCACATCAAAGCTGTGACTATCACAAAGCACGTGCCCGTACTTCAGCCGTACCCCGTGATCCACGAGAAACACGTGCCCGTACCTTATCACGTACCGATCAAAGTACCAGTTGACAGACCCTATCCAGTGCATGTTCCGCAACCTTATCCAGTCGTTCACGAGAAGCATATACCTGTGCCAGTCGAGAAACCCGTGCCTTATCCGGTTAAGGTCCCCGTCAAGGTATGAATTTTTCTTTCGTGCTCTTTTCAAAATTTTCGAGTAAAATTAACTTTTTTTATTTGTTAGGCTATATACGCGATGAAAACAATGAAATATTCGTTATGAATATAATTTACGCAGTTAATTACAAAAAACACTTATTTCTTAGACATCTAGACGAGTTAAATCTCAGAGGATCGAACTGTACGAATATTAAACAGTTAATACATCTCGGAAACGAGAATTCTAGCATGTACCATTATTAACGTTCTTGGAAACTATAACACAGATTTCCATCGGTCGTTAAAAGAAACAATATTATTTTCCCTCTCATAGGTACCCGTAAAGGTCCCCTATGAAGTGCACGTACCAGTAAAAGTTCCAGTGGAAGTACACAAGCCAGTACCATACGCTGTCAAGGTACCAGTAGTCGTTAAAGAGCCTTATCCAGTGTACATCAAGGATCATCACCATCACCACGAGCATTACGATCTTCATGGATTCGGACACCATTTCTAGACCAACATAAATTCTCCTCATACTCAGACGATCTCACGAGTGATATTCTGCGCCACATTGTATAAATTCTCCTCACTATCTTTTCCTTGCTCTTCATTTTTTATACGAGTCTTAATGTAGATGTTAATTATTGTATCGCGCGACATTCCACTCTTCATTTTTTACATTTACATGTGAATAAAAGTTTAAAAAAGTTTATTTTTTTACGTTAAAAAAACACGCAATGTTTGCCTTGTCATTTCGCAATCGACATCCTGCAATATATACCTTTATAATCAATCCCCTTGTCGAAGGAAACCGAGCGCGTTGTTGTAATCGCGTTCTTTTTTTTTGTAATATTCATAATGCAGAGTGTAACCTTGTTTTCCGACGAAATTGCGACAACATTCCACTTAAAATCTGCGATTAATAAACTCTGTTGCCGATCGCGCAACGTAGTTGTCGGTCGAGGAAAAGTGCTCACACACACACCCTGCGTAGTTTCGACACTTCCTACTCCACTACCAGTTGTGAGATCTTCAATCTCGCTTGACCTTTGCTGAGAACTTCCCAGGCGTGTAGATTGCACGTTTTCTTCAACGATCTATTCTCGCGCTTGCGACGTTCTTTTTTCCCGCCGTGCATTTAGACTCACACACCCTTCCACCCACGGCTGGATTGTGACACTATTAAAGTTTGCAACTAGTGCGCCATGCAAATTAAGTTGCTCCATTGCGATTTCTTCAACAACACGCTTTCGTCTATCAACTTGAAATGAAAATTTGCTGTTACATCGATATGAAAAGCTCAACCAAAAGATAAACTCAATTTTCTCCTTTCTTTTGTCATTTTGCCCGACGTTTTTATTATCTTTGCAATCAAATGAAATCTTCAAAGGAAGATTATTTCTTAACGACGATGAAAGGAATTACAAAACGTGATGCGTCTGATTGCGAAATGTCTCCTGTCTAATTGTTTTATCCTAATCGAATAACGGGTGTGTCGTTAATTGATCGATCGAATCGTAATTAATGAGCTATTGTAATGAGTTTAGTGCAACGCCAAACCAACGAGAGTAATGTTAATGCGAATCGATGATACATTATCTCCGTGATGGTTGATTGATGAATAAATAAGTGATAATAGCATCGATTAGCCAAGATTATATGTTTAAATGCAGGCAAAATGGTAAGTTCGTTAAATTGTATTCCCAAGCGAAAGGTGTGCGTGGTTTTCCTTTTATTTTGCGCAAGACAGACGCCAGGAAAACTCGACGCGATACGAATCTCAGAGATGCCTCGCTGGGAAGGGTCAAGTGAAATTATTGCTCAACCGTACATATCGTCACTGCCATATTCAGTTGATTGCTCGCACTCCCACGTTCCCTTTTTCCGACTATCGTCTCTTGACAATCAGCCAAATTAACAATAGCTCGATCAAGACGCGCACTCATACGAATGTTTCGATGTTTCGTAACGCGCTTGATCTGCAATGCCGACCGCTCAACGGTGGGTCAACTGACGGCCAGAGGCATTCCTCCCCGCAATAACTTTACCAGTTGAATCGCGTGATACACGCGCAACGTCACGTGTACCGGCGCCAACTCGAAAACGAACGCGCTTCGCTTCCAGTCTACCACTGCTGGCCGCGCGTGATTCCCCTCGTTCGCGCTTCTTTCGCGGAAAGCCGCTGATCATTTCGCGAAAGCTCTGCTTTCCTCGCTACGATCTTGTGCAATCCGAGACTCGGGAGTGCGATGCTCGTTCGCGAAAATGCGCCCACAACAGCGCGGAATCCCGTTCCGCCGCAACGCGTATTTAGAGCAAACAACGTTGGTTAGCCATAAATACTCGAGGCAGCAATTTTTACGGCCCTCTCTCTCTCTGTCTCTCATCTTCAAACTTTCTATTGCAGCAATATATTTACACCGCTGTGCCATTACGCAAGCGCGCGTTGACGAACAGACGGAAAGGAATCAAATAGAGCAATGTACGTGGATGGCAATGCGACGCGGGTGCTTTTGCTAAATTTTGAATTCGCTGACCCTCCGGCTGAAAGATCGCGAGCGAGTCTTCAGAAAATAGATCGGACAACGTCCCATGCCGCTCGCCACTCCGAAGTTTTTCCAAGTCGGAACGGACAGTAATGGTTGTTACACAACGCCTCCAATGCTAAAACCCCGCACTGCCAAACGTACGCACGCGTACGAAAGTGAAATAAGTACACAGGGGGTCGGCGCGTAACCGCAATGCGAGCTAATAATGTATCGAGTTTTCTCGAGAAAGAAAAATGCTCGCCGCGTGTGCACTTATCTGCAAAAATTACGATTTCCGATGTTTGACCGCTCACTATCCCGGAAGTTTGCGCGCGCACGCTACCATCAATATAGCATCGTCGTCGCGATGAGGATGAGTGAAAGTGCGTTCTTCCTTTCAATGCGCTTCCTGCGATTTCCAGACGACTGTCCTGTTGTAGAACATGTAGAAATGTAGGTCGGCGCGAGATGCGCAAACGAATTACGGCGTGGGCGGAACGATCATGGAGCGCGAACAAACGTAAACGGCAGAAGCATCGGTTTTCTCGTTGGCGCGTGATTGATGGATGCAAATCGCTCGTACGGCCGATAGACGTCTGCTAACAACTCGTTCGACCGTTCCATAGAAGCCTGCACTCGTCAGCCCGGTGTTCCACGAGAACTGCGATGATTTTTACTACCGGCTACAAATTTTATCGGCGAATCGACTGGTTTTAGAGGCGCGGAAATACAAGTTAATTCGACGACATCAACAAATGGAAAGTATGCAGAGGTGCTGCTTTCCTACGACTGTAGAATAGCACCGAGCGTGGGGCGCACATTTCTATCGCGATCTTTGAAAGAAGGAGAGCAACGCAGATAAGTTGTGTCCGCGTACGCGTGCGTAGAAGGATGTGAAAGTGCCACTTTCGGAGTGATGAAATAATAATTCCGTTGCAATTTACAGCATAGCATAAAGTGGCGTGGCTCACGCGCGTCCACCCATGCTATTTAAGCTGCCAAGCGTTTAATGAATGATCAATCACTTCCTTGAAACACTGGTTTCCACGGCCGACCCGCAAAAAGGCGCGCGAACCGATTACCTCTGCATCCGTTCAATTATTTATTAATTTATTTATTTTGTTTCATTCTTTTTTTAAACGCAAGACTAATTCTTTGCTCGAAGCGTCGAGGATTATTCTGATGATCGTGCACTCTTGTTTTTCGCCCATTGCATGCGTAACGAGAAAAGCGAGAGAACAATCGAGACTGCGCACGTGTAGGTGTCACACAGCGATATCGCGCTTTAACAGATGGACTTCCGTTATCAAAGTTCTGTGCAGTCATACTTTTACCGCGTTTACGTAAGCTCCACTAGTCTACGCAGTAGCTCTCATTCCAAATCCTCCCCCCCCCCCTCCCCCTCAATCTCCCCCACCCCTCTCTCTCTTTCTCTTTCTCTACAAACGAGAAAGTGTCTTCTCGTCTCGTCTACCGGCGTTAGATAATGCGATTTATGAGCTCCTCGATCTTCACGTTTATGCAATTATGACGCCGCCGTCGCTGCCGCCGCAGAGAGAAAGAGAGAGAAAGGTGATGGAATATTATTACATATACGTTATGGCTCATTCGGAGATGGTATTTAACCGATTAGATGGTCAGGTCATCGACCTTGATGCAAGCTATCATCTCGTTTAGACGAAAGTGCTTGCGTAATTTGCGTTTTAGCGTAAGATTCTGATTCTTCACGTGGGAAAATTGGTGTCGCGAAGATGCAATAAGCAAATACACGTATATACTTATTCAAAATTGTTCACGAATGTTGTAACTAACGAGTAAAAAATGATGGATAGATATGTAATTCTGTCGGTAATTGGCTTTTTTCGGCTGTAACTGCCGCGAATGTAGGACACGTTATTGCACGATACATTCTCTCTCTCTCTCTCGCTTTGGTCTCTGGATCCATAGAGATGTCAAGGTCAAGGTGCATTAGAGACTCCGTTTTAGGAACTTTCTAATCGACGTATACCTTTACGTAAGATGTACAATCGAATGGAAGTGGCTGCTATGGAGAAGCATTGTTTTATCGATTACTTGATGAAACGGCTACTTCGAATACACTGTATAATTACGTCACGACTTTTCCCTACATTTTTTACCAATAAATTTATCAACAGTTGGACGAGTTGACAGTTTTCTTATAACATATTTCGATTATGTTATCGCAAATAAAGCAAATAGGAAAGGCTGGTCACACCCAACGCTGCATGTTCCCGTCAGTTTTGCAAACCAGCATCGAGGAATGATAACAGCGCGTTTTCCTAACTCTTGTGAATGTTCTCTTCACAGACGCAACATTTATCGATAAAGTACGTGTACAAATACCTATCTATCTACCTATTACCACGAGGATTCAGACTTTTCTACCTCACCCACTTCCTCACAAATGTCGTGATTTGATCGAGCTGACATGAAGTATCGCATTGTAGATTTATACTAAAACGCTAAAGTTACATTTTCGACAGGGGACATACAACGTGACTTGTTTTGTCTACCTTGCAAGTCGTGCACTGAAAGTACATTACGTGATCGACTGCACCAGATAAACTCGAAATGACGTTAGAATTAATGCCGACTTGGAAAACTACATAAATACGATTCCAGACGAAATTACGAGTGTTACACAATTCATTGTAACTACGTTATTCTTAAATTTCGACTTAACAAGAACAAAGATACGATCAGTACACTAATCGCGAAAGGCTATCATATATTTAAAAATCTCATAACTTATGTCAATATATTGACTTTTTTCATTATGTCTCATTCACTTTTCTATCATTTCAGTCATACAAATTATCATGATATTTCAACACATAATTGTGCAATCTCGCGCACGCGCGCACACACATACACACACACATCGAGTAAAAGCAATCAAAAATCGATTGTCGACAAACTGAAGTTTTGAAAATTACTAAAAGTTTATTTTGCCATTTGCACAGCAAATATTATATATGAGAAAAGAGTCATTGACTGTTCCCAGTTCTTATAAAAAGAAGGTGGCTACTGCTATTAATACGCGAATTAATACTGCTATTATTCTACAAGCGACGACTATAATTATTATTTTCTATTAAAAAAACTATTTTATTCAATAAGCATGTTAAGTTGTTTATCTGTACACGTTAAATAATGTATGCGTTGCGTAAGTTTCTATTTATTTTCTGAACAAAAGAATTCATTATACTTCTAATAACCGATGCGATAGTATTCGGCATAATATTGATTTTAGATTTAGATTGTAGAATAAATATCTTATGCTAACAGTATTTTATAACTTCTTCGGTGAGAAATGCTGAACGGTTATTCAGTGCTATAAAAATGTAAAACAGTTCTAAAATAAGAGTAGTTCGTTTTGGCTGTCAAATAGTATTCGTTTCAAGACTATGATTACCAACTTATTTATTAACATCTTTCTCTGTAGCTTCGCATACGTTTTATCTCATGAATTCAGTAATATTATCATATATTATCATGGTAATATTATCATGGAAAATATTTATTATCATTTTTATTTTACAGGTTGCCACTTCAAAGACGATTATTTCTATAACGGAATAGCCATCGTAAGTTATGACAGAGGAGATTTGTCAGTTTACAAGTACGATAATACCAAGCTTGTCAACATGTTACTACGCAATTTACAAATAAAGTTGAATGGTAAGGTTTTCAATGTAAGGATGTGTAAAAAAAAATAATAAGGTTCGAAATCAAATTTCCTTTTAGGAACATTAAAAACTGAAAAATTAAAATTAAATTATACTGGGATACGATTTGATGTGGAAGGAAAAGGACAGTTACAGGTACTTTGAGCAAAAGATTCCGACACGTTTTATCTAGATCGCATTTATCTTTTGAATTTTCACGACATATATTTACTTTAGGAAAATGATAAAGGGTTAAAAAATTGTCACTTTTACTTAAGACAAATTTCTAGGTTCGTATAATTTCCAAATTTTCATATAGAATTGATATAAACTTAATTAGATCAATTTATTTATCTCCTCCATTTTTTTAGAGATAATATAGATTTGTCAATGCAATTGAAAATTTCTCAATTGGCTCACGCTTGTATTGAATCTAATTTATGCAAAAGTTTAGGAAACTCAACACATTATGATTTCATCTGGGCCATTTCATATGATCGTTACAATTTTGGTGAAAATTCAGTAATGTACGACTTGTTTGCAGAAAAATATCCGAACTTGCATCTTTTCAATACGATGGAAAACAATTTACAGGTTTTACTTTCTATCCTTACAAATACTTTAAAAAGCAATGACAAAATATTACATTTATAACATTTAGCACACAGTCAACATGCTCGCTGACTTCTGGTTTGCAAGCTTGATTACTCAATCGTCAAAAAATCAGCTTGAAGAAATCGTATTACCAGATGCGAGTAAAAGAATACGTGGCAAATACACGATGAAACGAGGAGACTTAAGGCTGAATAATGGAACATTTGGGTAAGATAACATAGATATCAAAACCAATGATCGATACATAAAGTCTTTTACGACTAACTTGTATCGTGAAAATATTGAGTACATCGATTTTTGTCGTCGTGTGTGTGATATAATGATGCTGAATCAATTTAATTTATGCAATAACGTTGATTTTATGTTATAGAAACTTGAGAAATTTCACTCGATCAAAAGATGTTATTATTAATTTCAAAGGACTTGAGTTTTCACTTGAGGGAGAATACAAAATACCTGAAATTCATATTCACTTTCACGAATATGATGTAAATATTACCTATAAAATTTATTGCGATTTATTTCTAATATTCATCAATTTATTCGTGAATCTCATAAAATTCTTTTTTAGGTAGACTTCATACTTTTGAGAATGAAAGGAAAAATTTACTTCAAGATTAATGAACTGACGGTTAACTTTAAAATAACTATAAATTACAACAGCTTTCCTTGTGAAATGGAAGTATCTATAATCCAATCTAGAATTGGCAAGACCAAAGTCAAATTGTATGAAAATGATATAGTTGATTTAATCTTCATCAAAATGACGAGAAGAGTATTTAAGAGATATATTCCAAATCTTGTTAGTTCGATTGAAACAAAAATTAAGGAAATTGTTGCGAAACCTTTGGAAAGCTTTTCTTGTGAAAATTTTAGACCTTGAGTATAAGGAAATAAATTGTTTATAATGAAATAAATTTTTCATATCATCAACTATTAAATAATTCTAAGTACTTTTTTGGCATTAATTTTAATAAACTGTATAACAACAAAGAATATTACATGGTATTAGATATAATATCTATTAGTCTAAACGTAGTTGCTGGATACAACCATCCTGTCAGGTTCAACTGATCGATCTAATGGAAACCGGTGGATGAGCGGGATACTATAAAAGTTGAAGTATTTGATATAGTTAAGATATTTCGGCTGTTGAAAATAAAAAAATCAATTATGATTAATTTAGATCAAGTTTAGATACGATCAAAATATTATAGTTTCGAACAAGATATAGAAATATGTACATTTTGCTTATTTATTTTTAGATTATGTAGTGACTTGTTTGTATTAAAAAATTGCCAGTCCTTATTACAAAGTTTGTTTGATAAGTATAAAATAAAAATCTGTCATTATTATTTCTTCGATATCTAGACGCAATATACCAACTAATAATTTCAATAAAAAAATGGTAAACATTGAATCAGAAAAAAGCAGTAAAAAAATATACAGCCTCTTTCTTTTTTTTTAATTTAGGCCTCATGGATATGAGATAATAAATGATTTTTAAGTTAAAATTAACTTATAGTATATTCATCAGGCGTAGCATCTTTTTAATGATCAATATTATTTCAAATTTTAACTTCACACAAATCACTGTACTAACTATATACATTATACCAATTTTCCGTAATTTTAACTATAGCTTTTAACTTTGGATGATTCTGTTCTTTCAAAAAGTGATTTTGTCCTGAAATGGCTCATATCTACTATCTCTCATTCATCATTCCGGCAGTATATTTGCTATTTTACATATTTACAAGTTTGATAGGTAAATGAAGATACACAGGTAATATAGAACATGATTTGATAACAAATTACTAACGCGTGATTTATTGTCGTAGATTGTATGAAATTCATAATGAAAAATGAGGCTGATTCAAAACCAAACCGTCACAGTAAATGCTCCTGTTATTTACTACAAAATAACTGTTGCAGTTTATGCTTATTACTAAGTCGAAGATTCTTCTAAAAAATTATGATTCTAGGTAAAGCGTATATTTTTTAAATGTAATATTACCATAACTTAAACATTTTTCAATTAAAATATAAAAAATTATCATATTTTAGTTGAAAAATCATATATAAAGAACATATAAAGTGAAGAAACAACAAGTTTCTAGAAGTTTGAACTTGACAATTATTGGATCAGCTAAATTTAATGTAAACACTGATGCTAATGTCTAGACTAATTTTTCATTCATAAATCTTTGCAAATTTACAAGACAGATTTATTTATTCTTTTTCTACAGCTACAGATAACTCAACATAACGGAGAAGAAATGTTGGTCAATTAAGATTCGTATATTCTTAGAGTTACTTTTTCAGTTTATTTAAGATATAAAGTAAACTGCTGGCATACTGTGTCAATGTATCTAAAAATAACTACGTCTTAAGTTAACGCTGACCTAAAACATTTGTAATAAATTAAAAATCGAATTATTTCTCGTTTGAAGTTTAGTCTACAAAAAATTAACAATGGGTAAAAGTAATAACGAAATCCAAGTGAAAAATAACAGACAAATTAATTAACTATGTAACTGTTGTATTCTGCAATACACATTGTGATAATTAATTCAATAAGAAAGCAGCTGTAAGAATAGCGACGTGAACACGATATTTTCGGTTTGTTTGATTTTATAGAAATTCGTAGGAAGATAACATTTTTTTCGCAAAAATTCATTTTAGTGTATGTATTTAGGGCTAGAAAATGTTTGACATTTGTAAATATCTTTTATGAATATTAACGTGATAACGTTGAAATTTTTCTTTTTATTATAGAGAAATCTATAAAAATTATTAGAAAACAAGCAAATTGTTGAAACTAAATTTTCTGTGTACTATTTGTTTCAAAATGCGTACATGGCATTTGTATATTCGAAAAGATAAATAGGTAAAACCAATTTCCTAATATTTAAAATAAAAAATTTCGGCATAGATTCCTTGCTTTTATTCATCCTTATTTCCGTATCTTTAATATGATGTCACTCAAACGTGACTTATAAAATTGTTACAAACATGACATTTATCGGCAGATAAATTTTTTTCATAGTTGATATTGATATTTCGAAAAAAAACATATGTATCATGCGCATGTCCAGTATGTCCCTTCCCAAAAGTTGTCACATACGCAGGAGCTCTGTGGAACGTGCACGGCCTCCTCTCTTGTTCGTAAATTTCAACTAAAACGTCAGCTGTTGCTGCTGAGAGATCATTGTGTCGCGGCAGACCACAACCGCTAGGTTCTGTAAATACTTATCACTTCTAGCGATATACCAATCTCCATTTTGGTATATGCTAAATGCAATTACATAGTAAGTCATCAGAATTCGTAATTTTACAATACTACTGAAATCGTTTGATTGGGAAATTTCTACTACATCCATGTATTTTATATAAATAATATCACACATTCAATTTATGAACGATCCTGTAATAAGTTGGTATCTTATTTTTCAGGATGATAAACCAGATTAAAGATGTCTTGTATGCGGTCGTTCTGGTTAATTACATTTGTATCCACGTTGCCCATTGCAACAGGAACGTCAGAACAAATAAGTATATACATAATATATACACATTTCTAAAATTTTAACGATACGGAGTTATTATAATATCTCCGAAAAAATGCTCAAAAATCAACATTGTTATTAGTGCATTTATATATTGCCAAATTGTAAATGTAATATACTTTTTATAGTATATCGTTACATAAAATACATATAAAATAAAATTTCCAACCCTTACTTTTATAAATGAAAAATATACTTTCACGATGTTAACAAAGTTCGTCGACTATTTGAACTACTTGTTAATTTTAGTTTGCGAGGCACAAACCTTTTTCATTGAAACGGAAATTGATAAACGAATCTACGTTTACGATGCGGAAATCACTGTTGAATACGATAGAAACGAGTTAGCTGTATACCAATACCCTGTGACGAGCGCAGTAAATATTTTGATGAACAACGCCGTCGTATCTCTTGCAGGTAAATATGATTGTAACTTTTATACTTTCAATCAAAATTGAGATGAGTAATATTTATTTGAATTATCGATTCCAAATAAAAATTGCATCATCAATAAATATTTTAGCATTTCACGTTTTATGAAACTTCTTTTCTAAATTATTCATTCCATAACAATCTTTCAGGGCGTATTGTTTATGATGACGAAACTCTTGACATTAACGCGTTGAAAACGTCGAGAGTTTTAATCTCTCAAATAGCGGGATCTGCGCAGTTAGTCGTGAGTTATTTAAAAAACTTGCTGCAGCGTGGAACTTGATTTTTCTATTTGTTCGCAGAATAATGCTCACGATCAAAAGGTGTTATCCAATTGTTTGATATTTTTAGCGAAGACGCCCGAGGAAAAGTAAGTTACTCGAATTCGCAAACCAAGCCTTACAGTTCACTGGCGAAAATTGAAGGAGAACAAATGTTTTTCATTACTATCAGGACAGGTTTGCCGCGCAAATTCGAGATTGAAATTCTGCATCGGGCAGCGTCGTGCCTAACAGCATCGCTATGTTCGAAATTAGCCAGTATTACTCAGCAAGATTTTGAATATGCCGATAATCATCTATTTGACTTTGGACCGTTGTCATCAGTGCCGCAACAAATTCACGATTATCTTGGCGCCCGAAGGCAAAGTAATCTACAGGTGCGTGAAAAAAATGCATTAATACATAGATGGTGCATTGCTATAGTTTTGGACTTTTCAAGTCCGCGATCAATATGATCGTGGATATAGCGATAGCCGAAATCGTCGAGAAATTGAAGGATGAAAACGAAGGGACCTGTGAAATACCCTACATCAGTGTAGACATTACTGAAGAATCTAGCTGGAAACCTCAAGGAAAATTACAAGCGGAAAATGGAACTTTCTCGTGAGTAATTTCGAACCGATTGATTTGTCTTTGACAAATTTCTTCTATACGCCTGCATAAACCATAAAGATTAACAACACCATGTTAATAACTGTTTTCCTCAATTTCCACCTACGCAACACCAATGATACTTTCACAGCTCCCGGAAATGTTGCGCGAAGTTTACGATTGCATTTTGTTCGCCAGAGATCTGACTACATTAACAAGAACTAAGCATGCTACTTTATCACACGATGGACTGAGATTTACTGCATCCTGCGGTTTTGGATTTTCAAAAGCCAAGATAAATTACGAAAAGTACAAGGTACGTACGGATCATCATAGAAAGCGTGCAAATTCTTTAAAAGTAATTTCTGTACTCTTCTACCTTCAGTTAAAATATGGACTGTCAGTGAGCGGACATATATCGGTAATAATCGACGGATTATCATTGACAACTTCGATCGTCGTAGATTTCAGTAGAGTGCCATGTAGAATAATTCTTCAGGAATTGCAAGTGGAAAATTTAGGCAAAATGAAGATTAACATGACTGGTTTAGGACCTCTGAACGGCCTTTTATCGAGATTTGCAACTTGGATAACGAAAAAGTGGAAGGAGAAGATTGTCGTGGCGGTTGAGAACAAAATGAGGAAGGTCGTGCAACAACACTTGTCTAAGTTTACTTGTGAAAATCTTAGGCCGTAAACTATTTGCATTTTACCATGACTATCGTTATTTTTTATCTACCGACGCTCCGATTAATTGGTGAACATCAGAACTTTTTATTCATTTCATTTGTTGGCATGGAAGGAAATATCAATATCCCCAAGTAAATATTATTTACCACTTCCGGGTAGACTAATTATGATCTGGTATTTATGAAACGATGTAATAAATACACTGGTAAAAAGCGTGATAGTGGAAATTAAGATAAACTTGATTATTTTAATGTAGCAAAATACAAAAAGTGGAAAAAAGTAATGTATAAAACTATGAAACTACAAAAGTCTACGAAAGTGTTTAACTCGCAGAAATCATTCATATCCAAATACTTATCCACAAGACTATGGCAATAAGGTACTAGAAGGATGCATAAAACAATTATCCAACGGCCTTCGAAAAAAAATACTCACCCTTTTTACAAGCTAAAATTCTCCTGATCCATATATATAATCAAAAGACCGTGCGAGCTGTACGAGGACCGATATACGCGTGCGCATTCAACTCCATTTCTTCTTCCTTGCGCGCCTGTGCGACGCGTTTGTGTTGGTGAATCACAGTCAGCTGGGCCGAGAACAGCTCATAGTGTAGTACGTTAAACGCTGTTGCTGCGAGTGCTGCGACGCTTGTGTGTGGCACACGTCCTTAGCCTTTTTTTTGTGGAAGAGAACATTACGATTATAATAATCGTTTGTTGGTCAGTTCTGCGCTATGGTAACAGCTTGTGTGCTTGCCAGTATTCGTGTATATCTCGTTCTGGGTGAATTTTTCATCTGAATTTGTCTATTAGTGTTGTCATTCTTTGTCTTCATTCTACGAGAGACTGTCGTTATGCTCATGATATTTACACGCATATAACCAGTGATTATCCACGACACCTCGGGACTACACCGGTGGAAAGTAGCTTTTTAGAAAATTAGAAAAAACAACTCAGCCGACATACTTTCATTCTTAATTGTGTGTTAGAACTGTGTAAGATAACTTGCACTTTTATCCGCCGAAATTTCCCACCGGTAAGGTGTCTGATGACGAAAAAAAAAGCATCGACGATCAACAGGTCTCGATAAACCTCGTATTATTCAATCGTTAAAAATGTATCGAATCGATCGTTAGATCAAAAATCCATCGCAGAAAACGAAACAACACAATGGTGCGCACGTGTATCACACCAAGTTTGTTTTATTATTGCAGAGAAGGTCAAGGTCGAAATTCATGAGCGATGCCGTCAGCAATTGCAATTCTAACGATAGCGTCAGTGATACTGAGCGAATCATCAGTGCTCTCGGAAAATTTACTGAGCGAGTATATTAGATAGAATGAAGCCAATACGATTCGTACGGTGATTGGCAATTGATTTATTTTTCCATCGCTACATATTTTACAGACTGCGAAGCGCCGAGGAGCTACGAGGTAACGTTGGCCAGCAATCACAAACTAATTGTACAGGATCAGCTGCTCTACGTGAATTACGATAGAAATGAATTGGCCGTTTACGAGTATCCTGATAATGAGCTCGTTAACATTCTCGTGAACGACAGCCGGGTGATTTTTAGGGGTGAGTAAATTGCAACTTTCGCGTCGAGCTTTGCTACTCAGTTGTCGCTCTTCGACAGGTCTCGTCATAACTGACAATGATTTTTCGCAATCGTTCGATGCCAGTCGCACATTCGACTCGAAAATCGCCGGGACCGCACGCCTCAAGGTAAACCCACGCTTGCGTAACGCATTGTCGATGAGATTATTCATGCAAACTAACGAAAACGGTTGATCACTTATAGCGAGGACTGCTGAGCGAGTGCAGTTTGTATTTATCGAGGAACCGCCACGAGGAGTGAGTATACGGCGTACGATAAGTTTACGATGCGCAGCCTGAGCATTCATTAGCCATTGGAATTGCATTTTTGTTCCTAAGGGCGTCCGGAACACCGCGAGAGCTCCAAGTGGAAATCATACATCAAGCGGCAGTGTGCGCCCGAGCGACATTGTGCGACAAGTTAGGTGTAATTGATTACAAGGATTTGAAGAGAGGCAAAGAGCACCCGTTCAATTTTGGACGACTCGCAGTACCGGTTGATGATTCCACTACGAATATGGGTTTGATTTTTTCGAGTATCGAGAGTGGCGAACTGAAAGTTGATGTGGATGAAGTGAAAGCACTGTTCCATGCTGTTACCAAATCGGATCTGGATACTGTTGATACAGCCGGGTTACAGGTACTTAACTTCATTGTCGCGGAAACAGAAACGAAGAAAATGGTTTTTAATTGTTTGCGTTCTTCGTTAGTCGACGATCAATAAACTCGTAGACTTAGCTGTATATGAATTGGTTAAGAAGATCAAAGAGGAAAATATTGGGAAGATTAAGATTCCCGACATGAGTCAAAACTTTTCTACCGGTTCGTCTTGGTGGGAGACTACTGGTGAATTCAACTCTTTGGATGGAACCTTCGAGTAAGTTTACGAGAAAATATCTTGGAAACAAATGAAAATTCTAAATATTACAATTTTTTAATTTTGATATGTATGTAATCCAGAGATCTTACGAGTTTGGCAAGAACCGAAGACGCTCTTTTATCACACTCAGGCATGAAATTCGTAGCCTCGTGCGGATTTGGACTCAGAAGAGCTTACATGGAGTACCAAAAATATAAGGTAAATGGCATATTCAAAAAGAAATCTTCGCAAGATCTTTCCACTTGATGCCATAACGCGTTATTTTTTTAGTTACGTTATGGCGTAATAAAAGTCAATGGTCAATTATCGGCAACCATCGATGGAGTTTCAATATCAGCAGTCGTGGGAATAGATTACAATCGGAAACCATGTCGTACAGTCTTGGAGAGTTTACGCGTGAGCGAACTAGGCAAAATCAAAGTGAAACTCACTGGTTTGGGACCGTTGAACAAATTACTATCGAAACTAATCACTTGGATTACGAAAAAGTGGCAAGACGAGATTGTCGGCAAAATCGAGGAAAAACTATCGGAGCTTGTTATTCACAATCTTGACAAATTCCAATGCGAAAAGTATAGGCCGTGGTAATTCAACGAGACTTTTTTTCTATTACCAAATGAGATTCATATTTTTGTTTGGACGCTTATTAGTCGCTAATTGCATTTGAATGTTTTTAACGTCAACGTCAACGATTACATATCTTATTGGATTTTTTGAGAGGATAAATAACCTATCGGCTAATACGCATAAAAAAATACATCGATTAAAAAAAAACCGTGAGTTATTAATGCACTCGTTCAAAGAAGTTCATTGAAACGTCGCCGCCGCAATTAGAATCAAGATGATCCGAAAGATCGTTAAAATTTCGCTATTGTTTGGCGCAGAGGCAAAGTATATACTTCGACGAAGAATTGACAATCTATTAAATGTTCTGTAAGAAATACGTGCTTATAATGTACTTAATCGAATGGAAAAAAGTCAGACATACTTTAATTTTCATTTTCATTCAATTCATACTCGATGAGCGGTTGGCTAATGCATCGATCTCGTTTACACCTCACTGAACCAATCAAAATTTAGCGTTTATAAGATTCGTGATGCGTCCCATGTTGCTTCTGAAAAACATTGAGAATGAAGCGGCTGATAATTCTATTAATCTTAGGATAATAGAGGAAAAGTATCATCGAACGTAAAGAAAACTAATCGATGCTTTAATATATCGTACAGTCAATTGTCGATGAAAGATATCTTAACACGCAATTGTTTTCCTGGTCGTAATTAATGTTTCCTCATGGGCATTTCTCTACGAAATTTTAAGTAAGTATAAATATAGTTTATTTAAATTAACGTTTTTTTTAAATAACTTTCTGCGCTTTTTAAATTGCTCGCCACCTAACATTAAAATCGATGTCGGTAGTGGCAACAGAATCAATTATTAATTTCATCTATAACAGTAACATTTTGGCACTGTACTTGTATCCTGATACAACTTATACCAACCTATTTATCAACGAGTCGCTTATATGCATTAAAAGTAATTAAAACATATAACTCAATTGCAACAATGATTTTATGAAAAACAAATAATTTTAGGAAAGGCTGACAATTACAGTTTGAGATTCATCAATCATGAGACAAAATATGACACCGAAATCACGAGTTTCGTCCGTAGTCATCGTAAGCTGTAATTAGACGCATATTAACGACATATTATATTTTAGAATATCAGCGACTACAATGTCGGCTTGAAAGATTACCAATTCTTCGTATTAGATAAATTGACCGAAAGGTACATTGTTTCTTTGAACGCTGTACAGATAATAAATATAATCTTATTATTTGTAGTTTTTATTCGTTGCGAAAACATGGTCAGAGCAAAGCTTTCATCTAGAGATCTTTGTGCTATAACCATTTGGTCAAACATTTTACACGTTAGTTTCCCGAAGTAACTTCGCCCAAATTGACGAACAACAACAAACCAATAAAAGGGTATGGTTTCTAATGTAATTTATTTTTCTTCACCTGATCGTAAAGTGGAATTTGATTGTGAAATTAATAGATGGTAGTTATCTTATAGCGAGAAATGGCGTCATTCAAAACCAGACACCAGCACGGCATTTATTCCGCGATTACTGAAGAAACCTTTTGACATTTTTTCTTGATCTCGTGAAACAATGATGAGTTACAGTGCCACTCACGCACTTTTACCCCCCCACGGGCAAAATCAGTCTAACTTCAAAGTTTTATATCTCTGGTAGAAATTAACGTACAGAGACGCGCGTGGGTGCGTTTGGAAGGTCTTTCGGAGAGCTTTCAAATGATATGACTCACGGTTGCCATCGATTGTTTTTTTAAATTTTGCAACAATTATGCAAAATTGAAAATTCTGAAATTTTTTTATTATTTTTGACAATTAGCCAATTTTGGAAAAAAAAATAGTACGAAAATTTGAAGTACACCATTTTTTAGCTATTACCAAGCCCTATCTGAATCACTCATCAAAAATTTATTTTCGTCAAATATGACGCGCGCACGGGCATTTTTTCCTGGAAGTGACAGTTTTTTTCAACATTTTTTATCTCCGTCAAATTGTAACAATCGAAAAAAATTTATAGGAGAAAAAATGTTTGTTTTTTCACGTAGAATACTGCAATAATTTTTTTTTTGGTTTTTCGAAAAATTTTTTTTTTCGGTTTTTTTCAATTTTTTTTTCTCACAGTCGGTACGCTAAAAAGATGAGAAACCACAAAAAAAAATTTTTTTCCATCCATTCAATAATACTACATAACAAGTATCGTAAATTACATAAAAAAAAAAATTTTTTTTGTTTCGACCTTGAAAAATAATTTAAACCGAAAAAAAAAATTTTTCGAAAAACCAAAAAAAAAATTATTGCAGTATTCTACGTGAAACAACAAACATTTTTTCTCCTATAAATTTTTTTCGATTGTTACAATTTGACGGAGATAAAAAATGTTGAAAAAAACTGTCACTTCCAGGAAAAAATGCCCGTGCGCGCGTCATATTTGACGAAAATAAATTTTTGATGAGTGATTCAGATAGGGCTTGGTAATAGCTAAAAAGTGGCGTACTTCAAATTTTTGTACTATTTTTTTTCCAAAATTGGCTATTTGTCAAAAATAATAAAAAAATTTCAGAATTTTCAATTTTGCATAATTGTTGCAAAATTTAAAAAAACAATCGATGGCAACCGTGAATCATATCATTTGAAAGCTCTCCGAAAGACCTTTCAAACGCACCGACGCGCGTCTCTGTACGTTAATTTCTACCAGAGATATAAAACTTTGAAGTTAGACTGATTTTGCCCGTGGGGGGGTAAAAGTGCGTGAGCGGCACTGTATATCGAAGAACGCACAATGGAATAGTTTTGAGCGGAGAATTACATAGTTCAAACCACGCACAATGCACAGACGTTATTTTTACTTTCGGCAATCTTAGAAGGTCACGTGTTTTACAAAGAACATTATGTAATACGAATAATTCAAATTTAAGAAATGTATAGTGTACGATTTATTTATAAATTGATTTATTGACGATATTCAGTTATTGCTTATGTTTATCAAGAGAATTCTTGTATCAAAATAAAATCATTTTATTTTCACGTGAGAAAATCTTTTAAATTGCTAAGTTTTTCAATGACCAGTCTTTTAGATGGCTATCATTGTTGAACTATTTTATAAAAAAAATTTTCTAATGTTTGTTACACTTCAAAACCAAAAATTAATCAATAAATATCATCTATAAGCGAAACTAAAACTTATATACAACAAATAAATTTTATAGTTCAGTTTAATTGCAATGATAAATCGCCTTTGCGTGAACATAAGAGACGTGCTGTTTGGTAGCAATGGATTTCAGTCGACAATATTGTCGTACGAGTCTGCAAGATTTCACAGTGACCAGTAAAGGTAGAACGATAAGTTCTACTGCGAGGACTTCAAATTTGAATCGGGTCATTCCAAGAACCGCATGTAAATTAATTATGATAATAATAAAACTGATAGTTTGACGTAGAATGAAAAAGATGTGGGGTTTAATCCGATCGAAGCTCCGAGTGTTGTGAGTCGTTCCATGAACTATTGTTGATCTTGACTGTCACGTTATCGTCACTCGAATCACTGTTTAGATCATCTTTTGGTCTTACAAGGACTACGCGTTTGTCTTTCAACGACGAATCTTCCTTGATAACTATAGTCCTTTCGGGTGTATTTTCACACTTTTTCACGACGTTTGTGTCTAAAGTTTGCTCTTCCTTAGTGTTAACGACTAGCTCTTCAATTTGTTGCTCCTTGACTTTTAACGACAAAATGAGCTGAGGTTTTTTTACAATTACTACTGATGAGTCAATCGTCACGTCAGTCTTACCTTGACTCAAAGATTCATCTGCTGTCAAATCGCCTTCGGCATGTCTTTTCAAAGCTAAATATTCCTCGACTGAACCTGTAGTTGTTAGAACTGTAATCGGTTCGGGTGTCGATATTTCCGATTCCTTAGATGAATTGTTGAATTTACTTTGTCGTTGTCTCTCCCTCAATCGTTTACGTATCTCCGACTGAATCTTCGACTCTCGTATGACGCTTTGTACCTCATCTTGCTGTACATAACGAGACGCCCAAGTTTCCGACTTTGAACCTGCCGTCGATTGTTCCAATTGCTTAATTTGGGGCTCAAGAGATTTTGGTTTCTCTGGTTCATCCATGTCGTCCGGATAATCATCTAGATTAATAATCTCCTCGATATCTAATGCTTTATCATCATCAACGTCAAGTTGCGAACTTGTATTCGAATTTCTGCGCGATCTTGACCCTGGATCGTTCGATGCTTTCCGTTCGGGTGAATCTTTTATTTCTATAGGCTCGACTACTGTTTCTTTTTTTTTAACTTCGATATTTTCAGCCTCGGGCATCTCTTTCGTCACGATTCCATTATCAGAGTCACTATCACTTTGCTTGCAACTCTTTTTAGACCTGATGTTCGGGTTCTTTTTGATCTTTTTTATTTTTTCTTTCATCAGTGATTCCACATCTGCTTTCAAGACTTTCTTTTGTTCTTTTTCATCATCCTCGTTGTCAATAATTTCTCCCTCTTCTAACTCTTCTTCTTTTAATGGCTCTTTTGGACTTTCAACTTTGTCATCATTGTTACTTTCAATTACACTCATTGGTAAATTAGAATTTCCATTATGTTTACCTTTTTCTTTTCCTTTTGCATCCTTCCCTTTCTTTATATTAACTTGAGGATTTTCATTTGTATTTTTATCAACATTCATAAGTTTATTTAAAACTGTTGTTCTCTCTTTCACTTCAACTCTTTCTCCGTTTTGTGCTACTTTACTTGGGCTTGGATGATCTCGAGACTTTTTGGATTGATTTTCTTTTTCATCATCACTTGAAAGTAATTCTATTGTTGGAGCTGGATTTATAACAACATATACATCCTCATCATCACCATGTTTCATTAAAACATCAATTTTTTCAAGCTGTTCTTTCAAATTTGCCTGCCTTGCTTGCACACTAACATTACTCAAGATTCCAGATCCTGAAGCTTGATTTTTGAGACCTTCCAATGAAGTAGCAGGTAATTCATCTTCTTTTCTCAATAATGCTTTAATTGCTCGAGCTCTCATTTCAAGTTCTAAAAGATCCAAAAGACTTTCACCTTCCTTCTCTTTTTCTTTAGGCTTTTCTTTGGCTTTGTTTTTGCCCTCGATTTTTACCTTTTCTACTTTAACTTTTGAGCTCAACTTCCCATTTTTCCCTTTTTCATTCAATTTACTTTTAAATTTACTATTTAATTTTTTTAACTTCTTAGAATTTTTTTTCAATTTAGCACCTTCAACTTTTATACTTGACTTATCATCACTTAACCATTCAGTATCAGAAACAATTTCAAGCGATGGACCTACAAAGTAAGTTTTAGAAGTTATATGAAAATTAAGTTAGTTAATTATTGATATTCCTTGAAAACTAACCTGAGTCGTCAGAATCTTCTGTATTGGATGACTGCAGCATCTCTTGCCCATTTAATATACTCATTATCCTTGCTTTAGACATGCCAGTTAGTTCATTGGCACATAACTCTTCCAAGTCACTAAATTCAATTTTCTGTAAGGAAACAAGAATCACAATAAATACTGAGAGTAAACTAACCTTTTATAAACTTTTTTACCTTAAGAATTTGAGGCAGCATCATACGTATTTTTTCAGCTTTCACTGATTTGAAGAGTTGAGATGCAAGTTCTTTTCGATTTGACAAATATTCTTTGATAGGTTTTAAATCTTTTGCATCAGTTTCCTCATCAGAGGATGACGAGGATGTTATGGAAGAGCTTATGGAGCTATTGTCAGATTCCTTAAAATCCAAATATTTTTATAACATGTTTGGTTATAAAAATTGAGATATTTATCTAATATAATCTATCTATCTATAATAATCTTTTTATGAAATTTTGTGTCATAAGCAAAAAATACATCAAAGAACGAATATTTAGTCAAACTTTTGAATAATACATGATTGTATAAAATAAGTAAACAACAATAGAAATGATACAAACCTCGCTAGAAAAGTTGGACCTCTTAATTTTCTTCCGCTTGTCCATCATTTTTCACTTGTTATAAAATGAAAAATCATCAAAAGCTCAAGAAAATGAAAAAAAATTAAAGGAGTCGCCGGTGTTGCATTATTGAAAACCAGCTGATCACAGTGGCGTCTGCGCGCTATGTGATTGGGAGAAAGGGAGAGAGTAAAAGGTGCCACGACTGAACTGACGGATGTATATATTTTTGTTTCTTGTTTGCACTCTTCCCTATTCGCGGGTAGACGTCAATTCACACACCTAACCTCCATCGTCGTCGTCTGCGCGTTATCTCGTTGTCATAGAGTGTAAGAAATGTGGCATACTAGTGACGATATCGCGATTTCGTCGTAAATCCTCGACAACGACGAGATTTGCATCCTATCAATGTCGACCACTTATCAACAAAGAAATAATACAACACTTCAAAACTGAAATTATGAGTGACACTTAACAGTTACGTTCAAGTCTAACACCTACTTCTTAAACACCTTTCAACTAGTTTTTTGTATGGCATTCAGGTGTAAAAGCTGAACGTGACAAACGTGCAGCCAGGTGAGTCATATTTATATAATGAGTCTTCAGGATGTTTGCATCTACTTTAATTTTTTACAAAAACTTAACTACAATAACTTAACTACAATAACTATGAATATTTTTGAAAACTTGAATATTTTGTAATATTTATTTTATATCTAAAAGTGAAAATCTATATTCTATTTCAACTGGTGTGACAAGCTAAGCACTATTACCCTTATCTCGAATGTGTTTAAAAATTTATAAAACTTAATGCTACAGTAGATAGTAAATTAAAAGAACTGCTCTAGTAAATATTTCTAATTAATACAATAAATTTTGATCAATAAAATTTTGGTTTCAGGTGGACTATGTGAAACCAATATGAAATACAACATAACTAACATTCCTTGTTATTTATTAAAAGATATTTTTAACTATGCATTTTAAAGACATATAAGGGCTGTATTACTTATATTTTAATGTGAAAGCTTTATTTAATTAATTTAAGTCAATCAAACATATTCATAAAGACAATAACAACATAGATATGTTTGGAAAATTTAAGACAGCACTTATGAGTGCAGTTGGTGCAAGTGAATTAGGTTTGCAGTATCCTAATGATTTGGACAATGAATCAGTTACTGACTTGATAAACTCTAATTTACCAATTACTGTTGAAACTAAACCATACAGTAGACCAAGTTTTCTTGGTTTGACAAATGAAGAAACTCAGGTAAAATTCTATTTGTCAACTGCTTATAAAATAATTTGTGCTATTATCAATAAATAAATTTATTGATAAATAATATTATTTCAGGTGAGTGCAGATCATAGAGTGAGACCAATTATAGTGCCCAGAGATCTGAGCAGACTGCCATGGTGTGCTGGTTATGCCGAATGCATAAATGCAGGAAAAAGTACATGGAATGAAGATCAAGCTACCGCAATGCGGGGTGATTTGAAGCTAACGGACTCAAACACAAGTTTACCTTATGTTATGTTTTCTATGTTTGATGGCCATGCTGGCTATCAAGTGGCTCTAACAGCAAGATTACACTTGCATAGAATAATATTGGTATAATTTCTGTTGAATGATTTTTATTCACATATTAATTCTGCAAATTGTTGCTAAAAGTGTAAAATAAACTTTTTAGGAAAGGTTAATGGCAATACCAGGTGACATGATCCTAACAGAAGATGAAGCAGCTACAGTAAGAGGGAAAGAATTAGTGATCGGAGCAATTGAACTGGCATACAGGCAAATGGACCAGATGGTAGAGCAGCAAGCCCAAAGAGGAGGGGGTGGCTGTACCTCCCTTACAGTTTTATTCTTAAATGGTAGACTTTATGCTGCTGGAGCTGGTGATTCTAGGTAAATGAGTGAGTTATAGTTTCTTATTGTCAAGTGTTTTTTCGATTCGATAATTCTTTGGCTGTGACATAGAATTATAATGGTACTTGGAGAAACTGAAAAAGCACTCACAAGAGATCATACACCAGACTCTGAGTCGAGTCGAGTTAGGGGATTAGGTCATCTGAAAGGTCCAGAGCTATTGAAGGGTCAATTTACACCATTGGAGTTCAAAAAGAGACCTTTACAAAGAGATCTGGGCTCAATGATTCTGTACAGAGAGCCATACATGACAGGTTGGGCTTACAAAGTGATGTCCCTTCCTGACCTAAGACTACCACTTATATCTGGACAGGGTAAAAGAGTAAGGCACTTGATATTTTTTTTAATTTCCTCTCAGTTCAACAGAATAATTTAAATCTAATTTTTTAATTGTTATAGAGCAGAGTAATGGGTACAATAGGAGTTACTCGTGGTTTTGGAGACCATGGTTTAAAGGCAGCTAATACAGGCGTCAGTATTAAGCCGTTCTTGTCATCTCAACCAGAAGTGCAATCAGTAGACTTAGAAGAATGCAATCTTACGGAAAGGGACTGTATTGTTATGGCTACTGATGGTCTCTGGGATGTTGTTTCTGACAAAACAGCAGCTAGTATACTTAGGAAAACACTTGCACCTGATAATCCTTCATTAGAATATAGGTAAACTTTCTATCACTAAATTTATTCAATCTCTTTGAAAAAATATTAGTATATAAACAAAATTTTTAGATTGACAATGGGCGCACAAGAGTTAGTTCAAGCAGCCAGAGGTAGACTTGTAGGCAGAGCATGGAGATTGAAGTCAGAGATACAAGAGAATGGTGAAGAAACTGAGATAGTATCAATGGCATCAGTTGATGATATAAGTGTTATGGTTGTTCCCCTGTATCCTTACCTGTGTGAACACAGGCAATGGGTAAAAACGCAGCAACAAGAACGACGACATTCATTAAATTCACTACCGCAAACTATCACAAATGACACAACCTAATATACAATTTTTCATTTTACCTCATATTTTATGGGATTAGAAAATAGTAGAATGAAATTTTATTTCAAAAGCTTTTTAATTGAAACATTACTTTGTCTTTCTTTACAAATTATAAATTAATGAAATTGAAAATTTATTCTTTTTAATAGTCATAAGATGTTTTAATTGATCTACAAATAATTAACATTTTTTATCAATACTTCAATAAGAAATGCAAAAAGCTGTAGATGAAAAAGATGTTTTTACAAACCATGTTATATCAACTTAGGATAATTTTAACATTAATTAATGAAGAGACAATTTAAAACTGCCAATTATGCTTTCTCCAAAATATAATTTTACATCTGTATGCATTTAATTTGTTTGTGCAAAAAAAACAGTACATTCCATTTTTTCTAGTTGAAATAACTATAATGCATTTCAGGATCATTTTTATTACACTTTAATGTTGTGAAGTATTACATAATTTTATTGATTTATGTGCAGTTTTTATTTGCAAAATAGATGGAACATTTTAAACAATTTACCAAGGACTAAGATAATATATAAGAATTAAGTAGAAATTGTAAATATGATAAATATTTTTCAACAGTCAAAATTAATAATTATAAGGAAGCATTATTTTGAGTAATGCAATTAATTAGGCTATTGTAATTAACATTACGAAATAAATTTAATATTAATTCGTATCAAATTCTAAGCTATTTTTTTTCAATTTTCCTAACTTGCTTGTTTACATTTTAGAATTTTTTGAAAATTGTTAAAACCAAGAGAATTACAAAAAATAAATAAAAAAATATATATGTATGTGTGTGTTTTATCAACATACCTTACTACTGTAGTTTTGTTCAATAAACAACTTAGCGAAAAACCGTCGAACGAGTTTATTTCACACTTAAGACACATTTTTTACAACGGTTTTTTAAAAAGTTTTCATGCGACTCTAAAGTTCCGAAAAGAAACTTAAGAAGCTACTTCACTTGTATAAAATATACGATTGGCATAGAACTTTTAGAACTTTTATTATTACATGGTCATTGATATGGTAGAATAATTTTGAATAATCGTATTTGTATTTAATAACAATAGCTCTGGTGAAACGGAAGTGAACAAAGTTTTTCTTGGAATCCATTTTTAAACGAACATGTTTAAAATTATTCGGCCGACACTCGAATACTTGCTGTTATTTTGAGGCAAAATATTTTGCAATCAAACAAGCACCACGTTTATATTTTCCTGATTCTTTGATCATTCCAAGAAAATGACGTCACAATGGACATTAAAATGCCGAGTATTTCAAACAAATCTCCCTTTCAGTGTAAAAAAAATTTTAATAACCTACATCGTCATAATTCAACAATCTTTCAACATATATAAAAAGTAGCAGGTAAACTCCTATTTGTTTTTAAATCATTAAAATGTCGTCGAAATTTCCCGAAAAACATAATAATTCGTATAAGTTTGACTGACGTGTCATATAGTTTAAAGCCCTCTAGTGCCAACAAACTGAAGCTCATATTTTGTGCAAGGGGGCGTCTCGTTGTGCATAGGCCGTCACTGCCCGACGTGCGCGCAAGCATAAGCCGCAGATAAAAAACCGTGTATGTTGCAAGTTACGCTGTGAGAGTTGGTTGAGGAGAGTATAGTTGCCAAAGGGGTTGAGAGACGCAAGTTATCGAGCAGAAGTCAAAACGATTGTCGAAGACACATCAAAGAAATCGATTGCCGAGAAGAGTCTATATGCAAAAAGAAAAAAAAAAGGAGCAAGAGAATCATATAAGACGCCTTAATCGACGAGAGAGAGAGAGAGAGAGAGAGAGAGAGAGTGTGTGAGTGAGAGAGCCCCACGGTCTGCGCCATTTTCTATTTTTGCATAGGAATCGCACACACACCAAAAGTAAACGCGCGCGCGAGAGGATCATCGTCGACATCATCATCGTTATCATCATCGTTATCGTCGTCCAAGGATATGTGACGAGTTTACATAAAAACTCCAAACGCTCTCGACAAGATCGCAAGATAACAAACGAGTCTGTGATATTAAACAGTACATTAGTAAGCTACGTATACATAGTTAGGTATATAGAAAACACGAGCGTACAGGGAGAACGAGAGAAAGGACCATTTTTTGTAAGAAAGGGTGTGTGTATGAAAAAGTGTGTTAGTGTGAGAGAGACAGAGACAAAAGCACGAATCCAGCTGAAAAAATTTAAGCAGTGTATATTCAAGATTGAGCCAGAAAGCAAATTGAATCATGTCCAGTGTATCTGCTTCTAGTGACAAACCTACACTGGATCCCAAAGATGAAGTTGAGGCTGATAATGAATCAGAAAGTAAGTTCACTTGATTTGCTATTTACTATTTCCTTACATTTGGCAAATGTTATATACTGTCAAATTTTAACAATGAAATCTACTCTCAAAATGGTTAACAAAGTTATGTTTGACACAAATTATGTGCTCTTGTAAATTATTAATAAGCTTCATTGTTTATAGTGATAGAAATTTAACTATCTACTCATGTATTCAATGCTTTTTTATGTATAAAGAAATGATTAAATCAAAGTGATATAAACAGTGCTATTTTTTTAAATGCTGTAAACTATTAGTTTTGGTGTATTCGATCATTTACTTTATAGCTATGAAACTATGCACACACATCACTTTGCTTATAAAGTTGAAAAAAACTTATTTCTAAAAGCAATAATAAGTAAAGTATGAAACAAAAGATCCATTATCATTATTGATAGGAATTATATGCATTTATTGCATAAAATTGTTTGAAAAATGTTTAAACATCATGAAGAAGTTATTTTTCATCATTACTCTGAATTCAGTCTTTTCTTTTGAACTTATTTCTATAGTTTTCATACTGCAAACAAATTAATGGCAATTAGCTTCAAGTATTCATAATAGTTAAAGAACTGAAGTAGTTGAGATTGTCTCATTGTTTTGTTTTTGCTGTGTAGTCTTTATCTCTTATATTCTTTCCTGATTGAGCCTGAGCGTAGCTCAAATTAGTGACATAACCTATCCCTTCATCTCAGTGGTACTTTTGAAGTAAAGATTACAGTATAGAATGATGCAAAATTACATTCTTTTTTTATAAATTTTTTTTGAAATAAATAAAGAGAGAGAGAGAGAGAGAGAGAGAGAGAGAGAGAGAGAGAGAGAGAGAGAGAGAGAGAGAGAGAGAGAGAGAGAGAGAGAGAGAAAGAGAAAGAGAGAGAGAGAAATTATACTATCACCTATAGCATAGCTATTTAATTTGTAGGTAGAAAGTCCATGAATAACAGCTGTAACTGTACTTTGTTCTGGTACTTTCTATTTGCACTCTTAGTCTTTTAAAGAAACCACCACACTTTGATACCTCATCAGAACATTTAGTTGAAATAATTATTTTATCTTCATCGCGAACAACTATCAAAACTTGTTTTTGTTGTAAATACTTGCAAGCGAAATTCGAATATTGATTGAAAATGTAATCTTGGTCTAAATTTTTTACATTCGAACGGTGAACAATTTATTACCTCGTATCGCAAACAAAAATTTAATCGGGAAACCCGCGGAAAGTTAAAAGCGTAAGTGGCGAGGCGGGGGAGCGAGTATGCCCTCTGTATTTACATCGTCGCGAAATTCTGCCAATCATGTAGCTATCTATCTACCTACAATACGCGACTTTATTCAGAAGCCGGCAAAAGGTTCATCAGTCTGTTCTTCGATTGCCGACTGTGCTGGTTCATAGCTTACTGGTCCTTCTCTACTTGACATCGCCGACGGTACATCTCTTCATTTTTTTTTAAGCTTCACTCTTTTTATCACGTGGACGACTTTCGTTTTATATCGTTCGTCGACAATAGGTACGTAAAGCATTTTTATTTGTTTATTTTTTCCTTCCCCGGTATAACACAATTAACTTCTATTCTTATTTCGTCTTTGATTTCACGTACGCACTCATGATAAACGAACTGAATTATACGAAATTCATATACAGGAAACACGATCGAGTTTCTCTAATTAAAAGGCAGCCATTATAAATTCGCATTGCGTGAGTCGCAGGGCGAGAGTGAGTGTCCTTCAAAAGCCGAAAAGTAAACAAAGCGCTCGAGACTTGCGGGCATCGGCCGATTTGAAATTTTGATACACAAACGTGCGCGGCGTTCAACGACTTCTTTTTCTTCGCTCTGGCAAGGGAAGATTTTTCTTCGTTTCACCAAAGGTAAAAGAGCGGGACTTCTCGGTTTTCTCTTCTTTCTCTTATCGTGGATAAGGGAATTTTGATGTGAGGTCGTAAAAGTGTTTGAAATTACGTGTTTAACGAGCCTTCAATAATATTTACTTGCTCATGATATTTCATCGAGAGCGGTTTTATTTCGAAATTCAACGATTATTTTTGAATTTTCTCCAGTATATATAGACGCGTTAATAGTTTGCAGACTATACTCAACGCGTTTGTGTCGCTCTAACCGTAGCATTTCGGACTGCCCTTGCTGTTCTCACAAAAATAATTGCAAGCACACGCGACAAACATCGCGATTCGCCTCTTCCACGCGCGTACACGCACGCAGGCTCGTCAAAGAAACTAAAAGTATTTGAAACAGTGCGTGTCGCGTCTTCGAAATAGCGATCCCAAAGCACCAGTAAACGCGTCGCAAGATGGTTCAGATAGTAGTAACGTCGGATAATCGTCCAACAACAACAACAACGAAGAAAGCACAACGCCGTGGTGGCACGGGCAATCCAAAACTCGACCGTGCCCTCGCGCGTCCAAACAAGATCAAGGCTTACCAGTGGGCGAGTGCTAATGGTGGCCCGTTGCACCGCAGCGATCATTTTGGATTTCGTGAGTACACAACAAAAAAATCAATAAACATTGGCGCGAGAGCAGATTTCACCCGTTATGTTGACAGTATATATGCGCATTTTGTAACGAGGAGTGATGCGAACATTCCTCTTTATCGACAACGATTTTGTTTGTTTTTGTGCGTAAAGGAGATGAGGCGATCCTCGCGATGTCGATCGAAGGCGAGGTCACTGACACTTCTATCGTCGAGGTCGGACGTTCGGTACCTCAGTACGTGTACACGAGGGTGAGTGCATTTTCGTTAATCAAAACATCACGTTCGTGCTCTCTCCCTCTCTCCCTCTCTCCCTCTCTCCCTCTCTCCCTCTCTCCCTCTCTCCCTGGCCGGGCTCCCTCGGGGTTCTACCTCGTTTGCGCAATAGATAACCTATTCGTCTATCTCTCTTCGTAGGAAGAACTGATGAAGATCAGGGTAACACCGTTGGCTAAACGAAAACCCGACTGTTTGGATCCTGCCTACAACAAGTACGTTGCCCGCTCGACGATATTTTTATCCTTCGTCGGCTAACCACACGAAGTTTCGTTCACAGCTCGCGCGGAGTATGGGATCCCGAACGTTGGCATCTGGACCGCAAGCGTAGCGAGACTCCACCTGACGACGTTGCTCGCGGTGATCGTAGTGGCAGTGGCGCTGGTAACAACGACGAGGGTCATCCAACGAAACGACGTTCCGGTGGAAGCGGTGGCAGTGGCGGCGGTGGTGGTAGTGCCAGTAGCAGTGGCAGCGGCGACCCGCGCGAACGCATTCGCAAAGAGCAGGATGGTATTGTGTTGAGTCCTCAACGACGAAGTTTCAATTCCGGCTGCTTTGTCAACGTCACTGAGCAGCAGGCCAATTCGAGTAAACGACCTGTCAGTCCTATTGGCAAAGCTGAGGTAACGCAAACGATTGATAAATCTTTACTGTCCGTCGAAATGTAATTTTCATTTAATGACCATGCGTTTTTGCAGATATCCCATCGCGAGCCAGGTCGTAGAATTGGCAGCGGTCGAATCTTGGCACGAGACATGTGGGACTTCCGCCCGGAGAATGAAAAACACGACCCGGATTACGTCAACTTCAACAGGTCGGAGCGTGATCGTGAACGCGATCGACCCGGTGCAGGGGATCGCGATCGCGATCGTGATCGAGATCGAGATCGTGATCGCGATCGCGATCGCGATCGTGATCGTGATCGTGATCGTGATCGTGATCGCGATCGACGTGACCGTGATCGCGACCGTGATCGTGACCGTGATCGTGAACGTGACCGCGATGAACGCTTCGATAGACGCTCGTTCGGTCGTGATTTCGGCGATAGAGATCGCGATCGCGATCGAATAGATAGAGGCAAGGATCGTAGGGACCGTGATCGTGGAAGGTAAGTTTTGATTTTTATGTGTACGTACCGGTCGCTGACTAAATTTGTCATATTTTTGCTTTCATTTTTGCTTCAGGTACGGCGATGACCGTAGGCGTACTTATAATGACGCGCGCGAACCGGAGGAGCCAGAATGGTTCAGTTCAGGACCGACTTCCCAGCACGATACCATCGAGTTGCGAGGTTTTGAGGACATACCTGAGGATAAAACAATGGGCTCATCGGCCAAATCGAAGAAACAGTCACCAGCGCAAAAGAAACGCAATAAGAAAGCTCTGGAGAAGGAAGAAAAAGCTGCGGCAGCAGCGGCGGCAGCCGCCGCCGCGGCAGCTGCAGCTTCAACGGCACCTGCCGCGGAAAAAGCTGCAGCCGAACAACAACAACAAAGTGGTGGCGGTGGACCAAAGGGTAGAAGTACACCGACCTCTCTGGATGTCTCGATGAACGCAGCGGTCGCACCACATTCACCCATCTCCGAGCAAGATGAAAACAAGGAAAATGAAGGCAACGAACAAGCCAATGACAAGAAGTCTTCTGCTGATGTGAAACCTGACAACAACGTCAATAATGTGGTCAAAAAGAAAGATGTCCTCGAAGGATTCAATCTCGATGAGTTCCTCAAGAACGATAACTTTTCTAATGTATCTGGACTTCTGTCTGTAAGTACTTTATGTAATGTTTGTCTTCTGTTATTTAAATGACGTTATATAAAATGTTAAAATGACGATGAGTTTAAAAATAATTTTATTCATTTTTTACAGCCTTAATTTGAATATTGCATTATTATAATTTTATAGAATTTATTGTACTTTCATGAAATCAGGTTTACTTTATATTAACTGTATGCCATTGTAGAAAGATCTGTTTGATTTTAAGAAAAATAATATAATATTTAAGAACACTCAACGTAGGGTATAATCGTGATGACAAAAACATTTTCTTTTAGTACAAAAAAAATATTCAATTTCCAGAACGGCGTAGGCTCGAACGATTCTGGTGGCGGTTCGCGTTTCAGTCGATGGTTCAAGCGTGAAAGTCCACCGTTGCAGAATCAGCAGCAACAACAACAGCAGCAGCAGCAACAGCAACAGCAACAGCAACAACAGCAACAGCAACAGCAGCAGCAGCAGCAACAACTACAAAGCTCAATGCCACGTTCTATTGAAGATGAATTACTGAAAGATCTATTGAATAATGAGTCAGATGTACAAATTCCAACAGCGTCCGAATCCAACAAGTACTTTGCGCCCATTTCGCCAGCAGCTCATACGCATATGAATAACAATGCCATGCCTCCGTCTCATCGGCAGTCTGGTGGTATCAAGTTGTTAGAAATGCTCCAGAGGAACAACAAACCACTCAACCAAAACGGACCTGCTGAGGCTTCTGGTATTTCTATTCAATCGATGATGAAGAGCGCATCGATCAAAGAGATGGGTAAAATATGTTTTTCATGTCATAATCATGTGTGAAAACATAGGTGCATATACAAATAATTTGTATATAATTTTCATCAGGAGGTGGAAAAGTTGTAAGTTTGGAAGAATTGGAAGCTCGTATGCGCGGCGGTATACCACCTCAACCAGAGCCACCAAAACTGAAACAAAGCGATGAAGATATGTCAGCCTTCAAGAAACTCGTAAGTTTGTTAACAACTCACATGTCGGTTCAGGTAAATTGAAATACAACTAAGTAGTAACATTGTTTTTCGACGATCCTAGCTTGCTCAAGTAAGTGGAGGTCAAGCAGTACCAGCAACGAATGGTCCGATTTCCCAAAGGCCACCAATGTCAGCACCTGCTCAACCACAGCAACATACTCTTCAGCAGCCAATCACGTTGATGCAGTTGCTCAACTCATCATATAAGAACCAGCAACCGCCACCAAAGCCACCACAACCAGAACTACCGAGACAGATGCCACCGCCCTTCAATCACGTCGGCCCCTTAGGTCCAGTGCAGAACTCTCATCAGTCACAGATGCAACATGAAAATCTCATGAAAGTACTGCAGATTCAACAAAAACAAAGACAACAGGAGCAGTCGCAAATGCTGACAATGATGATGCAGCAACAACCGCAACAGCAACCACCACAAAGAATGGTCGGCGCCAGTCCCATTCCTCCAGAAGTACAGATGATGATGAATAGCGCACCGTCCACAAGAGAACTATTACAAAGGCCCGAGGCCGAGGCTATTATTAGGGGACTTCAACAGGGCGAGATTACCCGGCAACATCTTGTTCAACAGCTTCAGGTACCAAATCGAAATTTCGAATCGTCAATTATCTCGATAAAAAATGTGTGAATATTGATACTTTTTGCAGAATCCCGCTATGCAGCATCGTCACCGAGAGGTGTTGATGAATATTTTGAAGGTGTATAGCAACACACCACCTCGAACCGTCAGCCCACATCCAAATGTTCCGACGCCACAGGATCACCTGCTTCAACACATGCTGTATCAACAGCAGCAACAAAGAATACCATCGCCTTTGAATAGTGGTATATAGCGATATTTATATTGTAAATAAAGCAATAATCATAAAATTATACAATACTTGTCTTTTTTTACAGCGATGCGTCACCGAGTTCCATCTCCCCGCGAGATGGCAGCTCATGCTCAGTCTGTGATGCAGACTGCGTTGCTGAAAAAGAAACTGGAGGAGCAGCGCGATAATTTACGCAAGTTACAGGAAGAGCAACAACAGCAGCAGCGCTCAGGCACGCCAGTGAATTCAACCGCGGCAAACAAGCAGACGCACAGTCCAACGCCATTGGCATTTACGCCGACCTCTGTGCTGCGCAAAATGACCGCCGACAAAGAACCTGAGGGTGCGATGCTTACCTGTACACAAATTGAATTTGCCCAGCGGCGATCTCGTGCTATGCCTCTTGTCGCCAAGATGCCACGGTCAAAGTTGCTTCAAAGCCCCGACAGTTGCACTTCTGATGACAGTGAATCCAAAATTATTCCGAAATCGAAGCGTATTTGCATTGAAAAAAATAGTCCTAGTGTCCTGGTTAAAATTAAGGTTGAACCGAGTACTTTTAGCGCTCAAAATATTAGCCGTGATACAGGAATAGACACTGATAAAGTTATTAAAATTGAGCAAAATAATTTTACCAATGAAATAATTACTGAAAAGAGTTACGCTGATATAGCAAAAGACAACCCTAAAATTAAGAATGAAACGGACGCTAGTATTAGTGAAACTTTAGTAAAAGAAACAAATTCTATTATTAGTAAATTTCCCGTTGTCGAGGAAGTTCTGATGATTAAAGCGGCTGCAAAGTTAGAAATGATAAAATACTTTCCTATAACTAATAATAATAATAATAATATTAATGAGATTAACGCTAAAGTTAATGATGCCAATAACAACGATCAAACAATCGTTGACAATGACATGCAAATGAGTTCTCAAGACGGAAACGATAACGAAAATCTAAGTCAAGCCGTTTGTGAGAATACTATGGATGTTCAAAAACACAGCGCTGTTGAGGCTGATTGACTCTTTTTTTTAACTTTAAATGTATTTTTTCATATTCGTATATTAAATATAATTTAATTAAGCTATAATTAAGATATAACGGGTTATATCTATTTTCGTCAATAACAGTTGTTGTATACACTTGTGATTAAATAGAATCCTAATGTATAGATAAGAAAGCACGAGCTCTACAGTAACTAAAACGGTGATATTTACCTATAAAAGAAAAGAATTGTACAATTTGTTGTTGCAAATAACTTATAAGTAAAAGAACACGCTTCGATTTCGGAGAATCTTTATAGTCTAGTAGTTATTTAAGTTTTGTATTTCCTGGCTGTCGGTGTACTGAACAAATCGTAACGTATATTCAATCAATGAACGATTGTATCATTGCCAGCCAAATGTTTGTAGTAAATGCTTGAGCAACATATCTTCATAACCATTGTTCGCCATACATAAGCCCATAAAACAAAAACTAGGCAATACGAAGGCTGAATCATTCAAACAATGACTCATGCATTTGTGGCTAATTGCACTTTCATAGATTTTTTTTATAATAAACTGCTATGCTTGATATCTCCTAACCCTAGATACTCTCCTGACTGTCTTTCTATCTTTTCTTTGGCTGCTTTCTCTCTGCATGCTTTTACAGGTTACACTTTTTTTTTGCTATACTTTGCTTTGTTCAAGTTTTTTTTGCATCGAAAACACTTATTTACTCGTGTGTTTGTTTCTTCGATCTATTTCAGCATATATTCTTTTCTTTTATTTTTAATAGTTTAGATTGTTTTATTTAACTTTCTTATGTAAACACTTTGATAAGTAGTGAGTGTGTAACTTAAAGATGAGTATAATATTCATTGTTTTTTCTAATTAACAATCGTATTATTTATGACTCTTTATCTCCAATGCATAAAAGAGCGGTCTTCCAGCTGCCTCATAATAATTCAAAATTCAAGTTATTACATCATTAAGAATCAATAGATGTTACGTTTGTTTCATAAAATAAAAGCAAAGACAGGAAAAGAAAATATTTTTCAATTTAATAAAGTTATTTAAAATCAACAATTATTTAAAAATTTTAGATAATTGTAGTCAATAACAGCTACATTTCTCTTCCAACTTTTCATTAGTACACAATACTCGGCTTCTAAAGTACAATTTTCATTGAGGATAAAAAATATGCAGTTTATATATTTTTTCTTTTAATTTTATACTGATTTTCAAATTAATGGTTGATCAAAATCTGTTACTCACAGTGTTAGATATAAAAAATTTAAGCTGCATAATTTTTTAAATCTTCTTCTCTCGTTTTTTTTTGTGAATTTCTCGCGTGTAAATAAAATAAAGCAAAACTATGCCTAAGTCTGGTGAATATGTGTGCCATAACAGTGAGCCAAGAGCCCTCGAAACAACTGGTTACCCCGACACCACATCCGCAACAACAACAGCAAATGTTACAGAGGCACGCTCAGGCATTGCGTAACCAACAGCAACAGCAACCGACTTGGTCAATTCCTAGTCCTTCTGTTAAGCAACATCCCGGTAAAATAAAAAAAAAGTTTCTAGCGTTTGCACAAAGCTTTCGAGAGTTTTTTTCAGGTGATAGCTATGTGCGAAGGTTGCATTTTTGTGATTGTTGAATGTGCTGTGTGTCAAGCTCAAACTATTACTTAATACCTAAATATTTATCTTGAAGCTTGACAAATATTTTATAGATCCAAACAGTGTAAATACTTGAAAAGTTAGCATTTGAAAATTACAATTCGAAAAATATATCCTAAAAAATTCTTATTAATTTTATGCTTTGAAAACTATAGCGATAAATATGTTTTGTAACATCATTTATTAACTTAATAGGTAATCCTCAGAACGCTTCTTTTTCTTGTCTCTTACTAATTAATTAATATTTATTTTATTCTACAGGACGACCAATCGTCAAAGGTAGCGGTAGTACTATGCCACAGCAACAACAATTTCATTATGGTAGCAACGTCGAGTTTCAACAGCAGCAGCAGCAACAACAAAAAAATCAACAACAACAACAACAACAACAACAACAACAAAGAATTGGTCAAGCAATTTTTGGTGCAAGCTCGAGTCGCTCGAAGCCACAGCAGCCACCAACACCGACTGGATTACCTCCTCAATTCAACGCAGCGCAGACACAACAAAGTCTTAGTGCCATAATCGGTGCTCAAAGACAGGTTGAACAACCCATCAAACCGATAAACATGTATGAAGATATGATACTCACAAATCGAAGTTCAGATCTCTTGACGTGGAAGAGACATGGTAAATTTCTTTTTTTAGTTTGGTTCATTCAATTTCGAATACGATCCTCTATGATTTTAGATAATTTTTTTATTATTATTTTTACTTTCACTTTTGCTCATCATCATTTTTTCTAGGTGTCTTCGTCAAACCCATCCCATGCAATGGCTCTCAAGAGTCTAATTAACAAGATCCTTACCCTTTCATGAATTATCCATGCACACAAGTATATTATTATAGTTTAATAAATTATTATTTGCTTACCAGGCTTACTTCAATGAATGAATGCTATTTTTATGTTCGTAGTAATTGTAACTGTAAATGTCGCTGAACTAAGCCTGTCTGATGAAGGATGTTGACAAATTTTTTTTAAACAAAATTAAATACAGAATAATTATAAATAGTCAACGTCCTTATAATTTAATATTTAAATATGAAACAAAGTTATATATTAATTGTAAATTCTTTTCTGATTTAAACAGACGTTCGAGCAATACGTCAGCAGCAGTTGAATATATCGGTAGGTCGTGGTCCAGGTTCACCAGGTTTTGGCAGTGGTAACGGTGGTGATTTATCACCCACTTCGAATCAATTGGCTCGATGGTTTAGTCCAGAGCTACTGGCACAAGCACGGACCGTAAAATTACCTGATATTGGCCAAACTAACGTCCTTTCTCTAGAGGAGCTTGAGAGACTACAGCATGCTTCAACAACCGTTCATAACTGATCTGCTACTATGAAAGAATGCCATGACCGACATTTCTTCTTCTGTTGACGTGCCAATGTCTCCCCCATGCAAATATGCTATAATTACTTTGCCGTGCCAAAGTTCCGGCCGTTTATTATTTCACGTTTAATTTCGTTGTACTTTTCCAATTTTTATTGCGAACATTTCATTTTGCGTTTTATTTGTTCTTACTCAAAGATAGAATCGAAGCATTTCTGCCAAATTATAAAATAGTAAAAGTAGACTAAGCTTAATCATTTCATCCACCGACCTATTGTAAGATATTCAATGAATTTCGTCAATATCATTGTAATGTGCTCGAAAAGAATACAATTAAAAAATTTCGTTATTTTTATCAAATTTATTCCGACGAACATGTTATCAATTATGAGTTTGAGTAAATACAATCACTATGTCATTACGTTGCACTTTTATTGGATATATCGAGTTAGACATTGAACAAATGTATAATATTTATAAAAGAAATACGAGAAAAGTCAACGAAATTAATCTTAAAACAGGGTTTTTAGTTACGATATTTAAAATAGAACAGCGGCAAGTGCAAAGTTATGATATTGTGCAGAGAACAATTGGCAAATACGACATTCCGCCCGTCAACTCGCGAGGACTGACTTAAAAAATTGTTATGATTTTAATTTTTGGTAAATTGCATTTTTGCGAATCGTAAATCATTAAGTGCGAAAAAAATCGACGATAGAATTTGCTATAGTTTATTGCGCTCAATCATACTACACTACAAACTTGATTTTATTTTTCTTTGTCTATAGAGTTTGTAGGATTTTCGACTCATAATTATTGCATCTCATTTAGTTTTTTTCTCTTAAAGTAATCAGGTGCAAAAACATCTATTTTAGACTGATCATTAGGACATAGAACTCTTATATTCTACTTTCATAAATATGTTTGTAATATAGCTTGACGGAGTCTTGTGCATCGGATACAGCAAGAGAAACACTCGCGTCTTTTATTTTATTAAAGACTCTTGAGAATGAAATCTTAAAAAAAATTGCTCTCGTATCGAAATTCGGAAGAATAAACATTTTTTATAAGCTACAACATTATGAATCTAAAAATGCAGTATGGCTGTGTAATCTACAATTTTTCTGTACTCGCAAATAAGCATACGAGTACATTAATTCAATGATGATTTTTGAAGTTACGATAGAACTAGTAATTTCCGTGAAAAACTCGAAAGCTATTTTCGACATTTTTAAAGGCACGAATGTCTGTATAATTCATCTGGATTTTAGAATTTAAATATTTCAGGATGTATTAAAATTTTACAAGAATTTTCGTGCTTTCCACCTACTATGAATTTCATTCCTTGTTGAGAAATTAACGATTGATTGATATTCCAAAGAACTCAGTTATGGAATACACAATGAGATGCTTTATTCCATCATGAGATTCAGTAAAAAATTAGAATAATTTATGGATTATTAATGGAACTGGGTTTGGAGATTCTAGAATAAATATATAAAAGAGATTGATGACATTTTGGAACTTTGGGCGAAACGATAATCGCAAGGAAATAATGAGAGGTTAAACAATGAAAAATGAAAAAAGATCCGTACTATTATTGATTAAATAGCGTATGGAAATTAAATTAACAACATCAGATTCATTAATCATGACAAGTAACGAAAAGAAGTTTCAAAAAGAAATTTTTTCCTGTTTGTCGTCTATTCGAGTTACCGACAATATTATATTAACGTCACCGATGAAAACTCCTTTTATGAAATACAAGATGGTTTTTTGCAACATCCTATATTAAAGCTGAGCAAACCAAGAAGAATGAAAAACGACTGATACATGGTTTATCCATCTTAGTATTCTCAATAACTGGAATGCGTAATGGTACGCGGCAAAAGCAGTTAAGTGAGACGGTATGAGTGAAAAATCGAGGATCGGACATTTACGAGAGTGCACGTGTTTTTTTTCCTTTGTGTAAGTCACGGTTACCTTTCAAACGATTTTTGTAAATAACTCGAGAGACTTTTCGCGATGAGAGTACATTGAAGAATAAGAAAAAAATTCATTAGTGCTTATACTCGAATGTTTTGTAAATAAGGTTATTGAAACGTAATGTCAAATCGATGATAATCTTATCGAAAATAAAAAGTGGAGATAACGACAAAATTCTACAGCTCGTGGACTTTATTTAACCTTATATCAAGCTTCAATTCCATGCAACAGAACTGTTCTTTTTCTAAACTCTACATATTGTTTTTTTTTCTAAATTAACAATTAATTTTTGATCTTTTTCAATTAAAGTTGTTAGGGATAAAATAAAATTTACGGAATCTTTTTTTATATACAACAGCTTATAAAAAAATAACTTAAAGGAAGTATCGATTGTTTAATTCAATTGGTTCACAAATATCTGAGAACTTTTGCAAAATTGTAAAATACCTTTCGGCTGCAACTTCTGGTTTCTTAAGTAAATATTTGTTTATTAATAAACATTTAATTCTTGTTTTAATCAAAGCTTTTTGGGTAATTTTGGTTTGAATAGGAACTTAATTATTTAAAGCTCAACTTAATTTTTTAAAAAGAATATTTACCCCAAGTTTTATCCAAATTGAGCTTCCGCAAGGTTGACTCTACTCATGAGCATCAATTCCTATAACCCCTTATAAAAATAATCAGAATTATGACAATTTTGTGTCTTACTAGATAGTGAATTGAACTTGTGGCTCTGGCTGACTGTATGACGTTAGAGCTCGTCGATCTTCGTGTTATTTCTTTGATAATTTAAAATGCCCGAATATGTTATTTCTGTTTAAGAACATTAAACACCAGGACATCTATTCACTGAAAGTAGAAAATTTGTGAACAAGAATGATTATTTTTTATAAATATTCTGGCCTGTTATATGGTTTAATAAAGCGATTATAAAAAAAAACAGTCGAGAAATCATTCTGCAAAAGCTTGGCCGAGCCTGAATCGGCTTGAGTTGTCAACTGCCAAGTTGGCTCGAGCTTGCACTTTCATCAAAAAGAAATGGGATATCACAAGATACACCAGTGCAGCACGTTATTTAAATAAAAAATATTCACGAAAGCTTGTCGACTACGAAAAGCTTGTTAATCATTTTTGAGCAGTATAATAATTTAAATTGCTTCTTTGTATGTGACACTTCGTTAGTAGAAAAACGTATAGCTTCTTTTCATCTTCGGGAGAGCAGTGCAAAAGAAATGCTTGACCTTATATTAAAAAAAAACTGTTTTAATAAATGAAAATAACGTGACCGCCAAGAAATTTTAATTGAGATGAGTGTAATCGACGCGATGTTCATCAGAGTAGAAATACTCGCGTAAATAATGATAATTATATGATTGACGTTTACTTTCGATTTTTATATAATAATCATCTGCAAATTTTCGTCATAGCCGCTCATAAACTTGCATAACTTGCGCTACAATTTACGCATCAACCATAAAAAAATGTGAAATTTCATTCTACAAAAAGTCACTGAAATGCCATACCAGATAAACGTTGTTTTCAAGACAGAAACAAATATACAGAGTGCAAGAACTAAATGAAGTAATTGATGGTCTCATGTAGGATCGCGACAAGCATCGTTGTTAGAGACGAGGCACGAGAAAAAACGGGGGCTAAAAACAATAATTAAAGATATAAAAGTGGCGGTCAATCGGTTCTTCGGCATCAGTCGATCGTCGTCGATCGACCAGTCAGTAGATCGCGCTTGATCACCGAGCAAGGGTAGTTTGGACAGCATGACGTCGGCCGATGACAGTGCCGCCCGGGAGCTCCAGCCTCGCAAGCTAGCAGCGGTCGAGCCGGGCGACGAGATCGTGATCAGCGGCATGGCCGGACGCTTCCCTGACTCGGATAACCTGCGCGAGTTGCGGGACAACCTCGAGAGGAAGGTGGACCTGGTGAGCGGCGACGGGCGCCGCTGGATATTGGGTAAAGTCTGGAAGCGGGCACGCTCGCGCGAAGCGTAGTCGGCTACAGCGAAGGGCACCGCTTCGCAGACGACCCGCACGTGCCGCAGCGGACCGGCAAGGTGAATAACGCGAGCAAGTTCGACGCCTCGTTCTTCGGCGTGCACTACAAGCAGGCGCACGCGATGGACCCGACGTGCCGCATGCTGCTGGAGCACGCGTTCGAGGCGGTGCTGGACGCGGGCGTGAACCCGCGCCGGCTGCGGGGCAGCCGCACCGGCGTGTTCGTGGGCGCCAGCTTGTGCGAGTCGGAGAAGACCTGGCTGTACGAGCGTTCGCGGGCGAACGGCTTCGGCATCACGGGCTGCGCGCGAGCGATGCTGGCCAACCGCGTCTCCTACTACCTGGGCACCATCGGCCCCAGCTACACGGTCGACAGCGCCTGCAGCTCGTCGCTGCACGCCCTGGAGCAGGCCTACCGCGCGATGCGCGAGGGCCTGTGCGACGCCGCGCTGGTGGGGCAGCGGCCACCTCTGCCTGCTGCCCTTCGTCTCCAAGCAGTTCTTCGAGCTAGGTAGGAGCCCGCGCGCCCGCGCGCGCGCTGCCCGCGCTGCCCGCGCTGCCCGCGGCCCGCCGCCAGCGCTCACGCGTGCCCCCTGCTGAGACAGGTGTCCTCTCGACCGACGGCCGCTGCAAGACCTTCGACGAGGCGGCCGACGGGTACGCGCGCAGCGAGGCGGTCTGCGCGCTGTTCCTGCAGCGGCCAGCCGAGCGAGGCGCTGCTACGCCACGCTGGTGCACGCCAAGGTCAACTGCGACGGCTTCAAGGAGGAGGCGTGACGTTCCCGTCGAGCGCCGCGCAGAGCCGGCCTGCTGCGCGAGTTCTACCTGGAGTGCGGCGTGCCGGCGGCGCGGCTGGCCTACGTGGAGGCGCACGGCACCGGCACCAAGTGGGCGACGCCGAGGAGGTGGCCGCGCTCGACGAGGCGCTGTGCGCCGCGCGCTCCGAGCCGCTGCTCGTCGGCTCCGTCAAGTCGAACCTGGGCCACTGCGAGCCCGCCAGCGGCCTCGTGTCCGTGGCCAAGGTGCTGCTGGGCCATGGAGAGCGGCCGCATCCCGCCCAACGTCAACTATCGGCGCTGCAAGCGCGAGCTCACGGCCATCCTGCAGGGGCCGGCTGCGGGTCGTCACGGAGGTGCACGCCCTGGCCGGGCGACTACGCGGCCGTCAACTCCTTCGGCTTCGGCGGCGCCAACGCGCACGTGCTGCTGCGGGCGAGCGGCCCGGCCCAAGCTGGACGGGGGCGCGCCGCGGGGACCAGCTGCCGCGGCTGGTGGTCGCCTCCGGCCGGACGGAGGAGGCCGTGGCCGCGCTGCTCGCCGAGGTGAGGGGCGGAGGGGGGAGGCCACGCGGGCCCTGACCAGCCGAGCCCCTTTGCAGCTGGAGGCCCCGGCCGGTGGACGCCGAGCTGGTGGCCCTGCTGCACGCCGTCCACTCGAGCGAGATCAGCGACCACCTCTACCGCGGGCTACACGCTGCTTGCCGGCGCGCGGGCTGGTCGCGGCGCCGTCCAGGGAGGTGGCGGGCCTTCGCGGGCGCCCGGCCGCCCGTCTGCTTCGTCTTCTCCGGCATGGGCTCGCAGTGGCCCGGCATGGGTAGGCCGCTCTGTCGCGCTCGCTTGCAACGACCACCAACCGTCGCGACTGCTCGCAGGGGCGGCGCTGCTGCCGCGTGCCGGTCTTCGCCGAGGCGGTCGGCAGGTGCGACAAGGTGCTGCGCCCCCTCGGCCTCGACGTCTTCCGCGTGATCGCTGCCGAGGACCGCGGCGCCCTCGACGACATCCTCAGCTGCTTCGTCGGCATCGCCGCCGTGCAGGTTGGCCACCGCCCGCTCTCTCGCGCCCTCTCCGCGCCCTCTCGCGCCCTCTCACGCCCTCTCTTTCGCGCAGATCGGCCTGGTGGACCTGCTGCGCTCACTGGGCGTCGAGCCGGACCTGCTGCTCGGCCACTCGGTCGGCGAGCTAGGCTGCGCCTACGCCGACGGCTGCTTCACCGCCGAGCAGATGATCCTGGGCGGCCTACTCGCGAGGCCTGGCCTCGGTCGAGGCCGAGCTGGGTTGCGCGGTTCGATGGCCGCCCGTCGGTCTCGGCTACGCCCGTCTGCGGGAGCTGTGCCCGGGCGACATCGACGTGGCCTGCCACAACTCGGCCGAGAGGCGCGACCATCAGCGGGCCCGCCGAGTCGATTGCAGCGCTTCGTCGCCGAGCTGAAGGTGAGAAGCACGCTCCACGGGGCTCACGGGCCTCGCGAGCCTGCGGTGCTGTAATCGGTGCGGGCGCGTGTCGCAGGCGCGGGGCGTTTTCGCCAAGGAGGTGCCCTGTGCCAACATCCCGTACCACAGTCGCTACATCGCCCCGGCCGGACCTAAGCTGCTGGCCTACCTGAAGAGGGGTCATTCCCGAGCCGAAGCTGCGAAGCGGACAAGTGGCTGAGCAGCTCGGTTCCCTGGAGACAAGCGGCACACGGAGGCGGCGCGCTACTCCTCGGCCGAGTACCACACCAACAACCTGCTCAGCCCGGTGCTGTTCGAGGAGGCCGCGGCGCTGATACCCAAGCACGCGATCGCCATTGAGATCGCGCCTCACGGTCTGCTCCAGGCTATCCTGCGGAGGTCCCTCGACCCCAGTGTCACCAACGTCCCCCTGACCCGCCGCGCTCACAGGGACGGCGTCGGGATGCTCCTCCAGGCCATCGGCAAGATGTTCAACGCTGGGCTCCACCCTCAACTGTGTAAGGGAACAATGTGTCACGGCCAAGCGGCGAACGGATGGGGAGGACTGCTTCGACTTGGAGACTCACGTTCTTTCCGACTTTCAGCCAATTTGTATCCGGCCGTGGAGTTCCCCGTGGAGCCGCTCGACGCCAATGATCTCGCCTATGATCAAGTGGCAGCACACGGACGACTGGTACGTCACTCTACAACAGCCAGGAAAAGACCAATCCAGCGAGCGCTTCGTCAAGATCGCGGGTCTCGGACAGCGAGTACGAGTTTTTAGCCGGCCACGTGATCGATGGCCGAAATCTTTTGCCAGCCAGCAGCTACCTCACCTTCATCTGGGAAAACTCTCGCCTCGATGCGAGGCCGAATGCACACCGAGTTGTCGGTCGTGTTCGAAGACGTCAAGTTTCTTCGTGCCACCACGCTCCCGAAGGACGGCGAAGTAGAATTGACTCTGATGGTCCAGAAAGGTTTGCGTAACTGTCGCGTGATCATCGATCGTGGTCGGTGCTCCGCTGAACGTCGATTCTCGTGCGCAGGCACAGGCAGGTTCGAGGTCGTCGAGGCCGACGCAGCTGTGGCGACTGGCCTGGTGCGCGTGATTTCGCACCCGTCGGAAGAGAAATCCGGTCCAGCGGTCGTTGCCGATCGATTGCCCAAGGAAGGAGTCGATGACTAGCCACGGACGTGTACAAAGAGTTGAAGCTTCGTGGTTATCAGTACGCGGGCAACTTTCGCGGCATCACGCGCGCCAGCATCTGCGGCTCGCGTGGTCACATCGCTTGGCAGAACGATTGGGTGGCCTTCGTCGACAACATGCTGCATATGAAAAGCCATTGGCATCGACACGCGAGAACTGTTTGTGCCCACGGCTATAAAGAAACTGGTGATCGACAGTCAGGCTCATCTCACCAAATCAAACTAAATCAAACTGACGAAGGTGCGTTACAAGGCATCCTTATCGCGCTAAGCCTCGGAGTAACACATGGCTATTTCTTTTCTCTCGCGTAGGACTCCCAGTGTTATACGATAAGCTCCGCGATATCATTGCTAGCGGCGGCGTGGAAATCTCAGGGCTGCAGGTAAGCCCTATACTGCGCAGGAAACTCGCTGCGGAGCCCACTATCGAAGAGTACAAATTTGTCGCGAGCACGGATGGAGCCGAGCTCAGTCTTGGCGAGATCGCAAGGCTTTCGATTCACCTGGCGATGGAAAATCAAGTGGGTGGCAACGAAAGCGAAGACGCTCGAGCTTATCGACGAGGCTGACGAGCTATCCGGCGACAGCCTGCTGTCGACTTGGTTCTCCGAATGCTTCGAGGATCTGCCGCTGATTCAAGCTGACACGACCATACTCACCACGAGGAGCGATTTGGATTCAGACGCGAATGTAAGCGTGATCGGCAAAGCTAATAAAGCCAACGATGCCTCCTCGTCGCTGGACGTCGATTGCTAACAGACGAGCGAAACGACAATTGAACTTACTCCTTGGCGAATTGAAAGCCGACGGCTTTCTACTGACTCGGGAAAATGGCGACATCGAGAACCTAGGCGATGCAGCACGCGTGAGAAATCTCGTATTGTCTTAGCGAAGAGGTGTGGCAAAGAGACCTTTGTCGTGCTGAGGGAAGCGAGAAAAGCCGCGGGATGAGACCGTCGTCATTGAGTAGACAATGAACAGTTCGGTTGGGTCGACAGCGCGCGTCACGTCTGCAGTCCGACAAGGGAACGGCTCGAGTATTGTTGGTTGGCCAGGGAGACTTCGAGAACGGTGGGTGAAATTTGGTCTTTCGTTATTCACGAATTTCAGACGTAATTTAACGTCGATCGCGCTCAGGTCTACTGGGCCTCGTCAACTGTTTGCGACGAGAGCCAGGCGGTGAAGCTCTTCGAGCGGTTCTTATTCAAGATCCAAAAGCACCATCGTTCTCCCTGGCAAGCTCGATTTACGCCAAACAACTACGGAAGGACTTGGCGATCAACGTTCTTCGTGAAAATGAAGTCTGGGGGCACCTATCGGCATTTACCTTTATCACCTTCGAAACCAAGATTAGTTCAACACAGATACCTCACCCAACTTGTACGCGGTGATCTGAGTTCGCTGACTTGGGTAGAAGGTCCAATCAATACCGAGAGCGATCACGTTCGAATCGTCTACGCTCCCATCAACTTCAAGTGAGTATTGATGTTGCTTGCCGTTTTGAACTATTTACTGACTTAGCTCGAACGTCACATAGGGACGTGATGATGGCTACCGCCAAAGTTATCTTGACTGCGCGGTCAAGACAGACCCAAAATTACTTTTCTTGGAGTCGAGTTCAGTGGCATTGATAATTCTGGTAGAAGAGTTATGGGTATAGCTGATTGTCCAGTCATGTCCAACCTTTGCATTCCGGGTCCACTGACTTGGCAAATTCCCGATACTTGGAGTCTCGAGGACGCGGCAACAGTATCGTGCGTCTATGGTACTTGCATTTACGCGTTCTACGTGAAAGGTGAGCAAATCGATGCATCTCGCGTCATTCATCCAATTATACGTTGGTAACGTTTCCTTTTCGTTCGGTCGAATCAGGCAAACTGAAGAAGGGCCACAAAATATTGATTCACTCGGGTACGGGTGGCGTCGGGCAAGCTGCTATAAATCTGGCTTTAGCTCAAGGTTGCGAGGTTTTCACAACCGTCAGCACACCGAGAAAACGTAGGTTTATACGAGATCGCTTCCCCGAGATCCAAGATGATCACATCGGCAGCAGTCGCGATACCAAGTTCGTCGGCATGATCCAAAGATTAACAGACGGCCGCGGCGTCGACGTGGTATTTGAATAGTCTGTCGGAGGACAAGCTTCGTGCTTCCGTCGATTGTCTAGCCGAGAACGGACATTTCTGGAAATCGGCAAATACGACTTGTTGGCCAACAATCCGCTGGGAATGAGCTGCTTCTTGAAGCAGATCAGTTTCCATGGCGTCATGTTGGACGAACTGATGAAAGAACCCGTGGAAACTCAATTGGAATTGAAGAGACTGATGGATGAATATCTGAAAAGTGGCAAAATTACACCTCTCGTGAGGTGAGTTGTATTTGTCAGAATACAAGTTTCGCGGATAATCGCTACCGAGTATTTCTTCTATTTTTCTCCTTTGTTTTTCAGAACTGTGTTCCCTGAAGAGAGAGTCGAGGACGCCTTTCGATATATGGCAGCAGGCAAGCACATGGGCAAGGTGCTCCTGAAATTGTCAGACGACGACAAGCCAGCTTTGGCGTTGCCTCGATATTACTGTCTCAAAGATCGAAGCTACGTCGTACTGGGTGGCCTTGGTGGTTTCGGCCTCGAATTAGGTATCTTTCTTTCTGTCTGTTTCCCGCTACTTTGCAATAATCACCACTCGATCAAATTGCAGCCGACTGGTTGGTACTGAGAGGAGCGAGAAACCTCGTGCTCGTGTCACGTAGCGGCGTCAAGAATGGCTATCAAGAGATGAGATTACAGTTGTGGAAGAGTTACGGAGTGAACGTCGTGGTGGTCCCTGGCAAAGACGCGTCGTCCCGCGACGACTGTCGATTCATCCTCGATACCGCAGCCGAACTTGCTCCGATCGACGCTGTCTTCAACTTAGCGGTGGTGCTGCTGGACGCGTTGCTGGAAAATCAAAGTCCGCGGTCATTCGAGGAATCGTTCAAGCCGAAAGCTCGGGCTACGAAAAATCTCGACTCGCTGACTCGTCAGTTGTGTCCGCGGTTGAGACACTTTGTGGTATTTTCATCAGTGTCTTGTGGAAGAGGCAATGCCGGGCAGTCGAATTACGGAATGTCTAATTCGGTAAGTCCAGGCTCACCGACGTCCGTTCAAGGCCAGAATAAACGAAATATTCTTCACAGGTTATGGAGCGAATATGCGAGAGAAGAGTTGCCGATGGATTGCCAGGTTTGGCGATACAATGGGGTGCTATCGGAGACGTCGGTTTAGTGGCCGACATGCAACGAGATAACGAAGAGCAAGTGATCGGTGGTACAGTGCCGCAGCCGATATCCTCGTGCCTGCAAGAGCTCGACAACTTGTTACGACAGAAGCAACCTGTTGTCTCTAGTATGATCGTCGCTGCCAAGAAGAAGGCTGGAAAAGCTGGCTATCTCAGTATCGTGCAAACCGTGCAGAATATCATGGGTAATTCGCATGTTTTTCCTCGGTAAATACGTAACGCATGTATTTCGATTTGATATTTGTGATCACAGGCCTGAAAGATTTGAAAGGTGTGAGTCCTAACGTGCCGCTCTCTGAACTTGGCATGGATTCGATGATGTCGGTCGAGGTCAAACAGACGCTGGATCGCGAATTCGGAGTATTCCTTACTGCACAAGACGTTCGACGTCTTAACTTCACCAAACTCCAAGAAATGTCAGACAAGCAGAACGAAGATCGCGGAGCGAGGGGAACTGACGAAAGCGTCAATGTTCCGATGGACATGAGGCTGCTCAAGAATTTAATCGACAATCTAAAAATGACAAACTATCAAATATACTTGAAACTAAAGACCAAAGAGAATACGAAAAGGAACGAGATATTTTTGATTCCGGGAATAGAAGGTCAAGCCGTGTTCTTCGATCAATTAGCTGCAAAGCTTGAAGCACCCGCTACGTGTTTGCAGCTGGGAATAGATGACTACACGGACGATTCTGCATCTGACATCGCCGAAAAATACTTTCGGGTAATTGTCGAAACTCACAACCTTATTTTCATTGCGGGCAATTAACATGAGGAAGATAAATCACTTTTTAGCACGTGCTCGACAAATGCCGACATCATCGCACCTTCAAGATAGTCGGCTATTCGTTCGGATCGTTGATTGCCATTGAATTAGTCAGAAAATTGGAGGCCGAAGGATTGACTGGCAAATTGATTCTGATTGACGGCGCACCCCAACAAATCAAGGCAATCTTCGCGCGACTCGGGACCGACGATGACTTACAAACCAGAACTCTTATGATGATGCTTAAGGTGTTGGCTCCGGGCGACGATCGAAAGGTGAATTCGATAGATTTTATATCCGGAAATGCCGTCTTCATCGAATTGTTTATCGACCGTTTCGTTGTGTAGTTTGCAGAGAGATTGAGAAATTGTAAAGATTGGCAGGACAAAGTGCAGGCTTTCGATGAGATATGCCCTCTCGTAAAATTTGGCTTCCCTCTTGGAAGTCACAAAAATATCTGCACTGCTGTCCACAAGAGACTAGCAATGGCAGTCAATTACGATGCATCGCTATTCAAGCCAATCAAAGCTCCCATTACTTTGCTCAAACCGACCATCACCACGCTTAATCTGGATTCGGAAGATTATGGCCTTTCGAAGGTGAGGAATTGTGCTTTTTAAGTGCTCACATATATGCAGATGGAATTAACATAAATTCAAATTGAAATTATGTTTTATTAGATTACAAAAGGTTCGGTTGAGGTTGATTACGTGACAGGAAACCACCTAACGATGTTGGACGACGACAACTTAGTTCGCGCCATTAACGAAGACACTTCTCAGGAAAGAATCGGTTAAAGCTTCTTCATCAGCCGAACATCTTTTAATAATGTGCAATATGAAATATTGCAAAGCTATGTACGGAAAGGCAAATAAACGTGCAATTCATTATTCATTATTTATCAACTTAACAAATTGGATATTGAATAAATTTCTTTTCATTTTTATATTTCGTAATTTCGAATAAACCAGCTATCTATTATCCATTATCCGGTTTACGTAAAATAAAAATGTTGATTAAAGTAGCTAATTGTCGAAGCAGGGCTTATTTCGTTGTTCTTATGAATGATCAAAAGTGTTTGTTTATGCTTCATAACATAATTTTTTTCAACTATTTTATTTTATAATGAACTATTATATGCCTTTATACTGACGTTCTTTCTATATTATTCTCATGACCTTTCCGTTTAATATTAATAAAATCTCATTATCTTATCTTCTTCATTAGCAACGCATCATGTCGATTGTAATTTAACACCAACTAAAATTTTAAATTCGATTCATTATACTGCACGAATGGGCATAAACTGATTGTTATACTTATTGTTTACCTGGAGTGTTTATCAGTGTGAGTTATTGCTCATTTCTATAGAAACCAGCATGGTGACTATTGATTCTTATCGGACAAAATTCGTGTTCCAATTTTTCGTCTGGATTATAATTTCTTTGATAAGTCGATCATACTTCGCTTCCTAATTAGCCAACAATGCTACAGAATTGATCAATCATAATATTTACGTAATAAAATTTATTAATTAAAATTTTTTTAAGTGCCCATTACGTTTCGTTTGAGTAAATCATTGTAGAAAAAGTGTGACAAATTTTCTCCATTTTTATACATATTTTTAGTTAGCTATATACCAGAATTAAGCACACTAAAATATTTGCATATTTACAATACCAATACTGGTAATTTTCTAATAAATATAATCTAGTTATTAAAGTCTCGTTCTACGAAAATATAGATTCTGTTGTTGTCAATTAATAATTGCGATCTTTAGAGGCTTTCTACATAAAAATACATCGGACGTCGTACAATGGACGTCGGACGTGTACCGAAATAACCAAATTAAAAAGAAAATTGTTTAATATCTAGGTGTGTCTGCAATTGCACAGGATAGGAGCAATGATAATATAGATGTACTATATTAACATTAATAATACAATAATATATCATATATTTGGCTATCTTTTTTCCATCGTAGCGTGATTAATTGGCGACTCGTGAATTTCAAAACCACTATTTTCGACTATTAAACATTGATGGCATCGAATGGATTTTTCCTGACAAGTTGCGGTGGCACAATTCACTAAAATAAGCCCTTTGACGTAACATTGTTTGGTGTTATCGATGCTTAATCATTGAAAATGCGATTTGGATTTAGAACTCGTGAATCAACGACGACAGTGACATCTTCGTGGAAAGCTTTCATTTTCATGTGAACGAGTACATAGGAATAGCCTTAACTCGCTTAATTAGAGTCTGTAACATGGAGACTACATACGTATGTAGTCTCCATGGTCTGTAATCTGTATTGGTTGATTACATATATAATCGTGCAGTTCTACTTTGCTGCTATTATTGTAGTTTGGCTTGGACAGATATCTTCATTTGTCAATTGAAAAAAATGTTTCACACTGCCAAATTTAATTAGCATTGCTCATTTCAGAGTTCATAAATCAACATCAATATTTCAGACCCAAGATGTCGACAATATTAAGCTGAGATAACCTATTTCTCTGCAGACTGGCAATGATGTATCTAATTTTCTACTAGATTTCATTATAAATAAATGTATGCATTTTATATGATTGTTCCTTGTTATAAATTCGTGAATTGGTTAATTAATGGGTGTATACATTGTTGATTGCATTCAATATTCACAAAACTATCAGCATCCAGATTCTTATCCTTGCTCTATAAATTTTCATTTATGATTATCAACTAATTGTCAAAAAATTATAGGTTGCTGTACTTTATAATTTTTATAAATTACCTAAAAAAGTATGCAAGATTAACAATTGTCACTGCATACTGTATTTAAATTGTGTATTTGAAGTTGTTCCATTCATTAATACTATTGCTTTATTTACATAGATACTCATCATTTTTAAACTGATCACGGTTGAGATTTACAATTTAAATTTTGGTAAGAAATAAGTGACCAATTGATCTTATTACATCACTATGCGTTAATTTTTACTACAATTCAAGTAATGTATATCCTAAATATGATAAATACTACAAATGAAATACACTGAATTAGAGAATTACAGAATATTTATTAAGAAAATATACTTAATAAAAATAAATGTCTGTCTCAAAGTATCTTTGAGATACAGTTTTTTTTCAGAAAAAATTAAACTAAACATACTTTTTTCATCGCAAAATGCAATGGAATATGAAGACCCAAAAAAAATTTTGTTGAAGATGCACATCATTCAGAAAATATTTTGTATATGTACTTTTTTAGGAAAAATCTATTTCAAAGGTCAAATAAAGCAAATTATGTCGATTAATTTAAAGATTTTTAACTTATTAATAAACATATTCAAAACAATGCTGTTAACTTCCAATTCTATTAATGAAAAGACATAGCACAATCTTTATTTCAACAAAAACTCATGAAGGCAAACTAAAACTACCTACCTATTCTTTAAGACATTTTTTAACATCGACATCACGTTTCCTTCCATACCTACATGAACAAGTATTTCTCTGATAGAGGGCCGAACTGGCCGAAGCATAACCAGGAATGAGCGAGACTTATACTTCTGTCTTTGTCAGTGGCAACGGCGGGTCGGCGGGCCACCGTTGTATATATTCTATAAAATATAGATTGGTAGTACAGCGGCGGCTCTTTTTGTACCGAGAGAAGGAGAGACAGTGTACATAGCTACTTTTGAGCGATTAGATTGCGCAACGATAGTATACTTTCCAGAATTGCAGTAAACCGAAGATACATCGTTGAGCATCCTTAGTCTCGTGGTCGCAAGTAATTTATATTTGTAACGAAAAGGTGCACAAGCGTTTATTCTGATCGCTTTGTTCTTTCCCGCTAATATAGTAACCGCAGTAGTAGCACGTGGTAGCGCGATCAATTCTCGTTTTCACTCTCTCTCCTACTCCTCGTCGTATAAAGCAGCCCTTCTTTTATTCGCGAGTGCATTATGCCATTTGCAGATAGCCATTGCAGTGCCTACCGGATGTATCCTACTCGTAGCGAGACTTAATTTCACGTTGAACAAAGTTAATGTACCTACCTGCAAGCAAATCATTATCGATCTTTTCATCGCGATACTATACTCAAGTTTCTTGCGAGAGATGGTAATTTTTTAATAACCATTCCCTTTGCGTTGCTGTTGATTTTGCGTGGAAAAAATGGGTCAAAGTTAGCAAGCGAGAAGAGAGAGAGAGAGAGAAAGAGAAAAGAGAGAAAAAGAGAGAGAGAGAGAGAGAGAGAGAGAGAGAGAGAGAGAGAGAGAGAGAGAGAGAGAGAGAGAGAGAGAGAGAGATATGAATGTAAAGTCTACTGGTCTGACAAGCCATCCTGCTCCCCGACATCGAGAAAAATTAAGTAACACGAAGTGGGTCGGTTAAACAAAAGCTATAAACACCACCAACGCTAGTCATTTTTGTAGCAAAAGAGGACGGCATAGCATCGGTCTCACATTTTACTCGCACCGTTGTAGCTGGATCTGCATAGGTAAAACGCCATGCTATGTACTGCTGCTGCTGCTACTACTGCAATCACTATTTCACTTAGCGACGCGAAAACTTATCCGTGTATAATATTTTCTAATCGTTTGTGCATAAGTTTATAGGTGAGCTTGTTGGTGAAAAGACTAAAATGACGACAATTTGCACTTCGCTGAGGCAGCGATTCGTTGGTTGCCAAAATTTACGTACACTCTAACAAAGCCTCTCGCTCTGGAGAATCGATTACTTTGCTTGTAACCAGGTAAACATTACATTATTGTTTTTGTATTTTTTTTTTGTATTAAGGATGAAAATATGTAGTGACGGTGACGTAAGTAGGAAAATTTGTACATGCAGTATGGCGAATGTTAACATTTGTCTTGAGTATTTTAAAGCAAACGGTATGTACGTATATCGATCAAACCTCTCGATTGGAATATTTCAAGATTTACAGTCGACTGAATCTTATATAATAATCGCAAAAATGTGCAATGCAATCGTCTCGTAAACGTAAAACAAGAATGCCAGAAAATGAGAAACAGAGCGAAAAAGTCAATTAAAGTTTGAAAAAAAGTTGCCTACAAAGAAAAAAATATATTGACTATAGTACACATGCCGCATAATCCAAAGATAAAACAAAGAAAAGACAACCGATTCTTAATAAAAATTTTATGGCGCACATACAATGTGCTATGTAGTTCGACGACAACGATGACGACGATGAGAGAAACGGAAGTAGACCTCGATATAATATAACTTGGCAACACTGTTGGCGTCCAATGGAAAACTTGTCCGGAAGTCGAGCGTGGGGGTACTGCGCGCGCGTGTTCCACGCCCGAACTGTGCCGCTCTCTACAAGTTCCGTCTACATTGGACTTCGAGCCAATCAGCTTGCAAATAGTAGCCATCTTGGTGTGGGGGGGAGGGCTCGACACCAGATAGACGACTGACGCCAGCCACAACACATGGAAGAATAGACGAAATAGCTTATTGTACTCAAACGATTATTTTGCGTTTACTTTGGTTGGTAGGTAAAAAATATACAAGCTTTTCTTTCTTTTAGCAGTGTAAGGGGTGGGAAACTGCGATTCTTTGTGCTTTTAGAGTGGACTGAGTGAATGTTAGACCTAAAGTGTGTTGCTTTCGAGACATTCCGAAGTGACGAGACAAAAATTAATGAAGGGGGCGCCACTGTCATTCCTAGGATCGCATGATCTTAGAGGAAATTTTGTTCATTTCATTTCTGACAGTCAGTAGTGAGTGTACTTCAAGATTTAACTGGTTTTTGACCGAAGAAACAATAATTAAGCAGCTTTAAGTGCAAATAACGGATTTTCCGATGAGAAAGTGCAGAAAACTATAGTGATATCTATAGTTTTACACTATTCTAGATATTTCGTAAAATCCTATTTTTATTTAAAAAAAATGTGTATCAAGAAGTGACCTTGAAAAAATTTGATCTTCCAACGATTATAATGAACATTTGTAATTTGTTACTCAAATCAGACAAATACAGTTGCATTTGTTTTTTAGAAATCCGTCTTTCGATCAATTATTCAACGAAATCTCGTTTTCAACGCCGAAACCAACATTCCCTTTTGTGTGATGCTGGCTGAAAAATGATGATTCAGGATATTTCTTGAATATAAGAATATGCACATAATTAGTTTTACATTTCTCGTAAGAAAGTTTGCATTATTACGACAAATTTGACGTAATCGAATGAAACTTACCTTTGTCAAATTGTACTGGAATTAATTGCATCTTTGAGATTGAAAACCATTGAAAAAATTAAACATTTTTCTGTCAATCTAATGTCCTTTTCTATAATTATACAACAATTTACCATTAGTTGTGGAAGTGTATGAAATGAAAAATTAGTGAACACGGACCAGTAAATATAAAGTGGTGGAAGAATCAAGAAATTCAGTTCTAAAAGTTTTCTCAGTCATGTTTTCCGCCATACTGATTTAATGGATACGTGAAGTCATTCTTGAACTACAAAAATTACGAAAATTTCATTGTTGTGACACGTTCCACAACGTTAGTCACTGGCAATTTTACGAAATTATTTGATCTTTCGTAAAAGACGAAATATTAATGTTCTCAACAATTATTTTGAGATCAATGGTGCATTGAATAAAATGATAACTCAATAATACTTGCTAAATACCTGATATGTAATACCCTAAGTATACATCTTTTGAACATTATAAATGGTATTATTCGTCGTCAATTAGTCGTTACTTAAAGAAACGCTAATTTTGGCAACGAAAATGTCTGCACTGTGATCAGAAAAGTTACCAACGATAATCAAGTTCAATTTTCAAGAAATACTTATAAAATCTCGAACACTAATATCATATTTCTTCAAACTATCGAATCAAACTCGTCAATTACGATCAAACGAAATAACAGAGTATATAAAAATCGCAAAACAGTGAAACCTTTTAAACTAAAAAGATCATCAAAATTATAATTATAGTTATAAAATTACAATTGAGTTATTCCGCATTAGAACGAAGAGGTTCTTTTTAAAATTTTGTATTTCTTATCAATATCAAAATAAGAAAATTAAAAATAAGAATACAATTTATTAAGATACCTGTTTACGTTATTATTAAAAAACGAAAATCCAAAGGCGAAAATTTCATTAAAAAGTCTGAGACAGTTTCGATATTTTACTTTTTAAGAATTCACTTCAAGTGATCATACAAAATTAATTGAAATGTAGTATTTAAGGACAACTGATACTTAGTTTATGAAATAGCACTATGCGACTGTAGTTTACTTAAATATTTAAGGCTGAATTCTAAAAAAATACAAGGAGTCTAAAATATGTTTTATTTTAAGCATCTTATTTCAAAATGTCTACCATTATTGAGTTTACTTTCGAGCTGCGCTCCCTCTTGTGTTCGTCATAGCAAACTGCCTATGCAATTGATTCTCGTTTTAACCTCAATATTAATGCCTTTTTCTACTATTTTTAATAAAAAATCAATTACACTATGGGTCAGATACAATTAGTCTTCATCTTCGCATGCCAAATATGTTTTTGTTCATATTGTTTAAGCCCCCCCCCCACTCTTCCATAGATATACAAACCAATGTAAGTAGATGACCAACTTTACTCCGTGATTTTGTCGCGAATAATGCTCTAATTCTGTAAAAAGAAATATCAGTCTATGTCTCATATCAATAGAAGTACCGTAAATCGATTTCAGCTCTTCCGATCTAATAGTTTATTTGAAATAAAACCAACTTACAACCAAAATGTTATACATAGGAATTTTTGGTGAAAAATGACAGCTTAATGTGGTATTTGAAACATCATTTATAAAACTATCTTAAATAAATGATTAGACTAGAAAAGCTTAAATCGATTCACAGAACTTTTATTGGTATGACTGATTTTTTTTTACAGGATTTTGAGCATTATTTGCGACAAAATCACGGAGCAAAGTTGGTCATTTATTTACATTTATTTATATATCATTGGGAGGGGAGGTGGGGGGGCTTAATAAAATATAATAAAAATTTGACAGTTAAAATGAGACTATTTCAGTCTGCACAGACAAAGAGAAAAGCAAGTTATAGCCATATTAGCCATTTTGGCCATATTAAACTGTATTGAGCTATTGCAGCATATTTTGTGGAAACTCAAAGAAATTTATTTATTTAATCTTATTCTCATTCTTTTATCTTCTGTCAACTAATTGCGGGAAATGTAAGCGTCAGTTATAATTTGTTAATATCTAATTTAATTTTAAACATAATTCTATTTAACCATTTTTTGTTAGAATAAATTGTGATACTTTACGATATGTTTGAATTATCAATTTGACTACTTTAATCTCATTTACAAATGTTTTCTGCCTAAGTGAAAGATATTGAATAGACAGAATGATACAATAAAACAGAATGATAAAATAAAAATGCTTTACTTCAAAGTATTTAATTATATTTTAATTTAATTAATTTAGAAATTTAATTATAACTGAATTTTAGTTAGTAAAGATATAAGTTTTAAAATAGTAAGTTCATCATTGTTGTTATAGAAAATCTGTTTGAATTTATAATAAAAGATTTCGTGTATAGTGTAAAGAAGAGATTTTTGATGAAAAAATTCAATGTAAATTTTATAAAATAATTGCGAACGATAAACGTATAATTGCCAAGTTATGAAATTAAAAATATTTCGATTCATTTGCACCATAAATTTCACGGATTATTACTGTCGCTTGATGATTGTATGTATTACCTTATATTATAAAAATTTATTTCAGTTCTCAAAATTTAAACTGTACTAGGTATTCAACAAATATTTTAACTATTCAGTTAAATTATAAACTAATATGCGAAATTAACGTTTTTTTTTATCAAAATTCAAGTAGAAAGTTACAAAATAGGTTATATTATAATTCAAGAATACACTTTTGAAAAGTTTCCTCTCGAGAAAATGAGTAAAGAATATTTAATAAATAATATCCAAAGTGTTATCAAATTTTTCATTATATCAGAGTAATACCAGAAACATACGTCATGGACTATAAATCGAATTTGATAAAAGCTTTTTGATTAAAAACTTTACTCCCCTTGAGCATTAATAAAAAAAACCATAAGTTCGAAAAATCGTACTCATCCAAATCAAAAACTTCTTTCTTCGAAATTACATCAGGCCAATTCAGCAAATATTGAATGAAAGTCAAAGTGCGCGGATTAGCCAACTCTTCTTTCTAAGTGTATGTGCATTACCTGGACTGCGTGAATGTATATGTGTATATACACGTGAGACGATCGATAGAACGAACTTGAGTCGTGCAACTGTCGTCGTGTACTCATCGCTTAGTGTGATTTCTTCTTGTAGTCATTCCAAATGGTTTGTAATAATGGTTTGCAATAATGAGCCAGATAGTGTTTGACGATTAGTAAACAGAATCAAGGCGCCAAGCTTACAGTGTCTCGTATATTTTGGCAGGTGCTGTCAACGCTGTTAGGATTGAAATAATGCCGTATGATTGGGTCAATAAACTGTGCCAAATATGTATTTAAGCAAAAGGTACTGTTGACAAATAATGTACTACGGAAATAAATAATTCAATGCGTGATATGAGTGAATGGAGAGTAGTCAATGGTGAGAAATAGCAATATGTGTAGTAATTAATGAATTCCAGAATGATAAAAAAGTGCTAAGGCACGGTTTATCCAATGAAACAAGCAATTCCAACGACTGAAAATGTAAATATTACTAATAACTGATAGTATTGGAGTGATTATAATTCCAATTACGAGTAAATATTAAAAAAAAATATATGTACTTAAGCTTACAAAATTAAAATGAAAAGAGATCTTTTCAAAAATAACGAACTAATGTAAGTTTTTTTATCATCGAAAATTAAATTTTTTCAAATTTAACAAATTTTACAGGAAGAGAGTGAATCTCAAGCAAAATGGAAGCGTACGACCGAAAGATTCGCGATATGCAACAGTATCTTCCATTTTTGGAAGAGAAAATACAGCAGATAAAAGATATCAAAGCAAAATCCCCTTATCCCGACGAGGAGAGAGAAAGCAAGCTTAATAAGTTCAAGCACATGTACAAGATACTCACAAATCGGGATCCTAAAAAAAAGTAAGTACGTTGCTCAAAAAAGAGAGTTTTAATCATGCTGACTCAAGACCTGAGACATCTTGATTTATAATTATAAATTGATGACATAAAAAGAACCAAATCGTTTTCTTCGTTTCTAGGTTGGTCCTTGTAACACTCGAAAAGTTCGAAGCAGTTATTCGAAGGATACAAGAACATGATTATTTGGAAAGTAGACGTGCGAGGCACGAAAATGCAAGAGAGTAAGTTGACAAAAGCCTCTGTTCGATATTTATATTTAATATTTCAACCGACTAAAATGCATTACCGTAGCGTAGACGAAATATTTTGGAAATTCAATATTATTAGACTGTACTTTCTACAAAGTTTCATTAGTCACGATTTGTTTGTTTTTATTTCTTTGAAACTACAATGACACTGATTATATGAACAATACATTGTTATTACGGTATAAATTATAAAACACTGTTCCTCGCAGCATCAATCCATTTCACAACCCGGATTCATACCGCGCGAGCAGCAGTTCTAACACTGCAAGCAGTGTCAGCTGTTTGGGCGTTAGCAGCAATCGTTACTCGCGCCCGAAGGTCAGTGAGGACACACCAGCCTCGCCAAGTCCACCAGACAGTCCGCCACTTTACAGCGCGGCGACCTCAACAGCGCCAATAATCATCCCGACGGTGCGAGAACCATCGCCACCACCACCCCCGAGTATCACAAGGCCGCGTATTTACGATTCGTCGCCACCGAGATCCTCAACTTCATCGAGTACGTCGTCAAGTACAAGGGGAACTAGTCTCTTTACTAGGAACCCAACTCCACCACCGGTTATACCAAAAATCGTACCCATCACTAGGGTCGATGTGAGGGAAATAGGTCCACTCGAGTGGGACACTGATGAGGAGGAGGACAAGATGCAAGAGAAAAGGTCCGAGATAGTCATTCCCAAGCCCCTGGATGTCGTTAGCGCAGCTAAACAAATTAGTGAAAAGCTGACACTAAACAGAAAAGACGACATCAAGCACCGTAAGTGCGATTTCTTTATAAATAAACTGTTTGCAACTAGTAAAATTCTTATCTCCGCAACTTACGATTTTTCGTTATTCATTGAATGAAAAACATTAAAAGCTAGTAATAGCGTATGGAGTAATTTAAAACATCTTTGTACACTTACAAGTATTATTAGTTAATTAAAAAATGCTTCATAACGCGTCTAAAACTTCTCTTCTCTCACCGTTCCAAAAGCGGTAGAAGAGGTAAATTTACATGTTAATTACTATAGATCAATCCGTACAGATATCTAATGTACTTTCACAACGTTGCACGCGAACATAGCTCTTGAAGTAATAACAATAACAATAACGATATCTATTGATAACAGCTTCATACATTACAGACTGGTACGAATGTTTTTGATATTTTTTATTTTAATTCTCAAATTTTTATCATACCAATATCGAATAGAAGATACATACTGAAAATCAATATTTGTTTTATTATTATTATTTATGAATCTTAAATTGGCTAAAAATAAATGCACTAATAGAAAAAAAAATGTGTTGCTATATCTAAAGTTCACCATCATCGAGACTATGATCAAAAACGTGGTTACGAGCCGAAGCGTGATTACGAATCAACGCGTGACTATGAGCCAAGGCATCATCCATCGGACAACATCCCAACGGTGCAAGTACAAGCTCTAGGCGGTTCTCGCCGATTGAGTACAATCATCGAGAAAACGAATCTTTTGAACAACGCTGTCAATAGTCTATTGTCATCGTCGCAAAGACCACATCAAACTCCATCTCCACACATGAACGTACCAACAGAGGCGTTACGTTCACCGGAACCACCAGAAGCCATTCACGTTCGACCTCCATTGTCATCACTTCCAATGCCACCGACTCATTTTTCATCACCAAAACGCGATTCAGCGCCTAAAACTCCGTCTTTGCTGCTTAGCGCGCCACCAACGAATTCAAGGCTACCAATCGCCCTGGACGACATCGCTGAGTTTCTCGACGACAATGAACGGAGTTACCTTGATAAGAGACCTGATAAAGCGAGATCAACCGTCAGGGTTCCAGGTAGTTCGCAGTCTGTTCTAATGAGTCCTAGGTCTGAATCTAGCTTGTCGCCTTGTCTCACAGATTCTAGGTATATGCATATAGATCTTTTTTTTAATTAAAAATAGAGATTAAAAATAACAAACTGATATTGTTACTACCTTGCCACGTAGGATACCGCAAGCAGATCCTCGAACTCGTCCTAACGCCGATCCACGTAGCGCACACACGATGCCACGTTATGCCGATAATTACGAACGGCATAAGCGTACTACGTCTCAAGAAATGGGCATGCCATCAGTTGATTACAATCGTCAACAACAGCAACCACGACCCGGTCAGTATAGCGAATCGCCGCAAATGGTACCACCACCACTGTCTCACATGCATGCAGCACCCGCGTCTGTGCCTCCTGGTGAGTTTAAAGTTTTTTAATCAATATTTGTCGGTTTCTTTTTTCTTTCATATCGTTAAATTTGATTACACAAACTGATCATTGTCAACTGTTAATCTTACAGTTTCTGGTAACTACGGCGCAATGGTTTCCGGGACGCAAATGCCTCCTCACAATCAAATAAACTACGACTATCGAATGGGTCCTGAAAGTTACCATCAGTCACAGCAACAGCAATCACAACCGCCATCACAGTGGAATGGACCACCCCATATGGCTACACCAGCTATGACTTCGGGCTACGGATCTAATATACCGCAGCAACAACAAACTGGCTGGCAATTTCCACAGTCAGAGCTGCAAAGTCAGTCGATGATGAATGGCGACGTAAGGATGCAACAAGGCTTCTCTAATCATCAAATGGTGAATTCACACTTTTTTTACGTACTATCCAAATAAGCACACGATTAAACACTCTCAAATTTGAATTGAAACTTTTAGTTTGCTATATTTCATAAATTCTTTCTTAACAAATGTAGGGTCGGCCAAATCCACCTCATGTGCAACCTATGATGGCCAACAGTGGTTATACTACGAATAAATATTCGAGTTATTCAGACTCACGTGGTGGCTATGATCAACAGCATCAGCAACAGCAACCACCTCTAAATGAATTCCAAAGACCACGACCACCGTGGGCAGGAGGTATGCCGAACGATCGGGGTTATGGAGCTAGACCAAATTCATCGTTTACACGACCAACGGGTGGACCACCAAGCTGGAATAAAGATTCGTCAAGGCTGCCGAATCGTGACCCTCGAACAGTCGAAAATAGAGATCCAAGAATGTTATCGAGACAATTAACGCAACAATCTTCTTCGTCTCATGATCAAAATAGGTCAAGTAGTCCAGTACTACCAAAACCGCCACCTGGTAAAGAGGTGCATCCCAACAAACTGGCTAAACAAGCTGCCACTGAAAAAGAAACTGGTAAGTTCTTTACCAGTATTAATGTATTTATGTATTTTAAGGATATTTGGCTTGGAAAGAATTTTAAGATTGAAATGATTTGACCAAACTTAACTTGAATTTAACTATCTATGAAAATTATTTATAGCAGTTAAGAAAAAAGCTGAAATTCACAAACTTAAGGATAAGGATAGAGATAAAGATAAATTTAAACACAAGGAGAAACCAAAAGACAAAGATCGTACATCAGATAAACAAAAGCTCAAACCAAGTATGAAGTCGCCTTTGACGGATCTTTATGGAACCATTGATGCCAAGAAAGCTGTCCAAGGCAGTGGCTTGAATAAGTTTAAAATTCCTAAAAAGAGGCCTTCTATTGATACACAACCCGAGCCTTCGCCACCAGTGAGTAGAAATTTCGCTTCATTCACATATTCGCTTTCAATCGTATCCTTTTTTTAATACAAGGTTTTTATGAATGTAGGTTGTGGAAGAAGAGAATTGGGACACCACTGAGACGAGCACATCCTCAACCAGTCATGAAGTAAATAGACCATGCTTAGTGTCATCGTCAGTCTCCAAGAGACCCGAGAAATTGTCAAAGGAAAAGCCCAAAGAAAAGCAAAAGTTATCGGAGAGGGAAAAAGAGAAAGAAAAAGAAGAGTTGGATAAACTTGATATTCTAAAGACACTCACGTCTGTGCCGAACATATCTGAGTCAGATTTGTCAATAATCGTCGAACAGCTTTACAAGAAATTATCGAAGAAGAAAAAGAAAACTGTGATATACTCATCCGACGACGAGGAAGAGAATGAGGAGAGTAGTGACGAGCGTCACTCATCGAATAAGAAATCTGTTAAAAAAAAGAAAAAAAAGAAGCTTGTTATAGAGTCATCATCAGAGGAATCTTCAGATTCGGATATTCCACTTTCTGAGGTCTCTAAAGAGCATAAATCAAAGAAGTCTGCTGAATCAAAGAAAACGAGTGCCAAAGAAAAAGCTGACGAGGAAAAGAAGAAAGACAAAATAGAGAAGAAAAAACATCTAATAAAAGAGGTCGCAGTTAATCTTGGCGAAAAGAAGAATTTGAAACCTAGAATCAAAATTACAGCTATTGAAGAGATAGGTAAATTTTCTATTTCTTTTCTATTTTTATAAATTGTTCAGTAATTGATTTTGTTTAATAAATAGTTTTAACTGGACTCACAAAGTACATCTTAAATACAGAAGTTTATTTACAAAAAATATCTTAAAAATTTGGTTATTAAAAAATAAAATACTCAGTGACTTTTTTCAAATTTTGTAGCACCCGCAAAAGAACCCGAACAGCAAATCGAACCACCAGCAACAACGGGAACAGCAGTACCAACAACAGAACATGATCCAACTCCAAGCGGGACTGTAACCGAAGCAATCGAAACATTAGTTGCACCAAAACCAAAGCCAAAACGTTGCAGAGAACTAGATGCTCTTCAAGAAGATCTCAAATCGAGTTGGATCTGCGACGGTGCCATGAAAGCAACCGGCAGCCGTATCGCCAGTCAAAAGAAGTCACAAGAACAATCCGATACAACGGAAGATGAAACTACGAAAACTACGAAAGGTAGGAAACCAGAGCCTAAGCGTAAACCAGGACCTAAGCCAAAGAAAACTAGCTCCGAAACAAGTCTACTGGTGAGTGACGAAAGCGAAGAGGATGGTGCAAAAACAAAGAAATCAAGCAAAGTTCGGGCTAAAGCTCCACCTCCGCTCTTTGACGAATCGTCCAATGATAGTTTAACTCTAGATGTTGCTGCAGTCGAGCCTAGTTCCGACATTTCTTTACATCCGGAATCTGGCTCTGGAAAAAAAGGGAAAAAATTAAAGAAGACTTCCATAGGTGATAATGGTGAGTGTACTACCTTGAAAAGACACGTTATGATTCCTACTTGAAACATTCAATAGAAGCAATTTTCGTTTAATTTTATTTATCTTAAAAGTAAATTGTTTTCGGATATCATTGTTTGATGCACTTAATGGTATCTTGGTTTGAAGTTATTTGTAACTAGTATTTATATAATAATCGAAGATTTTTTTTCAGCTGCAGAGTCCTCGTCAGACGAAAGCTTCGTATCTAATTCATCATCCTTGCTGCTCGAGGGTTCAAGACATCGCGACAATAATGAGGAAGTTCTGGAAGAATGTATGAAAGTATTGGCTACTAATCCCAAGTACTCGGCGGCTGTAAAAAAAAGACAGGGCAAAAAGAAGAAAAACAGTTGGCAAATGGGTATGTATTATCAAGCATCATGCTATCATATAGAAGATTTTGAGAATAAAACAATTATAAATAATTAACTATATTTCAGGTATTGTATCCAAAAAGAAAAAGAAGAAAACCACGGCGGCGAACAAACCCGATGACACTGACACAATCACAGAAAAAGACAACGACAGTACAGTAAGCAGCGACAAAAATCTTTCCCGTACGCAAAGTCTTGACCGTTTGGAGGAAGATGAGATATCCACGTGGAAATCAACTCCAGAAGAAGATTTAGAATTGACGTCACGAATAGATTCCGAGGCACTGATCGGGTATACAATGTCCGGTAATGAAAAGTATTCGTGTCTGCTTTGTCCGTTCTACGGCAAGGCTATAGTTCACCACTACAAGACACAACACATGAAAAAAGAAGTTCTCATCTCGCGATACTCATCACCCGATGCGATGCTAGCAATTGAAGAAGCAAAAAAATTCGATTTTGAGCACAACGAATCACCACTCGTGGACAAAGAAGTGGCTTGTTATACATGCAGATTCTGTAATTATATGACCAAAGGTTTAGATAAATTCGCTCGTGACAGTTTTTACGAGCACTGTACTACACACACAGGCGAATACAGATTCACTTGTCAACATTGCGGTTTTGAATCTGCGTCCAAGGGTTCACTACGCACCCATTATTACAAGGAATGCAGAAAGAATTCCAACTCTAAGAATCTTACAGAGGCTATGCACGAAGAGCCGATGCCAACGGAGGATCGAATTTACGGTTATCTATGTTCCAAGTGTAACTTTGTACAGCTACGGAAAGCAAATGCGGAGAAACATCTTCGACTCTGGCACTCTAAACCTGGACAAAGTGATGTAACGATCATAAAAATCGATATGTCATGTAACATTAAAAGAGAGGACATACCTATAAGTATTAAAACTGAAGATAGATTGGTTACACAAAAAGTTGAACCTAAAGAAGAGAACGATTCTATTGACACGAGTACCGCGGATGTTGACGATACCAAAGAAAATATTGTTGTTGATACCAACAAGGTAAGTTATTCTTGGTATAATTAGTATTATATCTAAGTATCAAATTTTCATTTCAGACTGCTGATGAGCCGGATCTAGATGTAACATTTGAAACGAATGAGCACAAACCGGAAAAATTCGAGAAAAGCAATAATCTTAGTGCTTTTGTTTGTCCAGAAGAGCTTGAAAATAAGGATAACGAGATTATAAACGATCGTAAAAAGAAAATGCAAGAGATTGCTCAGAACATACGTAAAGTCGATAAAGAGCGCATGTCGATAATTGACAAGCTTAGTGCAAAAATGGATACGTCTCTGCCCATTGACGAAGCGGAAGTATTATCAGTACCCGAACGCATGGGAGTTGATGCTAATGAATCGATGGCTGAAGATCCGTTGCAGATTTCTGAGGCAGTAGTTCAAAGCGAAGAAACTGACGATATACCTATCATTCCTGATAATGTAGAAATTAAGAAAGATCCGGATGACAATGACACAATTGAAAAAGACAAGAGCAGTGCAAAAATTAAAGATCCTTTGGCCCTCGTCGTTACTGCAAAATCGTAAGTTCAAAGTTTTAAAGTTCATTCAACTGATTATTGACCGAATTTCTATTATAAATGATGACTTATCTTGATAATGAAAACATGCTATTTGTACAGTGCTGAAAGTGAAGAAGAGGGAAGCGACCATGAAACAACGAGTGGACCCGTTCGTTACGATACAGATTCGAGTGGTGAGCAGTCGGAACATGACGAGCAGCAGAGTCTAGCGGACGTGAGTAGCATACTACAGGGCACTGGCGAGGTCGCTTCTCCATCCAAAGGTTTGATGCTTACGACAATACAGCGTCTCGCCGCCCAGCTGCAAAGCAAACCACCAGACACGCCACAATTGCCCGAAGGTGAACCTGAGACTATTGTCGCTGACACTCCTGAACCCGGTACTGTCAAGATCAAGAAGGAGAAAACGTCGCCTATCAAAGCTAATAAAAATGCTGCTGTTGAGACTGAGACGTGCTCAATTTCATTTACAAAAGTAAAAAAAGAATTAAAAAAGGAGGCTAAGTCGCCAACGGTACATATTTGAAATTTACACTCTTTGATTCAGCCAAAAGCATCGAGTAGAAGTTTTATAGAAAATTTCTTTTTTTTTCCTTTTTGTTTTAATTTTTTTTTAACTTGCAGAGAAATTCTGAAGAACTTCAATCAGCACAAGAATGTCCAGCAAACACCGAGGCAACTCAATCACCAAAACCTGCTACGTTCATTAGAATTAGACGGATTAGCGGTGATAAGCTTTCCAAAGGCATCGATCAAAATGAAAGTACGTAGACTTTTACGTCTGCAAATTTCATTCCATGTTATTTGTATTTTCTTAACTTGATGTTCATTTTTATCATTTTACAGGCGAAGATAGGTCTTTATTATCGACGAGCTCAGATTCCGCTGAAAAAGAAGACAGTAGCTTTTTGAAAATTGCCAATGTCGTAAGTCTCGCTCCGAACGAAGTTGATAATCAAATTGTAAGTGTAGTATGTTTCCGTATAGGTATTTAATTGATACCAAATTATATAGCTTACTTTAACAAATCGGTATTCATTATTAAAGGTATCGAACATCCGTAAAGTCGTGGAAACATCGCCGGTAAAATCGCTTTCTATCCTAAAGAAACCAGCAAATTTCGTGCAATTGAAACAAGGCCACCGAGTGGTCACAAGCTCGGGAGAGACTGTGAAATTAATTCCAATAAGCTTGTCACCGTCGGCGAGAGGGAACAAAACGGAAAATATTTTATCGATCGGTGGTCAACAGACCGTGGCAATAAAAATTGATCCGAAAGGCGTGACCATGCCTTTAGTTTCCACCGCAGGTACTGCTACCACTAGTCTTGTCGACTCGAGCAATCAACCCATTAAACTTTTAACAATCAATGCCCCAGAGGTGTCGGTTGCCATTAAATTGAAATCGGCTCACGTTTACGAGAAAATGCTCAAGGAAGACAAGCTTATTCATCAATTCAAATGTATGGGTCGTGATTGCTACTTCAGTACCAGTAGTGAAGGAGCATTTCACAAGCATTTACGTTTACACGAAGATGACAATAAAGCATTCGACGCAACGAGGGATTACTTCAAGTGCGCATATTGTTACATCGATTGCAATAGCTACGAAGAGCTCATACAGCATCTCAAGAACATGCACATTTTCTGTCGATTTTGTTGCAAGTACTGCTTCTATCGAGCCTTTGCTTACTCGTACGTGGAAATCCATCAAAAGACCTATCATCCGATGAAAAAAGTGCAGATACTTGTCGTCGGCGAGGAACTTGTGCTACGGCCACCGGCGCCTAAAAGAATGGAACGCAAGCAGATCATTAAGCCTTACGTTTGCGTTCACAGTGAGTTGCGTGTGTTATCAGTGTCTTAATCGAGGAAAACTTAAACGGATAGCTTATTATTTATTTATTTGTTTCAGATTGCAATAAATATTTCTTCATACCCGAAGCTTTTGTGCTCCATCTAAACATGCATCATAAAAATATCACCACTGGTTTTAAGTGTCATCAATGCCCTACTCTCAGTCAAGACGTTGATGGTCTTATCGAGGTACATAACGATCTTGATTCATCAAGAGTAGACGTTGATATATGATAAACGTTATTTTTTACTGTTTTAGCATTATAAAGTACACAATTACTTCAAGTTCCACTGTATGTTTTGTACACACGGTTCAGCTACGATAAAGGATCTGCACACTCATCTCTCTACAGCTCATTATAATCAGCCACCTACTATCCTTGAAAGAACTCTTCCTCGCGAGGTGAGATTATTATTTCGATGAAAGAGAATCGATGCGTGAATGTCGCGGACCTTGAAAATTGAAAGAAAAGTATTAATCGTATAAAAATTTTAAATTTCAAACAGATATCAAAGAATATGAGCGCAATCGATCAGCTTCGTATTCGCGATGTCGATCAGATTTATCGTCAACGCAAATCTCCCCTTGAAGAGGACTTAAGCAAGATGCCCGTACAAGCTTTACCAATTCTGCCTAAAATACCTAATAACCCGATGACGATCGTGTCTGGTTCCCCGATAATGACAGCAAAGATTATAGCTCCAAATGATACTTTCGTGCCTCTGAATACTCTCGACAATGGTCCTGGAGTTTCAAATATTAGAATTTTGGACGCGAGAAGTCTTAGTGCAGCTCCAGGTTTACTAAGCATTGGAAAAAACATTAAGGTGAGTTAATTTGTCAAAAGTGAACTACTGTAACGATGAACTTCAAACTTATATAATGATTATTGTTATATGATAAATTTTGTAATAATGGAAAAAAGGGAAATAGTGATAGCTGAAAATTCACTTAATTTTAATTAAATTCAGCAATGTTTCGTCAGCACATTTGCCGACCTCTTCAGGCTTTATTAACAGAAAAACAACAAATTATTAACAATAAAGTTGCAAATGTAATTTTAATGGTATATAATTATATATATATGTGTGTTCCTGATTTATCTCGTAGTCAAATTATTATAGGCTAAAACGAATAGCTTGTAGCCAGTCACGTTATAATATAGTAAGAAATCAAGTATTTCAACACACATACACCCACACACACACACACATATTCTTTATCTATCATCCCTTCCTCATCGATCTTAATAAAGGTTTATAAATATGACTAAGATATTGTATATCCTCTTTTCTATTTAGTCTTTTTATGTAAGCCGATGTGCAACATTTCGGATATTCTGCGTTTCTTATAATTCTTTTCATAATCCAATATCTTAGCTTTGTTCCAGTCAAATTCGTGTGATTTATTTTTTTAGAATTATTCTTCCCTTTTTTAATCAAAAACTACCTACAGTCGCTATTCCAAATAATTGCAACATCTTCAAAAATTTTCTTCTGTGTTAAAAAACATAACATTACTCTAATCCCTTTATTACAAAAATCATTACAAGAGTTCATTCGTTTAGGAAAAGACAAATCTGATTTATTAGACAACACTGGTATTGTCTACAGTTTTAACTGCAAACAATGTTCAGCGGTCTACATAGGTGAAAGTAAGCGATACTTAAAAATTAAATTAAATGAATACAAAAAAAACATTGACTTAGATACAGTAGTAGCTACACATAGAAGAACTCTCTCTCTCTCACGAATTTCACTGGGACAAAGCTAAGATATTGGATTATGAAAAGAATTATAAGAATCGCATAATATCCGAAATATTGCTGCACATCGGCTTATATAAAAACACTTTAAATAGAAAAGAGGATATACAATATCTTAGTCATATTTATAAGGATATACAATATCTTAGTCACATTTATTATTGATGAGGAAGGGATGATAGATGAAGAATATATATGTGTTGAAATACTTGATTTCTTACTGTATTATAACGTGACTGGCTACGAGCTATTCATTTTAGCCTATAATAATTTGACTGCGAGAGACATCAGGTACACACATATACATATAATTATATGCCATTAAAATTACATTTGCAACTTTTTTGTTAATAATTTGTTGTTTTTCTGTTAAAAAAGCCTGAAGAGGTCAGCAAATGTGCTGACGAATCGTTGCTGAATATAATTAAAATTAAATTAATTTCCAGCTCTCACTATTTCCCTTTTTTCCATTATTACAAAATTTATCATTTAAGAAAACTATAAGGGAATGAAGACAGTATGTTACGAATTATTGTTACATTTATAGGTGACTGTAACTGACGCGCCAACATTGACTACCAAAGTAGATGAGAGCAGTGAATACGTTACTTCGAATTTGTATGATCATAAAGATTTTTTGTCAGGCGTGAAGCCAAAGATCGAGCAGAAATCCGTGGATAATTCTAAAGCTGATCACGATAGTGACTGTGAGATCATTGAAGAGTGCAATCTAGTGACAAGCGCACACTCATCACCTTTTGTTAAGAAGGAAGAGGTAAAGCGATTTCAAATGAAATCAACTTAAAAAATAGATTCAAGCTGTTACTCAGCCACTGATATATGTATATGTTATGTGTTTCTCATTAAAAGGAAAAGAAAGAAGATCCAAGTGACTGTTCATCCGAACTTGATGGAACAAACAGCAATTTATCCACTAGCATGATGTCACAAAACTCTGTAGCTTCCGAACAATTGTTCACTATAGACTCGCCCAAAGCGGGTGCTTTTCTTACACTTGACGACATTAAGGATACAGGTTTTGCGGGTCGTGATCTGTTCATTTGTGGCATTGAAAACTGCCAGCAACGCTTCGAAACTGCCGAGGCGTTACGTGCACACATGCAACAGTGTAATCCAAGCGGTGATGATGAACAAGTTACCGACTCGGCTCTCTATTGCGATCTTTGCGGACAGCAGAGCAAACGATTTATGAAGCCAAGTTTCTACATCGATCATCTCAAGACACACGGTCTTAAAAGGTTCAGTTGTGCCGTGTGTCGTGCGAGATTTGCCGTACAAAGTCAAGCGCAATCGCATCTCCGACAAAAACATAAGTATACCATTTTCAAGATCGTGCCTGCTGATCCAACTAATCCTTCACCTGATGGACTGTTCGTCATTCATCCGATTGTGAGTATAAACATAATCGTTTATTAGTTCGAAGTTATCAGTCTATTTGCCGCGTTGATACAATTTTTTTTTTCGTTCTATATTTAAGGCATCGAAAGGCAAAAAATCAAACAAAGCCGAGAAAGAACAGCTCAAAAGTCAGGATACCCTAGAGAAAACAACTTACGCACCCAACGAAATCGCAAGTTTGCCAATGCAAGCAATTTACAATCGCGCTGTACAATGCGCAATCTGCCCGTACAGCAACAAGGTTCGCAGCAACATGATTCGTCATTTGCAAGCTCATCTTAAAGACGAAAGTGTCCCTGACTCGAGTCCCGTAAATCCAGTGCCGTGCCTCGACAAGAAAGAACGTATGTTTGACAAGATGGTCAATCTTGCTAGCAGTTCACATGAAAATGGACGCATGGGTGGTGGTGGTTCTAGTTCAGCTTCAAGCACAGCCTTAAAAGAACCCATAAAAGCAGAAGACGAGGAGTTTCTGCCGAAATTTGTTCCAGAAAATCAGAGGTAAATTATTACACGATATCCTTGAAATACAATTCTATGTATTCAAAAATGTTTACACAATTTTTTTTAAATCAATGAGTGTGCCTATTTAGCACATCAAAGTGATTTGATGTTGTACTTTTATTTCAACCACTAAAGATATTCATATCTAAAAACGACGTTCAGTGGATTAAGTGTTATTATTTATTATTACTTAATTATTACTTTGTTGATTTTAATATCGGCTAGCAAATAATCCTAAACAATAATATATTTATAATGATGATCGAAAATTCTTTGCGTAAATACATCATTTTTAATATTTCATACTTCATTGCCATTATCACTAAATTATTCAAAGGCATGTAACGCTCAAATATCATATCATTTATCGTAAATAAATGTATTCGGTCAACTGGAACAAACGTAGATAAATAGAAATTTGTTAATTGAGCCCGCAAAAAATCTAAGAGTTGATCGTTAATCGTGCGAATGAAAAACTGTAATGCAGATACGTATGTGGAGTGCCAGAGTGCAATTACCTGACTGTTGAGGAGGCAATGCTGCGTCACCATCTGAAAGCCTTGCACTCGGACGAGGTGTACTTTAGGTGCCCGCATTGTCCTGCGAGCACGACGACACCATCGTCAAACCAACAGCAGGATCAGCAGCAGTCGCAACAGCCACACAATAATATTGCCCTCGAGAAGATGAGCGTTCACTTAAAAATGCACGATAGCCGACTTTACAAGTGTTCTCATTGCATTTACCATCACTATCACAGGTTTGTCCCAACCCGATTTATCTCGACCGTATGCGCCGTATTTTTCTTTTTATCTATTATTATTGCATCAATTTGCACTAACCTTCTTGTTCTGTTCGCGTATATGTTGCTCGTCCTACTAACTTTAGATACGATAACGCTCATTAACTAATTCTTTGCTTACGAGACTTTCACGTTCATTAGGATTGCACACTAAACGTAAAACAGCTCTCACTAATCATTTACATCCTTTGTATTTTCTCTCTCAACTCGGTAGCTAAATTTTAATAACAGACGAGCAATCCTATGTACAAATTCTATAAAAATAGTGAAATTGTAGATCAATAGTTTCAACAAAGCCGATTGTCGATTAATATTTCTGTAAAAATTTATAAATATTTAATGCTCTTGTATCTGTATGTGTTTAAATTCATTTCTAACGATCAATTTTGTCATCTACAGACACGTGGTCGAGCGACACTTAACGGACAAGCATCCAGAAAAACGGCCATTCGTCAAAGTAATCCGCGAACCTCAAACTGAGGAACAAGCCCAGCAAAATGCACAAGTTCCATCTTCCTCGTCCACTAATGCTACTTCAAACCAAGAATTGGAAGAGACGACAGATCCCGATGGTAACACGTGGAAGTGTAATTTATGTGACTTTAAGTGCGTGCTGAAGAGCGCAGTTCAGCAGCATGCCTTCAGTGCTCACGACGAGAAGTGCCAATTCAAATGCAACAGCTGTCAGTTCAAGAGCATTAGTAAAGCAACTTTGGATCAGCACATGACTACCAAACACGCAAACGAGCCTCAAGTAGACTTTACCACTGTCTATCAAAGAATCAAGGGTGAGAAGCTTAATTTTTCAATACATTTTCTTCCTCATTTTGTTGTGAATAATTAATTAACAGTGGAAATTAAAATTTGGTCAGGCTTGAAAAAACCAGAATCGGAGACAACAGCGCCTACTCAAGACGAACCATTCGATACGACACCCTTGTGGCGACGTGATATGCCTCGAATCCGTCATATTCGAGGTATTTTACTGGAAGAAGAAGACGAACTCGGTCCAAAATCCACGAAACGTAAATCAACGAAATCGGCAGAAGACTGTAAATCGCCAGACGCTAAGCGTGCACGAGTTACCAACGACGACACGGAACGTTTTCCACAATTACCTGATGGTGGTTATGGAGCTCACGGCCGACCAGTTGGCGAATGTTACTCCTGTCCATTATGCAACACCTTCAAGTCCAAGTACAAACAGGACTTTCGTGATCACATGTTCCGCGATTTAAAGTATTTACGTTGGACGTGTGCACACTGCGACTACAGATGTGTGACAAGAGGTGCCTTGGTTAAACATCTCACTAGTAAGCATCCACACGAGACTACCGAGGTTTCTCCTGGCAGTCCAAATGAGTCGATCGATGAATGGGTAGCGCAGGTTATTAAAACGCAGACTGATATTTTGAAGTCGAGCAAGGAGGTGCCTATGGGCGAAGATGAAGAGATTGGCGAGGAGAGCGAAGAAGACGATCTTGTTATAGATACGAAGGATGAAGACGACGGTGAAAATGACAATTCGGACGATGAAAAAGGTTTGTAATTTGATTAACGTTGTTGACAATTTTTGAGCCTGTAATAATGATATTCGAATAAAACGATCTCATATTTGTACTTCGCAGCTACCGGAGAGTTGCTACCCACACCTTTGACTTGTAAGCACTGCCAAGGAATATTTACTAAATGGCGTGGCTTCAAGCGTCACGTTCAATGCAAGCACCTGAAACGACTTGCATTCTTGTGTCCGTATTGTGACTTCAGCAGCAATAAGGAGGTAATGATGCTGAAGCACGTGCGCTCCGAACATCGCGACCTTCCAGAGAAGATTGAAGTCAATCAAAATCGACCAACCGACGAATTGACATCCGAATTCTGGGAGCGCGAGTATGGACTTATCGTACCGAAGCGCACTAAGAAGCGTAAAAGAAAAGACGAGTCTGTACACGAAGATGCGGTTACCGATTTCCCTTGTAGCAAGTGCAATTTCATGGCAGTCAGTGCTTCGGGATTGAAGAGCCATATGAAGATTCACGAGAGCAAGGTCAAACAGAAATGTATGTATTGTACTTTCAACAGTTTTGATTCATCAGATATGAGACTTCACTGGGAGGTAAATCACCCGCATCTTGATTTCAAGGTATTTTTATATATTCACAACTCACGCGATATTTGCAAAGCAATGTGTACCTTCAATAGCTTAATTTTCTAATATTATCTCAGGTTGAAGAAGCAATCATTACATCATCAATACCAGATGGTTCGTCGCGCGGTACCAAAAAATCAAAACTTGGATCGGAGGAAGCAAAGGCGACGGTTTACTACTGCTTTTATTGCGATATGAGTAGTCAGTCACTCAGTGTGATCAGAAGTCACTGGCGAAATGTACATAGAGAAGATAGCAAATCATCTATGTTCAAATATCGAGAACATTCGGAAACAAAGGTCAGATGCGCCTATTGTGCCGAAGCCGGAACTAAGAATATTTTGGTCAATCACATATTCAATGTTCATGGTACGGACAAACAAATATTACTAGTGGAAAGAGACGAGGACGGATGGATGTGCAATTGGTAAAAATAAAAATTTTATTTGTTTTTTTTCGAATGAAAAAGTGTTTCTAATTTTAATTTGAAATTTGCATTCATAGGTGCCAAGAAGACTTCTTCACAAACAAAGACGAGATAGATTATCATCATAAAATGTTCCACTCACATCTGCAGATGAAGCTGAAAGTCGTACGACGCATTTTCCAATGTAAAGAATGCCCTTTTGACACTCTTTCCATCGAGACAATGCAGAAACACGCGAAGGCCCACTTACACGTCTACAGGTGCAAATACTGTGCTGAAGTTTTCAAGACATTTGCGGCTGTCAAGAATCACTTCCGAATAGCACATCCCGATCGAGAAACTGAAACCCGTACGATAACTAGTGAAGATCTCAGCAGAGAAATCGATCGATTTATCGGTGAGACGGCTGTATTCAGTGACGTCCAACTCACACCCATCAGAGTTGTCTCACCAGTTAAGTCACCACCAGTCAAATCGTCATCAGCTAAGTCCGTTCCCACAAGTCCAAGAGTAGCCAAAAAATCTACTACCAAGCAAATTGTATCAATGAAATTGTTCCCCGAGAAGGTCAAAGCCGTTGCCAGAAAGTCAACTACCCAATTGCCAAGAAAACCTTTAGGCGTACAAATGATAAAATATCAAGGGAGAGAAAATAGCGACGATGAAGATGAGAAACCAAAATACGTCTCACATTATGGACGATCAGCCAGTCCTATTAATTTGGCCAGTTTGAGTATTACAATGGCTGTTGCCGGTTTGAAGATGAAAGTTGACTGCTCTAAACTTGCCGAATTATTCAACATGAACATTAATCCGACTGTTAAAGTTGTGGACTTTAGGAAAGAACAAAGCGAAACAAAGCATTAAGTTTAATGGTTTATCTACAATTTTAGTTTCAAATTTTGTTAGGAATAACCCCTTTTCACTATTTACATATTTTCCACGATTTGTTGATTCTCATTTAAAGTTTGTTAATATTTAGAATTTATTTAGAAATTTTTTTTTTTCGAAACTGAGCTCCGCTGTCTCACAGGGGAGAAAATTTTTGTTTTAATTAATTAATTAGTATTGGGGATTTTTCGAGTGTTTTAGATAGGCTCTTGTATTTACCAATTTTGGTACGAAACTATAATTCTGTTGATAGCGAAAACAATTACTTTGTTCAAATATCAAATCACATCTCAGAACTTGCAGTCTAAACGTTATGGTAGAAAAATGATACATTACTATGCTGCGTTTAACTTTTTACATGCATTATGGACAACAATACAAATGAAAATCGTGTTTATTTCAATGAATGGGTGTATTGCCGCTGGAAAAATTACGTCGAGGGTTTCGAAATAATTTAACCAAGTTAAGTACACGTTTCTCCTATTCCAAGTTTATTTTTATAGTTAAACTATAACTAGTAATAAAGTAAATTAAATCACAACCAATTTTTTTTTACCATTTGGACTGTAGAAAAGAACTTGGAATAAGAAAATATGAGCTTAAAACCTGCTTCAATATTTTCGTGACTCTGGGAGCAACTTACCCAGCAGAAATGCTGAATTAAATAGATATTACGTCCTGTTAATTAAATAATAATGTAGTATATCGTTTTTCCTGTGAATACATGTAGGTGTAAGATAACGAATTTGTAATTTCTAGTGGTAAAATTAGATAATATTTTAGGTAGCTTTTGTAATGCCGGGAGTTAAGTAATAAGCGACTGTAAATGTTTTCACGATGCTCCCATAAAATAAACTGAAGATTGTAGTTGATAACTGTAAAAGAAAAATGAATTGTACTTTTTTTTTATCTTTTGTTTTTGAATGATTGAAGTGCGATTCATTATACTAAGTATTCGAGATGTTAAACCATTTTAAATACATACTGTACACACAGTAACATGCTTTGAATTACAAATTTAATAAGTAAATAAAAAGATTTACTTTTGAATGTCTGTCGACTCGTGAAGACTGAAGTGTTATTATATTAAGAGAACACTAACGAGAGACGTGTAAATAAGATGTAAATAATCCTTAAATAAATATTTTCAATTTTTTTAATTCAGTCTTAAATATTTGTGTGACCTAGCATTTTGATAGTTTTATTTATTGAATGTTTATTGGTAAAATAATTTAAACTACATAATTTATCAATTGTAAGAAATATTTTTATTCTTAAACTTGTGAAGTACAAATATAGAGTAAAAAGCTATGAGTTATACCGTCATTCAATTCGATTAATACGTGAAAACTTTTGCTGGTGTCAACATAAAAATGATTTGTTAAAAAAAAATCAAGCGAATATGTTCTTTTTAACGATTGAGTGAATTAACCTTTCAGAGACGATAAACCTGCTCTCATTATTTCATCCACAAGTAAAAGATTACTGGCAATAATGGTACTGAAAAGAAAAGGTATTTATTGAAATTGTTCAATAAATTTTTTAAAATAAATCAGGTACAATTAGCTACTGACCAGGAATTAATTATTTGCTTTTTCACGATGTAGTTATCGTAAATGCCTGTTACTTTGGGATCCATGGCTTCTCCAGATGAGATATCCAAACCAACAGGTAGATTTAATGCTCTTAGTTCTTCTTGCAATTTGACGATCGTTTCTTGCGTATCAAAACCACTATTCACAGCTGAAAATACGGGAGAAAAAAATTATAGTACGAATGTTCGAATTTTTACTTGTAAATATGAATCATTACCTAAGGTCTTAGGAACAATAAGCAGTGCTTCGGCATAAGCTTGGATACCAAGGCGAGCTTTGCCTTTGACTTCGTTTTTATATTCTTGAAGAGCATTGTTAGCCGCAACCTCGAAAGCACCAGCTCCAGGAATTACAGCGCCGTCGTCGATAGCATTTTTGACTGCTCTAAGACCGTCGTAAACCGCATCTTTCAACTGCACCAAAGTGTACTTGTTAGGGCCCTGAAAAAAAATTTAATTAGTCATTGCTGTATAAGTAATACTCATTTGTGATATTTATTTCCAATACCTTCAATAGTATAGTCACAGAGTTAGGCTTCTTGCAATCCTCAACAAAGGTATACTTATTCTCTCCCTGAAACAAACAAAACATCTATGGTCAAACGATACCAAGACAGATATTTGAGATATTTGAGATATTTTAGAGAACATACAAGAACGTGCTCGTAAACAGCACCAGCATAACCCACACACTCCTCAGTCATATCATCAAAAGAGTTCATAGCAATTCCACCACAAGCAAGAGTCAATCTCTCCATATTCCTTCTCTTAGCACGTCTCAGTGCTATAATGCCTTCCTTAGCTAGCATATCCAATGACTGAGGATCTATGCCTTTCTGATTGATGAGGACAAAGCTTTTGCCTGAACCATTAGGACACAGCTTTTTCTTCAACTCAATGACTTTCTTAACTCTGTTATCAATGAACTCTCGCTCTGCATTTACTAATTTCTCTCTTTCTTCTGCTGTTTTGTAGAAGAAACCACTATTGACCTAAATTAAAAAAAAAATATTAAGTTAAAATAGATTAAGGCTTATGTTACAATTTTCAAACTTACTTCAGTTTTCTCATACTCCAAGCTAACGTTACACGTCAAAATATAAGCATTATTCAATTTCTTAGGCATATCGGGGTGTCTTGATCCATGATCCAGCACAAGACCTTTGACAAGGGTAGTGTCAGAAGCAGTTCTATGTTGCATTTCCATGATTTCAACCATGTGAAGATCTATAGACTTGTCCTCCTGTTTGATGGTAAGTACAGCATCGACGCAAATATTAGTGAGTTTGTCAGCTAGTGTAGGGTGAATCTTGGTTCTCAATGCAGTCTTGGCAATATCCAAGAGGCTATCTCTAGTTGGCTCAATGGCTATTTTGATACTTTCCAAGACAGCCAAAACTTTGTCTTTTGCAAGGTTGAAGCCATCTACTACTTTCCTGGGATGCATACCTTCTGAGATGTAAACATCAGCTTGCTTGAGCAGCTCACCGATAAGGAGGACAGTACTTGTTGTACCATCTCCTGTAATATCATTTTGAGCTGTGGATGCTCTTGCAATGAGAGATGCTGTGGGATGTTGAATTTGCATTTCATGTAGCAGAACATTGCCGTCCTTTGTGATTTTGATGTCACCGGCTCCGGATACCAACCTAAAAAAATGACGGTTTTTTATCAACTGTTGTCATAATTGTCGTTCTTGAGTATATAACCGCAAAGCCGTGTTGAAAATGAAATGAAAAACGTAATATTTTTGCGAAATTATCCATCATTCCCTGGGACAAGAGATTGCCATATAAGGAGTGTTTGCAATTCTAACCAAAACTCGCGTGTTGAAAACTTGAATTTAATTTAAATTTGAAACTGGAAATAGAAGTGTATCTCGTGAAAAACACGGGAGTCAACAAGAAAAATCAGACGCGGGATGTTAAGCAGCAAAAATAGCAAAAAAGTTACATTTTCATAGTGCCTTTGGGTCCTAGGTTGGATTTCATTACATCTTGAAGTCCTTTGGCAGCCGAAGTATTGATAGCTAACGCTTGCGCCGCTCTGGCATGCTCAGCTTTGGGATTTAACAAACTAATTGCCGACATTGTCGTGAATTTTTGAACAAATTATCGACGATTTTTTGGATTTCCGGGCGTGTGATAGCAGTGCAGCACGCGATTTACTTGGAAGGATACGGCCACGAGTAAGACAGTCGTCGAGATAGTCGCTTGCAAGTTCGAGAGTGGGGAGAATTGTGTCGAGTATTTCCGATTGGACACCTTTTGACTCGGGAATCGTTTGCGATTGGTTGGCAAATGCGCGCAAGTGTGACAATGTTTTTTGAAAATTGGTAGGTAGATACATGAATGATTGACCGAGCGACGTCGAGATGGATCGGCAAGCTTAAAACAGCTCGACTATCGGACATTCAAGCTTGTCATTATTACAAAAAAACATGCCGTTGTTCGCTGCAACCCGATCTCATCGTAGCTCTGACTGTTCGCTGCTCAATTAAATCTCATAATCAAAGGAAATAATTGCTGGAAATCACGACAAAGCAATACTCGACGCAGTATCAATCACGAAAAAGAACGCAGCGCTAATTTGCCTGCCGGCAAAACAAATTATCCGTTTTGTGCTGGCGAGGGGAAAAAAAAAACAAAAGAAACGCGACAGTGCCAACGAATGACGTGTCTGGATACGGACGCGATACGCCCGTTGTTATTGTCTGCGCTGGTAAGACAATGCGCTTGTAACGCGAGGCGATCGATGTTTAACGAGCGGCACGGCGCGTAATTAAACGGCGCTCGGATCGATACTGCTGCGCGCGCTCAATTATTAAGTCGAGAGGCCTGGCACGGATTGTCACCGAGCGCGCTCGCTCGCTCGCTTTCCTCCGTCTCGCGCTGCTCGGAGCAGCGATCGATCGGTCGAGGGCTGCGGCGGCTGGCAGGGGCGCCCGGGCACTCGATCGGGCAACGGACCGCGTCGCGAAGGGGTAGTGGCACGGGAAGCCCGATCGAGTTCGTCCGGATCGTCGTCGACGAGAGCAAGCACGCGGCCGCGGCGTAGCGGCCGGCGCGCAGGAATTTCGCCGGCGGGCGTCGCGCTGATTCATCTTCGCGAAGGCAGGGAGCGACGCGCGCCTCGGGGTGTCTTCGAGCGGAATTCGGTGCGCGGCGAGGAATGCAACGCGCGCGGAATGCGCTCCCGCCGGCCCTTCCTTTCTCCGCCTCTCTGTTTTGAGATGAGAGAGCGAGAGAGAGCGAGAGAGAGCGAGAGAGAGAGAGAGAGAGAGAGAGAGAGAGAGAGACAGAGAGAGCGAGAGCGGGGGAGTGATTCCTTTTCGCGCGGATCCTTGGCTACACTTCGGCGTCGAAGTAAGGCAAGGTGCCTACGGCCGTGCGCGCGCCGCAAGTTCAAGGCCGAGGTCGGCGCGAGCGTCGCGCACTGCTCGCCTACCAATAGACTTGCCTAATCGCCCGCTGTCCTCGAAACGCCTCGGTGCTTTTCTCTCTCTCTCTCTCCGATAGAGGTTATCGACCGTGCGCCTGTGCACGCACCCGCCTATCTCTGTCGCGAGGAATGCTCCGTTGACGCAGCTCGCGCACGCCACCGCCTCGACTCTTTGTCCTCTTATCCCCTCGGCGCTCGCGATTGCAACGGCGGCGGCGGCGGTGGCGGCGCGGCTCGTAAAAAAGAAAACACGCGCGCACAAAAGCAATAGCGCGGCGCTGACTAAGTCGTGACGGCCGAATCACTTAGTCATCGATAAAGCAAATCGCTTTCTATTGTCGGTCGGCCGATCCATCATTGCCGCGCGGGATCCCCGGCTGACGCAGCGCGTTGCATCAGCTCTGAAAAACAGCCGAGCCACGGTCGTCCGCCAAGCGGTCCAAGTCCTGCCACGGCGGAGAAGGACCGCGCCTCCCTCCTCTCGAGGCGGGCCCCGCGGAATTCGTCGCTCCGGCGAGGCGCGGGAAAGCCCAGCCCTTCGCGCCGCCTCGCCCGAATCGTCCTCTCTCTCCACTTCCAGGTCGCGGCCGAGCGCTCGCGCGGCGCATTCTCAGCGTTTGCCGGTCTCCCGAATTGCCGAGCGCGACGGGAGCTGAGGTGGGAGGGCTCCGGTGGGAACTTCCCTTCCGATCGCCGCGCCGGGAAAGTCGGCTTTTCGCCGGGAAAAACAAACGCGGGCGCACGTGCGTGGAGTCGAGTATCGCGCCGCAGGCGGCTCGAGAGGAGCGAGAGCGATCGAGCGAGCGACAGAGCGACAGAGCGACAGAGCGACAGAGAGAGAGAGAGAGAGAGAGAGAGAGAGAGAGAGAGAGAGAGAGAGAGAGAGAGAGAGAGTGAGAGAGTGAGTGAGTGAGCGAGAGAGGAGCGCCGGCTCAGCGGCGACGTACCATTGGTATAGCATACGAGTTGCAGGTAGCGACAGTTCGCAGCCCGACAGCGCCGAGCGCACACACACACCTGCGCGCGCGATACCGCGACGATGCTACTTCGTGCGCGTCGCTCGTGATTCTGCCGTGTGCCAGTGCCGAGTGCCTCAACAGGATGCTGCGTGGGCGCCTTGTCGCCGCCCTACTGCTCGTCGCTGCCCAACGCGCTTGCCTCGGTGAGTGCTTGCTCTTGCTCTCGCGCCGGTTGATCCTCCCCGAACGGTTCGCGCGAAATATAGGAGCGCGGAGGGCGTTTGAACGGCGCGCGATCGAGAGCGAAAATCGCGCGAAAAGGACGGCTAATTTGGTAAGAGGCAAGCGACGAGGTGGAAAGTCGCGATTCGCGGCGGAGAATAAGAGGGAAAAGGAGAAGAAGCCCCTCGTGGAAATGAGAATGCTCGCGAATTAGCTTTACGTAATTAGCGGGCAATTTGGCGTTTATATAATGCCGGAGGAGAGCGGCGCAGGATGTGCGCGCGGCCGTGTGTGGCTCTTGCCGTGCACGCGCGGCCGCACATGATCCCGAATGCGTGTCGCCGAGTGCAAAGCGGCGCCTGCACTTGAACTACTTTTCCGTTGCGCCCGCGCTCCCGGGGCTCCGCGGCTCCTTTTCTTTTCTCTCTATTCGACGCACGTTCGCGCGCGTGCTTTTCGATGTCCCGAGCACTTCCGAATTCCTCGCCGCGACGATCGATACGCCGTCGGGGGTAACGCGCCTTGGTTGCAATTGATCGGCTGATTTGGGTTGGTGTGCGATCGACGCTCGTCTCATCGGACGTCACGCGGCAGAAGCACAGAAGCGCGGTGGTTTGGGCGCTTGCGCTTAGTCGAAAAGACACAAAGACTGTCGACTAACGGCAGTAAAATACCTCTGAAAAGCCGAATCTATATGCGAATTTAATGACAGGAAGCGAGTGGAATTATTTCATTGCATATTGCAAAGTGGTGCAATGATTTTCATCATAGCGCAACCGACCGAGCGCCAATAGTCGGTACGTTTATCGTGAAATCGAACGTGAAACTCGTAATAGAAACGTATTCCAAATCGTCACATTCGTATAATTATAACAAAATAGAGAAGTACCTTCGTCACACTGTTGGGTTTTTCTTTGTGTTAGAAATATAAGAATTTCGCAACGCTCGTTTTCTTCGCGCGCTAACGTTACGAATGACGAAGCACGCGCGATAACAGGGTAGAAAAGAGAATCTGCGGTCCGAGGTGAACAATCTCAAAATCGATCGTAACAGCCGTGGAATCCGTGGAATCGCGGCAGCAGCGTGCCCCTCCGGCGTCCTCGTCGCGCGACGTCGCCGGTGCGGACGCGCATCGATCGAGCGCTCGTCGCCAGTGCACAGATGCGACGCCGTCCCGATCTCCGTCGACGCCCTTGACGGCCCGACGACCAACGGGCACACGGCCGTGAACCTACCAGCGCCTCCTCCCTCGCGCGTTCAATATGCAGGCGCGCGCTTCCGCTGTTCGTCCCGCGCTGTCCTCCTCCGACGCCGCTGCCCGTCGCGAGTCCCCGGAGCCGCGTCCCGCGCTCGCCGATCTCGCTTCCCTTCCGCCGAACAGGCCGCGCTTAACCGCGATGCGGAGCAGCCTTCGGCGACTATTGGCGCACACGCGCGAGCGCGACAAGCGAAAGCGAAACGACCGAGTGTCGAGCTCTGACCTCGTCGCAGCGGCGCGCTCGTTAGAATGCGCGCGACGCCCTCGCCGAAGGATCCTCGACGATGTGGGTCGATCGATTAGAGGACGCGCGGCCGAGGTGAATTCCGTTGGCACTCCCCGCGCCGCGCCGCGATTCGAGCGCGCGGCGTTTCGCGCCGATCGGAGAAGAAAAGCCGAGGAATGCCGACGCGCTGGACAGAAATCGTGGCGGCGGCGGCGGCGCAAGGAATGCGCTTTAACGGAATTCGGAAGGCTGAGGAACTGGTTCGGCCAGAGAGGGGGAGGGGCGCCGGGGGCAGCAAGGGTGGCCGAACCCCGCCGGAATTTGGCGGCCGCTCGACCTCCTGTCCCACATTCGCCGAGGCGCGACGAGAGCACTGTAACGCAGCGACGCACCGACAGGCGCGCCGACGCCGGACGGCGAGCCGCTGCCGCGGCTGGAGCCGGAGGCGCACCCCATGGACGACCTGCTGCCCGGCGACGGTGAGAGCGCCAGCAGCGCCGCCCCGGGGGCGGCGCTGGGCCCGGGCGCCGGGCCGCTGGTCTTCGCGGACGCGCCGCGGCACGTGGACGCCGAGCCGGGCGCCTCGGTGCTGCTCGCCTGCCGCACCGCCGAGCCCGTGCTGGAGTGCCGCTGGTCCTGGCAGCCGCTGCCGCCCAGCCAGCGTGAGTATGCCCGCCCCCGCCGCGTCCGATCGGCCACGTCCAGCCCTTCTGCCCGAGCAGCGGCCGAGGACGCGCTGACGGCCCCGACGACCATCTCCGCCGGTGGCGGCTCGCTGCCCGTGCGCACCTTCCCGGCCTTCGGCGACGCCGGCAACGACTGCTCGGTGCGCTTCTCGAGCGCCAGGTACGAGCAGGCCGGCTACTGGAGCTGCGCCGCCCGGCGCCGCGGCGACGCCGACTTCAGCAGCGCCGCGCCCGCCAGGCTCGGCATCGCACCCGTCGGCAGCGGTGAGCATGGCCCGCGAGCCGCGCCCGCGGCCGCCGAGCGCCCCACTGCACTTACGCACGACCGTCCGACCGCAGTTGCGCCCATAGGCTTCGCCGAGCAGCCCTGGGCGATCGAGACGCCGGCCGGCGCGGGAGCGCGCCTGCCCTGCCGCACGCTGTCGCCGGTGCGCGAGTGCCAGTGGTCGTGGCGCCGACTGAACCAGTCGCAGCCGTGGGACGCGGAGCTGCGTCAGTTCCCGGCGGACGGCGACGCGCCGCGCAGCTGCGACCTGGCGCTCGCCGCGGTGCGCGCCGAGCACGAGGGCCTCTGGACCTGCGGCGCCCGGCTGGCCGCCGGCGCGCCCTTCGCCCAGAGCTCGCCCGTGCGGCTGCTCCTCTCCGAAGGTAGGGCGCGCGCCGCTGCGGTCCGCGGGCCGCACTGACGCGCGCCGCAGTTGAGTTTGTGCAGCTGTCGCGCGGCATCCAGACCAGCGCCGGCGAGACGCTGCTGCTGCGCTGCCTCGCCAACAAGCCCGTCTTCGAGTGCCAGTGGACCTGGCGGCCGAGCAACGCCAGCGCCAACGCCACGCTGCTGCGCCGCTTCGCGCCCGGCCGCGCGGCCGAGCACGACTGCTCGGCGCGCTTCCGCAACGTGCTGCGCGGCGAGCAGGGCCTCTGGACCTGCGGCGTGCGCCTCACGCCCGGCGGCATCCTGCACGAGGCGCCGCCCACCAGCGTGGGCCTGCTGCCCTCGGGCCGGCTCAGCTTCACCGAGGCGCCCGAGAGCACGGCCGCGGCGCTCGGCGGCGCCGCCACGCTGCGCTGCGCCACCAGCGCGCGCGTCGAGCGCTGCGCCTGGGCCTGGCGGCCGCTGGCCGGCGCGCCCGACGCGCGGCCCACCACGCTGCACGAGTTCCCGAGCCACGGCGAGCTGGGCCGCAACTGCAGCCTGCGGCTCGCGAGCCTGAGCCGCGAGGCGCAGGGCTACTGGACCTGCCGCGTGTTCGCGCCCGGCCAGGCGGCCGCGCTGGCGCCCGCGCCCGCCAAGCTCACCGTCTACGAGCGGGGTAGGTCGCCGCGGCCCGCCGCGGCCCGCCGCGCCCCGCCGCGCCCGGCCGCGCCCCGCCCGCGCTCACGCCGCCCCCTCCCTCTGTTGCAGGCGAGGTGGGCTTCTCCGAGCTGTCGCAGGACATCCAGGTGTCGTCGGGCGGCACGGTGGGGCTGCGCTGCGTCGCGCTGGCGCGCGTCGAGCAGTGCCGCTGGTCGCTGACGCCCGACGCCTCGGCCAACACCACCGTGGTCGTGAAGCAGTTCGCGCCGGCCGGACCCGAGGCGCGCGACTGCAGCGTCAAGCTGTCGCACGCGCTGCGCGAGCAGGAGGGCCTCTGGACCTGCGGCGCCCGGCTGCACGCCCGCCAGAACTACACGGATGCGCCGCCCGCCCGACTCAGCCTCATCGAGCCAGGTACGCGCCCCGCGGCGGCTCCCTCGCGGCCCGACGCTTCGCACGCCCGCTGGCTGGCGCGACGGCTGCGGCGCCCCTGACCCGTCCCCCTCGGGGCCCCGCTAACCAACTCGCTCGCCTCGCTGCTTCCGCCGGCGGCCCCCGGATCGCCCGAGAGACTCGGCTCCGATCCGCGCGTCGCTGACGCTTCACGCGCGCCGCACCCCCTCACCCGCAAGTGTGACTAAATGCCCGCGTCGCCTGTCTCGCCAGCTCGATCGCACTCGGGCGAAATAGCGTCGTCTCGCGCGACGCTGTCGAGCCCGTCGGAGAAACTACCGACATGGTCATTGAACGCCAAATGTTATTCAGTCGATTTCCGGCCGGAGACCTGAGCAGCATCCTTCCTCGTGCAACAGAGAAAGAGAGAGAGAGAGAGAGAAAGAGAGAGAGAGAGAGAGAGAAAGAGAGCAACGATCCAAACGCAAAAAATGCACCGTTGTTTTAGTGCCCGTCGAGTGCCACTCGAGGTCGATCGAGCCCTCGATCGAGCTGCTCGCCGCTGCTGACAAGAGGAGCCAATAGTATTACTTTCCTTTCTCCCTTCTTTTTGTACAGTCAACATCGAACTCTTTTACATGTTCGCCCTTTCTAGAATATTATATATGTACATCTTTATTTTTGTAGCTAGTTATTTTTGTACGCCATAGTCAGGATAAAAAGACAAACAAAGTACAACTGTTGTGTTAAAAAGTGGTTTGTAAGTCACCTAAGTCGTAAGATTCTTACCTTATTATATGTAAATGTATAAATAAATGCGTGAGAGTGATGGAGAGTTTACCGCGTGTGCCTTAATTTATTAATTACTATTCTTCTTTGCAATGCAACTGTGCGAAGCTCGTTGCATTCTTCTCTCTTTTTGTCATTGGTTTTCCCTTTTCTCTTCTCTTTGCCAATGTGTTATTGCGATAGTATTTTTTAGCCGAGCTAAGTAGCCAATTTGCCTTGTGCGCTTGTGCGCAATATGCACGGATGACTAATCGTGCCAGCAAATGATGAGTTATTTTTTTTTTTTTTTTTTTCGTAAATAAAAACGATAAAACCATGCGAAACGACAACAATGCTTTTCATTCTTTATTGCACCCTCTGTCTGTCATCATCCATCCGATCTGCTGGAAAAAAAGCTACGTAGAGAGCGCACGAAACAATCGAAGAGCAAAGGAAAAGGTAGCACCCGTGGTGACGGTTAGCGAACAACGAGCGAGATCGCGCGTACTGCAGAGCAAATGTTGTAGAACCGATCTCGGTGACGGTATGGGCTGTGCTCCATCAAATGGTCAACCTTGCCTGTAAAACTGGACTCACCGCTCACGAGACGCAGTGCTTTTGGAGGCACGGCGAACACTTGAAACTGCCCGAGCCAGCGAGAAATCTCAGCGGCATCAGCAGGAAAATCAAGTGAGAGAATCGAAGAATTTCACTTTGACCTTTTTCTTCCGCGAGTACACCGAGAATGATTGGTCGTATGGGACTTGTTGCAGATACACGATATCGATGAATCGTTCGACTGGAGTTTGCAGTCTGCAATTCACACCGACCGACAGCAAAGATTTTGGCGAGTGGATCTGCGATTTTATCGTCGACGACGAGCATGTTACTGCGGAACTCGGCAGTGCTTCAATCTTACTTATCGATAATTCACCAGGTTCGTCAAAACTCAGAGGGTATTAAAAATACACAGAGCATTCTTAACAAAGTTATATATCAATAACGGAATTTACAGATCAACAGTTAGGCTGGCTAGTAGGCGCAATCACCTCGACAGTACTTTTCTTATTGATAATCGTGGTGGTTGTAGTAGTCTGCAAAGCGCGGCTGTGCACTCGCAAGATCCCCACCTTCCTGGAAACTCTTCCACCGGCGCAAGTATCACACGGCAACAGAGTACTTGGTAACCAGAACGCATCGAAGATCGACTTGAGCTATTCCAATCCGAATTTCCTCGCGTCGCCTGTGAATATCAGCAGTGTATTGCCAAATAGAAGTCCTCATTTGTACGACAAGGTTGGCAAAAGAGAAGCACCCAAGACTCACGAGAACATCAATAAGTCGTAGGCTATGTCACTTTTCTTTACTGAAAAAATCAATTGTTAGATCATTTGTCGCGGGCCTCTGTGTAGTATTACGCTAATATGTTATGCAAAAGTGGATCAAAACAAGATTGACAATTAGGCTTATTCCAACAAGCTTTTTCCGTTAGAAGTGATACCTATAGAGAAATACATGTTTTAGAGAGTATTTATGCATATAACTAAATCTTGATATTATTTTACACCTTCAGAACAAGACTGACTAATTGTTGTGTTAATCAATGTTTTATCAATGGGCATGTGAATAAAACTTGTGATTGTCCTAAGGGTGTAATATATTTCTTTATTTTAAATATCTGCATCTGTTATTTTTAATAGAACTGTTAAAGTTATTAGATATTTATACAATATTCTATTAACAAATAAAAAAGCAAATTTATAAAATAATTGGAAGAAATTTATACCTTATGAATTCAAGCTGTGACTGAATGTCATCCAATTGGTTATACAAGTCCCACAATTGATTTTTATCCATTTCAACAGTCACCCTGTCATTCTCACCAGAGCCACTCAAGCTTAGTTGTAATTTGGCGACTGGTTTCGCAGTCTTGGCATTGATAGATGATGCTGCTTTTACATCAACAGTCCAATTGACATCTGAAACCTGTTATTCATATTATAGTCATTTTCAGAGCTTCGAAATTACAAAATTACAGTTATTGTCTATTATTTTCTCTACCTGACTTGGAAATATTGACTTGTGTTTGAATGCATCAACAATGCCCTGTGCATGAGTAATCCAAGCATGAGAGAGAATAGCAACTTTATCATCTCCAATAGAAAAGCTCTCCTTCATTGTTGACTCTACAATTACAGGTTTGACGATATGAAAAGCTGCTTTGCTGTAGATGAATGTTATTGTTTGGAGTAAAACGGTAAGATCAGTCTTCTCTAAGCCGAGTGAACTCATAAGCTTTTCTTCTTCTTCTGCACTAAATATATCATCGCTAATCCCTGCCTGCATACTTTGACATATTCTGTTGATAAGGAGGCGGAGTTTGCTGTTTTCTATTTGATCTAGAGTTTTCAAACCATGTCTCATGCTGCGAATATAATGAGAAACATCAATAAAGCAATGTTTTCTTATTTAGCAATAAACGATGATTATTACCGATCGTCAATCGAAATCCACGACGACATTGTCGATAACTAAATTTGTGCTCCGAAAAATAACAGATTCCACAACGAAAGAAACGTCAACAAATTTGCTCTGATTTGCTGAAAAATAAAAACAACAATCTGAACAATGCGATCATTCCAATCCTACAGTCCAATTTTCAATTCCAATTCTCAAAACTTGTCCAAGAAATTCAAGCATCAGCGCCATTGCGGCAAAAAAATGCATTAAACAGTCGATGGTCTACACTCTATAGATATAACGTACTTTCCAAGTTCCTGCCCGCAGACCGGTTGCATTCGTTACTCGCCATACACACGTGCAAACGCGTGCTAAAGAAAAACGTGCTTTTCCAGATCCGAGATTTCCCATAATTTTATTCACGACAATACATCACCACAGCATCCAAGATGTTCTGGGGTAAGTACCTTGACATTATTGTTACAGTCGTTAACGTCTGACTGCGATGAATCAAAATAGTGAAAAAGGGCATCGAATTTTTTCATGAGATTGTTTGCACGTCGAGCGAGCAGTAACATGCTTACACCAATTTTAGCAAACAGCTATGTACAGTGACGAATTTTGCATTAAAACAGCACTTTCAAAATCATGTAACAAAAGAACCACGCGGTAATAATACATTACGATACAAGTGCGGGAAAGTAGATTCTTTTCTCTTGTGGCGTTTACACCCGAGCAAAGCGAGGGTGGAAAAGTACACGAGACGAGAAACTCTTTCCCGAACATCTGCCGTGCGGTATTTTTGTATACGACGTGTGGAAAGTGTGATTTTCAACGCTCGTTTTCTACCAAGCGTGCGGGAAAGACGCACTTTGCGCACGAAGTATCCAAAAAGAATATTCGAGCACGTGTAGAATGGCGGCATGACCATGCGGGATTCGCATAGAGACTATATGTCAAAAAAGATGATAACTGTACATAATTTTTTCAGGACTTATTATGGAGCCAAACAAGCGGTACACGCAGACCGTGGAAACAGGCTTCCACCTATCCATGGCTAGCTTAGATGCTTCCACTGCTTGTAAGTTGCAGTTCGATATTCCTTTGTTTCGCGCCTTTTCGGTTACTTTTACAGTAGCGTCTCTGTCGTGCGCGATAATAATTAATGTCTTATATACGAATACGGGTTTGAAATTACTCAAATTGATCAACAGAGACGCATTGATATTTACTAAAAAGGAAGCTAGTTCATCACATCAAACTGAACTGTGGGTATGAAGCTGAGTTTATGTTAGATTTGAGTTTTTTAAAGATATTATATATATACTTAACGTTAACACTTGATTTACTAAGCCAAATTAATCAATTATTTTGTAAACTTTTTTGTGTTGATGGCAAATTTATCATAAATGCTTTGATTTGTTTATTAGAAAAGATTATCCATTTTCATAATATTTTCATTATTTCAGCTAATTCTCTTGTGCAAGTGATGCTGTGTTATGACCACAGAAATTATTTACTTTGTACACTGAAAAGAGACTCAATATGGCAAGTACCACTGGACCTAAATTTTCAAGAAGGAACAAAAATTTCTTTCACATGCAATGGAGAAGGACATGTTCATCTTACTGGATACTTAATGCCAGTTGATGAAGATTTAGATGATTTTGATGAAGAGGAAATGGAAGAAGAAATACCAGAACTTGTAGAAATTGGTAAAAAGAGGAAATCTGATAATTCTCCAAAGAATAAAAATGAGAAGAAAGCCAAGAAATCAGTAATTGAAGATGAGGGTGACATAGAATCTGGTGATTCAGATGATGATAATAATGGAACTATTGGTTCAGAAGATTCGGATGATGATCATGATGATGATGATGATGATGATAATGATGATGATGATGGAGAGAAAGATGATAACGAAAGTGATGAAGACGGTGAGGAAGAGCCAGTATCAGTCTCTGTACAACAGTCGAAAAAACAGAAGCAGAAGGAGAGCCAACAAAACCATAGTCAACAAAACCAGAGCAAGAAAGAAAAGAACAAGATTGTGAATGGAAAGGATTTAAAGAATGAAAAGGAACAAGGTAAACAAAAAAAAAATAAAAATGACAGCAAAATTGAACAGCAGCATCTGAAAAAGAGGAAAATTGAAGGTGGTGTTCAAGTTGAAGACCTCAAACAAGGTGGTGGAGCACCAGCCAAACCTGGGAAATTTGTTTCAGTTTATTATATTGGTCGACTGAAGAATGGTAAGAAGTTTGACCAGACAACCCAAGGTGAAGGCTTCAAATTCAGACTTGGAAAAGGTGAAGTAATCAAAGGATGGGATGTTGGTATTACTGGAATGAAAGTTGGAGGCAAGAGAAAGATTATCATTCCACCCAACATGGGGTAACATTTTCTAAATATTTCAAAATCTGATTTAAAAATGATTTGTGAATTCTAATTTGTTTGATTATTTATAGCTATGGTGCTAAAGGGTCACCGCCAATCATCCCACCAAACAGTGAACTTACTTTTGAAGTTGAGCTGAAAGCAGTTAATTGAGAGGTGTGCCATTCCATCACTTAACTAGAAGTTTTCTTATGAACGTTCATTGAATTTTTAACAAAAATAGATATCTAATACTAATAACTAGCATTTCTAATTAGTTTTTACACTGTTAACTCAATTTTAAGATAGTTGTCAGTCTATGCACTATTTTTCTTAAGAAAATAATATTGTATCACATCAACAGAGAGAACTATTTTTTCTATGCTGAATCAATACATTATTACATGATAACATTCTTAACAGTCTGAGACTGTACATAGATAAGTGTATGGCTTGATCATACGATGCTTTTGTATTGCTTTATTATTTAAAACTTTAATAAAGTGAGGATCTTATACCTCAATTTATTGGAGTAATTATGTCATTAGAAAAGTTGAGAAGAGTAAGAACTTTTTAAAGAATTGTTTATGAATAAAAATATATTGAAATAACATGTGTATTTTTAATTTCTAACACTTTATTATTTAACATAAATAATTTTCATAAGTGCATAATAAAATAAGAACATTATAACATTTTTAAAAATTACAATTTCTGTAATGTTACAAAATAAAATAATGTGATGTATCTCAGTAAAAATTCTATTTAAATAACATGGAATAACAAATGTAATAAATCTATAAATATCACAATTGTGATTATAAAATATTTTGTTTATGTAAAAATCAGTTAGATGTCAACAATAATTTGTTCAGTTATAATTTTGATAATACATAATTAATCAGATTTTTTGGATTCTATCTTGTTCTCTTCAGGTTTCTTCCATGCAAAAGTGCACACACCATTCTTACACTCCTTCACCAACTCTGGAGCATCTTTCTTCTCTTCGTTGCTTTTACCACGATACCAGAATTTCATGAGAATTGGTTGAATGATAAATCGGAATATCATTAGCAGTACAGGTACTATGACACAAGGCACACACACCATTTTGTTTGAATCTTTGACTACTATAAATTTCGATTAATCCAAATCTATAAAAAAAGAAATATAATCTGTTTGAGGTTAATAAGTAAGCTACACTATAAGTTTGAAAAGATTTGCTGTTATACTATGATTTACTCACTCTTAGTAGATATTTTTTGAAGGTATAAGGATCGAAAATACGTTGACAAAATCGTGGATTGGTTATTGTTAACGTGCTGTTCATTCAAACGAGCATGATGTATTGTGTACTCGTCAGACTGTGGCGTAGATGTAGATATATATATAGCTGTTATATATTTGGGATGTATATGTATTGGTATTTGTATGTGTGCTACGTGGAGTATCGTGTAAAAGATTGTTTGTAGTGTGAGGTAGCCAGGCTCACACTCGAGAGAGCTTGGAAGGGTAGAAAACGTTTCGTCCCGATGCTACCGATTGGACTCATCAATGAGGCTTGACGGCCGGTAACATCTGCCTCATACGCTCATGCAAATCCCTAAGTGATGCTCGTACCGCTATGCGGACTTACATATCCAATGAGCGTATTTCTTGCCGCTCGTGGCTGGCCGCTACCATGTGTATGAGGATGGTTAAATTATAAGGCTGCCACATATATACGTATAGACAATATACATGTATATAGTCTGCTAGTGGGACAATAAAGTTGCTTACATTGGTAACGGAATGGTGCGTTTACGTTTGTTTAAGTAAATTTAAATTTGTATCGCCAAATGACACAGCATAACTTGGCAGACCGAAAAAATGTAAAGAAGAAACGAATGATGTTCAATTCGACGATTTGAAATCTTTATTTTCAGCATACAATCTCCATTTGATCCTATACAAACTAACTCACTCGAATGGTCGTATTATTCTCATTATCGCCATAAATGTAATATTAAAAGTTAAGTTTAATGATCTAATAAACAATATTTTCATTTAACCTTTAATAAATAACACACCTCGTAGATAATTTTTTCGCTAAATTAAAAATTTTGTCTCGCACACAGTCACTCTATCACACACATCGTTTACATCTTGGAAAATCAATGGATATATTACAATACTTACAGTGTTTTTCAATAAATGATAATTATTTACTTAATTATTTTTTTTTGTTATTTTTCATTGAATATCTGTCATTAAGCTTGTTATCTCGTTAATATAAAATGACAGGCACTACAGACCAATGGATACGATTTTTCGTATAGGAACTCGACGCAGCATTTGCTTCCCTAAATATACGTACAGCATTATTGTTTTGATCCTCTGCGCGCAAACATCGTAATCCAGCAATGTTCTGAATAAGAGTTCCCTGGTCGCTGCGAACTGTTATTATTATTAATGTATTTGTTTTCCTTTATTATTCTTCAAGCACCACTCGCTGAATGCGCCATTCGCATTGCAGTAGAAATACATCTCAACGTATCATACAGCTAGATAATGTACAAGCGCTCGCTTTGTTTTTGTTCTTTTTTATAATATAATCAAAAAAACTTTTTTGTTGCAACCTTGCTTTCTATATTCCCACAAATGATATTTTTCAAATTATTTTATTATTTAGTATATTATATATAATAATTTCATACCTATAGCACGTATGTAGTTATAAATTTTTAATTCTTATCAACTATTAAAATTATAATACAGCCCGGGATATAATGTATAACAGTTGGTGTATTTTTTAAATAGATTGTTTCGTCCAACAACAATTATTCCATTAATGTGCATAGTTCGGTCCTCTGAAAAAAAAACTTTCGCCAAGATTGCCTTATCATTTTTAAAACTACGTCGTCAGCGTCACCTGTAGTTCAGCGAAACAATCTGTATAGTTATAAATTTCTCAAAATACAATGTATTTATTTATTACATAATAATATTAACGTACGTGTTTACTTTTTTATTTTATATTAATATCTCACATTTTTATAAATAGCAAGATCTTTTAATATGTATAATGAATTAACAAATATTATTAATACATGGACAAGAAAGAATCTTCAGTAATTTATTATAAAGCTCAAACAGCTTTACTACGCAAAAGAGTTTTGGAAGCTCATTTACCATTTAGTAGTTTTAATCATTTCAAGTAATTTTAATAAACTTATCCAACCTTTTCTTGGAGTAAGAATGGAAAGACTCTGACTTTTGCAGTAGAAATGAAATACTTGTATAAAAAGACTAGATTACAAATATAAAGCAAAGTTGATTCACCAGTAAATACGAAAAAGAAATCATTTACAAAGAGAAAACATACGTAAAAAAATTTGTGCGGTGCTATTTATTTTTTGTATGTTTCTTGCAACAAATCTAGATCTGCTTAAAATATGCTTTTCAAGACATTCGTCAAAATGTAATTTGAATAAAGTTATTTTTCCAGAGTCAGACGAAAATCTATAACTTGAAAAAAAGTACACCAACACATGACTCCTTTTAAGTGGCACAAAAAAATCTTTCTAAAGAAAAGTTAAAGTTTATTGTTTTCTGATTTTAATAGCAAAGCTGTATTGTGGCTCGCGCGGTTTTAAACATCGAACGCTAATTATTCATAAAGGCTCTTATTTTTATTTATGATTAATCCTGTACAATTAATCGCAGTGATAAAAGTTCATCGTTCCACTCTTCATTTGTTGATTTTGTTATGTACAAATTTTAGTCTTCGCATTAAAACGTTCGATAGTAACTTAATATCGCAATTAAATACAGAAATCAACAAGTGCAGAGTATATAAAAGTAATATTTCAGCGTCAATCTGATCAAAAGTAGGCATCAAAAGTAAAAACCACTAGATTATTAAACGTTATAAGACAAAAGATAAAAAAAGACGAATCTTGACAAAAAAACATCTAGGCAAAGTGGAGAATCATTATTATATAAAATGAAAATAAAAATCAATTGAAGTCTCCGCGTTAAAGTATTCATTCTCCACTCATTTTATCGATTTTTCTTTTATACAGACTTTGGAAGAATTAGCCCTTATTGACTTGCCTTTGATTGAAAGTTAAAGTGTATATTTAACAAACTTTTTTCAGTTTTTTAACGAGTTCTAGTTATTCACAAAACTACGCTAACTAAAAAATTTGCGGACATCTCGTCCAGTCCTGTTTACTCTTACAATTCCAATACTCGCCATTATATATGTGGCACAAACTGTCTGTGTATTGGTCTTCTTGCTTCTTAAACCACACTGGCTCGTACGCTGCGTAAGGCAATCCTGGAAAGTAAATATAATCAAATTAAACTTGAGTTCTAAGTAGTCTAAAACGATTGGTTTTGAAACAATTAACCTTGAGCTGCAGCTTTTTCGGCCTCGGCTTCTCTTGCTCGCCTCGCTACTCGTTGTTTCTCTTCAAGACGTAATTTTTCTACATTAGCTTCGTCCCACAAGCCATTCTCCATCAATCTCTGATCCGGTCGTAAACGTGAATCCGTTGGAGCTATACCATCCTCGGGTTCATTCAGCTGACAGGCTAATGTCGTAAAATTGTAGTATTTCTCATTGTCTTCACTGCAAAATAAACACATAAAATTTATTATATCTAACGAACTAAAACTATGTTCAAAATAAATGTTGACGATGTCTTTCACATGAATTGTACATTAGAATTAGAAAGGCCAGACAAGTAGCATAAATAATGGAATGAACGCTAGCTCGGTTTACGTTAAATCGTGTATACATAAACAGTTATATGACGAAAGACAGGTGACATTTTCAAAATCGATGTATATTTGACTGAATCTACGGAAATTGCAAGGTATAAACTAGACTTACGGGGGCATACGTCGTTTCCATACAAGAGTATAAGGGCCAGTCTTGTAGACAGGATTGTCAGGTGTTCCAGAGGTGCTGATAACGGGTGCGACTTCAATTTTAGCATCCCAGTTGCCTTGCACCACCCACTTGACCTCTTTGTTGGAGTTCATAACGACTCCCTTAACCTTGCGCTGACTGTCGCGCGAGAAGTAAGAATAGGGTATGTACTTAAGATGACACTTTATTCCTTGCTTGTGGTTAACGATATCCATCTCGCCACTCTGATCGACCCATAGCTTGCCCACAATGATATTGTGCACCGTTGTTGTCACCTTGCGCCACGTATAATGATGGTTACCTGAACTGAATTCCAAGTGGGCGGTTCCCAATGGTACCACCTGCAAGCGTCATAATTTTATTTTGCTGTTTTAATGTCAAATATTCAAAGTCAAGTTGTGCTTTGCTTCACTTTTCATTAGGACATTTGAAATTTCTTGGATGTTTCATAAAACAAAAGAAGGCGCAAAGCAATACACGACCTTTGAAGCTCGGTACAGTTTTGAATTATTGATTTGATAATTTTTCAATTGCTATGTTTTATATACATAAACTACTATGTACGCTAACAGCACTTCCGTCTATTTATCAATGTTTCTCTGTACAGTGATGTATCAGCAAACTTGCGATAACGCTTGGAAGAAAAAAAACTACAATTACAGACGTTATCTCATAATGACGAATGACTATATTTATCACATTAACATTTGTATATTGAACTTCTGCAATGTGCGATAATGAATCTAGGAAAAGATTCGATTATGATTTGTCTATTTCTGTATGGTCGAAAGTTTGCGATTGTCGAAACGAGACAAAAAAAACTTTGCCTTCAATCGAACGACCGCGCGATCGTTAGCGTAAGCGAATTTGCCGATTACTTTGCGCTTACCTGCAAATACTTTCCGCGGAATTTCGATGCCATAGTGAATTCCTGCCAGCATCGCCACTTACGTCCCTCGCAGAATTGAGCAACCATAGGCGGATGATGCGACACTTGCTCAGATATCGCGCGCCAGCCAAGATCGTCCGTGCGATCGCACTCGTAGGTCTCGCCGAGCAACGGGTTAAAGGGTTTACCCGTGCGCGTTGCAGTGGTCGAGTACGCCGACACGGTGAACGCTGCCACGTAGGCCATTTGTTCGTAGCTATCTGTACATTCCGCTGCCCTGTTACATCAATTATAAAGCATCAGTATTGTTTTGGATTTGGAATGATTGGTGGTGACATTGTCTCCGCAAGCCAGCCGAATTCGCAAATTCAAATTGAAGATTGAGTTGAATCTGTCAAGAGTATATTATCGGCATAGTCAGCATTACAGATTAAGCTCGAACGGATATATCTCTTAAAAAGTTGGAGTCTTTAATAGAAAACTGCATACGCTAACTGTTATCTTCAACGTTAATAATACAGCTGATCTCACGCGATAAAAAAAAACTCGATAATCAGGGAAGAGAAGGAAAAGAACAAATAACTTTGACTAAATCGCCGTGCACGCGTGATTCATCGGCATTATGACTAATGGCAGCGCGCATGTATGTATGTACCTGTCGAGAATCTCAGCGTACTCGTAATCCTCGGTGAGTCGCTGCAACATACTAAGTGGCTCGGAAAAGTTGACTGGCATCGGTATCTTGGACAGCTCCTTGCCGATGCAATTTTTCATGATACTCCATAAGTTCAGCGGGTAGTTGGGCTTGTCGGGCACTCGCGTCCTACGCTTACGAATCACCCCGGTGACGCCGCCGCTACTGCTCCCATTGTTTGATTGCCAAGCCGTCTGCGCATTGATAATGATCGATTAGTACTTCTTTTTTTCACATTTTCACGAATCATTCCGGTACTTTTCGATTGCCTGGCGAACGACGGCTTTCGACGGCTTTCGGCGAGCTTTTACCTGCACTATCACTCCGAGATACGATTGTCGAGGATACGATTCGACCTTCTTCTTGCAAAGTGGCATTGCAAATACCGCGATAGGTTACACGTTCACTCGTACACGGCCTAACCCACAGTGATGTCAAATTTAAATGACAAAGCTCCTTATCTCTTTTGACATTGATAACTAACAATCTTTCAATTTATCTATTGATACGAGCGATATCTTATGATTTAATAATTCTTTTTACAATATTGAAACTTTCGGACTCTGCTATTCAAGAGGCCTAATCAATGATAAGTAAGCATTTTCTCTGCCTTTATTACCTCGTCGATTGACGTGTGGTTTCTATTAACGAACTTTTAAGAATAATAGTAGATTACTTGTTTTCTCAAATCCGAGCACACTATTTCTTCGAGTACACTAGTTCTACGCGCGCGCGAGCGATTTCATCAAGAAAAAAATATTTGATCATTCGATTTAAATGCACGCCCAGTAGCTCTAACATCGATCATAACAATACCAACGGAAATGTTGGATCTGGCACTTACAATTAGGGAAGAAATAACTTGGCTAACAAATCGCAGCACGAATAACACGAGCTCATTATCATAAATTAGAATAACGGTCAGTTGTCTCATTTGACTCGAAAGAGAGTCAGTTTAAACGCGAAAACGGCAACAAGCTACACGCGTATATGAATGGAATGCAAATGGCACAGGCCAGCAACGAGCGAGCATTCGAGCGCCAGACCAACAAGTTCACACTCACACTGTCGACCTCGGTAACTTGTAAGGACTGCAGCTTTTGCGGAAAATCAGTCGTCCCATCGATCACGATGAGATAGTCGCTTTGTCCCCTCACCACTGGAGTAGGATCGCCCTCGGAACTGGAGCCATCGTCGCTGCCTTGCGAGTCGGTACGTTCGCGTAAACCTGCCACGCCGCGATCGTCTGCTTCTTCGCCTGGCACGCTCAGTGTGAACGTGTCCGACTCTTGAGCATCGTAAAATTCGGCGTTATCCTCGTCGTCCTCGCTCGGCGACGCGTTCACTGCTGCGTCTGTTGGGAAATGCATACTAATCATTAATCGCTCTGCGTTCTCATTGATTGTCTCTTCGCGAGCCTGACCGTGATAAATTGCTCGGAGAGCTCGGAGGCTTCTTTCGATCGAGAGTTTTGATGGGCCTTTACGAATACCAGCAAAATAATTAGAAAGTTGATCGCGATAGCTACGCGTTTGGCTATCTTTCACTCATAATTTTTGCGCGCAAAGCTCTCCCCTTTAGACTACCGAGTCACGAAAATTTATATCCTTCTCGAGAAACATCGCAAACAGCAGCCGAGGTATAACCTACAAAAGCTCCACTGTTTATTTCGCACACCCTCGTTTGTTTGTTCGAAAGCGCGGCTATTGTTGGCAAAATCAGAGATTCCGGACGATTCGCTCTCGGCCGAAGAGAGCAACGTTCGCGCACGCGAATCGATTTCGCAACAGCGTCGGCCGAGCTTTGCCAGGCGCTCGAGAGAGCAGAGCTTGCACGCGAGCGCGTTATCGCGAGACAGACGTGTCCGAGTCCAACCAAACAATCCTTCGCTCGCCAGCACCGACCACACAAGCCAAATTGCAGACTTGCCTAAAAGGCTAACAATTGCGTGCTAGGTCATTTATTGCAGGCGTCGAGTACACATGCACGAGAGAAGCAGACACGCGCGACTCTTCATACTAAGTCTAATTTCGGATCGGATCTTCGTGCGTTTGGTTAAATAAAATCGCGCTCGAGAGTCCGTTCGTTCGTCTGTTCGTCTGTTCGTCTGTTCGTCTGTCCGTCTGTCCGTCTGTCCGTCTGTCCGTCTGTCCGTCAGTCCATCCGTCCGTCCGTGTTTCTCTATGTGTGTGTGTGTGTGTGTGTACGCGTGTGCATGCCAACGATGACGTTCGACATTGGCAATATAACCGAACGGTCACAAGCGCGCTTGGACTTTGTTTGCCGCTTAACGATTCATCGGCCAGTCGCCGATGATCTTGGCCTGTCGAACCTTGGACTCTCGTCCGCTCCAGTTTACGGCGAGGCGAGAGGAGGACGGCTGGGAATTTGTCGGCAGGACAAGGCCACAGATACACCACCTGTCTGCTCCCGCGTATGTTTTCACGCACCGCGGCAATGTCGCGAACCGTGCGCTGCGGATGACCGAGACACAACTGAAAGCAAAGTAAGCGCACGAGAGGAATTGCGTTCGATCGCCATCTGGCGACGCGAGATTTAAGGACGACCGACGATGCAAAGCTCGGTTAGTCATATACGGCTGTCGCAAGCTTGCTCAAACGGACAGGATGCTTGACAGTTTAGCGATGAATGGCGCGAGGAAGGCATTTTGAGCCGTTTCTTTTGTCGGTTTTTTTTTCGCGAGCTTTTGGATGGATTATCTTTCCATAGCTGTCAATGTTTAATTTATCTTTGTTCTAAAATTAGCCAACTCGAGAGGATTCAATTTTTCGTAACTCAAGCTTCCACGAGTTTCCGAATATCTCGTTACAATAAGAAACAATAGATCTCGAAAACGATCGATGGAATATAAAATTAACCACGAGCATTAAGAACAGTAATACAAAACATTCATAAGGGATGATTAAAAAGTCTAATTTAATTTGCGAGTACTGTTACACTGCATTATTACTTTGTGTAATTGCTAAAACTTTACTTTGGCTGAACAATTATATCATCTCAATTGATCATCGCGAAAGTTAGCACCCAATTGTTGCTTTCGAAAACAAAAGTCATGTAGAAATTAAAGAAGAGATAGGATTATTGATTTGACGATTTGGTCGGCGTCGTGTAAGTTGGCCCTTTCCCCACACTGTTTGCTTTCGGAAGTCAAGCGGCAGTTTACAGTATTCTTACTATAAGTTACAAGCTTGTTAGTCGACTTATTACGAAAAAAGTTTTCTGTTACCACAGTCTCTGTTCGATAGGTTTTCGTTTGATACATTGAATCCGATAAGCGTTTACTTTCGAATCTTTACGATTCTCGTAATACAAAAGAAACTATCAGAAAAATTATTAGAAAAGTCATCGTAAAATTAGCAGCTATAACAAAAATATTGTTCGTTACAGAATGCATAAATGAATTTAATAAAAGTGTTTTGAAGTCAGTAGAGCACTTTAAAGCCGTATAAGTATGTACACACGCAAGTGCAATTTCAAGCATTAAGCTTTGAACCATTATTAGGTAAAATCGTATCTAGATCATTTATTGTCTGCATGAATCTATGCAAGATATCTGACTAACCTTATATTGTCAATAAAATACAGACAAAACCTTGAAAATTTTCAAGAGTCCGTACTAGCGTTACTTGGTCAATGAATATACGATCTTAAATAATACTGCTGGTACTCAAAATACATATTACAACAGCCAAACGAATACAAACACTGAACACTGTTTTACTTAAAAAACTAAATGAAACGATTGACAAGTTAATCGGATTATCAGGTCGGTTGGTAATTTTGGGCAGATGGAAACACTTACGAGGTGGTCTGTGTTCCTGCGCAGTGGACGGTGGTCGAGCGTGTCGAGCTTCCTCCTCGAGGTGCGAATGTTGACGCGCCAGTTCCTCGAACATCTCCTCGATGCGAACCTTTTGGTCGCGCTCGTGCTGCAGCATTTTCTTCCATTTGGGCTCTTGCTGCTGCGCTAATTGCAGATACTCGTAACTCGACTGCAATTTAAAACCAGCGACTCAGTAATCAACTTATTATTTTTTTATCTGAATTGCTTGTTAACTAATAATACATTTATGAATTTAAGACAATTTTCTAGTATTAACTTAATCGAACGACATTCCGTCGGAGAAACAAGCGCGTTCTCATATCGATTGTAATGACCCGCGTTACTCGCGAAAGAAAAGAACGTATTTATTTTATATCAATCACGCATGATAATGATGAAAAAACTGCGTCTCACGCAACGCAATAGAATATCAAAAGAAAAAGACGACGATCGATCTCGCCTCTCCATTCATTATGAAAAAGTTAGTTTTCGCCAGCAAAGTGGATTTGAATAATTTAAACAAACTTACATATCTGTTTAATATTCACTTCCATTTCTAATTTAAGAGCAACAACTTGTACGTGAATATATCGGACAAGTTTACAAAAACAGAATAGAAGTTATCGTCATGCAAATTGAAAGGTCAAGTCGGAACAGACACTTTAATAAAATAATCGTACAAGGTCGATCCGCGACCGTTTTATACCACTCGTGTGCTTTTTTTCAAGCTAACAACTAAAGCGTGACTCGCAACGTTATGTTTTATTTCGTACTTGGTTATCCATAAAGCGTTATTACATTCGCGTAGTATTGAGTGAAAAAATTATTGCTCGCAACCGGACGCAATGAAATCACATAGTGTAATCATCGTTAATTTTATTCCGCGAGAAAAAATATCGATAAATATTCAATGTAACGGAACTTTCGGCGAAGCTTTTGTTGTTTTCTTCCGCCAGCGACACGTGACAAAATTTCATATCGCTACCTTTATAGCAATTGATTTCGCGCTTTACAGAAAGCAATTGAGACAATTATAGCTCGATGTCGAATCACTTTTCAAAGACTATCCATCGCGCAACCTTTGCAATTTTAACGAGAATGATAAAAAAGCCAATTTACTTTGACCATAGAATTGGCAGTATTTATGAACTGCGTGAATTTCTCGTTGACGGTCTTGATCTTGGCAGCGAGTTCGGGAACGAGCGCTTCGCAAGATTCAAGATCAGTGACGGAGTGTTGCAGCGTGGTGTTATGCTTGGTCAGCAGATCGTTCAATTTCTGCAGCTTCTTTAAGCGGTCAGTCAACTCCTTGATCGACGTCATGTTGTCACCCATCTGATTGTCGTTCTCCTCTTCTTCTTCTAAGACAAGCGTTCAAGTGTTGAGAACACAGCGACAACGAAACCCCAAGCGAGCTATGAACTAAGACATACCCGATGTTTGGATGGCCTTGGCTTTGGCGAGCTCCAAGGCCCAAACCCATTCCTGTCGCTCCTTCTCGGTCGCGGCCTTGATGTGGAATGTCTGGGTGCCGCCATTGCTCACCACGAACGTACACGCGTCCACCGCGTGTATTATGGCACCGTGCAAGGATATCGTGCCACGACAAGTGTGTGATATCTCGCTTGGGTTCCTAAATCACAAATCAGCGTTTTTTCAAATGGCCGCTCGTTGTTTTTTCTTTTCTATCGATAAAAAAAAAGAAAAAAACAACAACAAAAAAACTTTATTTTCTGTTTGTTGCTCAAATGAAGAATAAAGAGACACCAAGCGTCCCCGCTTATTTCGTTTGTTTTTCACAGTTCTAGCGTTCAATTAGTAGGCGGTACGTGTACAAACGTCAAGCGACAAACAATTAGCACGCACCTCCACCAGCTTACTTACTCGACTTCCCTCGAAATGCGGCATGCAATTAAATATTTTTTGGTGTGTGTTTCTGCAAAGGACCAATCAAGTAATATCCTCAAGCGAGACAATGTTTTCCAGAGAAACAGAAACGATTTTTTTTTCTACAGTTAATGTAGTGCGTAAGCGTATCGCGGAAAGTGCTCTTTCTTTACGATTCTTACGCGGCTTTATGTATACTTTTTCTGCAAGGTAAACGATAATAGTGAGATGACACGATATTTTTCGATCGAAGAAGGTGATACTCTGGTCAACATTTTTTTTCTCTCTTTCTCACTTGCTTTGCGCTACGTTATGCAATTACGTGACTCTAGAGAAATGCTATAAAGTATATGACAATGCGTGTGTAGCTTGACGGTTCGAAACGTTAAAAAATCAATGGAACACAGGATTAAAAAAAAAGAAGGACGAAACAATTGCTTCACAAGTATACAAATTCCAGAAGAGAAATAAATAAGAAACAGAGTGTAAATTAACAGACAAGACGAACAGAGGCACGAGTATGCGGATATTCAATTTTTTCGTAATCAAGTTTTCAAGCATTCAGAAATCAAAATCCCATCGTCAACGCAACAAATAATTAATGATCGCATTAGTAACAACGAGCACACGCAAAAAGATTCTGAAGTAAAACAAGTTAAATGAGAGCATAAATAATGCTAGATAGAGAAAGGAGAGAATAAAGTCAGGATAATTGGCGAAATTTTTTTTTTGTTTCTTTTTTTTTCAATTTTTTTTATTTTTCTTTTTACTTACTCGGAGGCTCTGCCAGCCTTCCGCTTGCGTCGTGACGATATCTTGGCCCCCCCATGAGTTGATTCAGCCCTAAACAATCCATAACAACAAAATACAAACTTGGGCTATGAACTTGAAAAGATTTGTTCTCTTTCTTTTGTTTTCTTTTTTGGTTTTTTTTTCTTTTTTCTTTTTGTTTTTTTTAATGGAAACGTTTGGATTTCATCATGTTTATTTTTTAATCGTCTAGCTGCAAGCAGACTTTTCGTTCATCAGGTAGGTACAAAATGACAATGATAACATACGAATGACAGATGGACACTGCAAATTTCAACTTCTTACACATTATTCATCATACCAGAGAAGATTATATACGTATGAAGATAAGACGATTATAATCGCGAATGCCAACGAAATAATTGAAATAAGAAATCATAGTGCTTCCGTTTTTTTCACTCAACTGGCAGAGCACACCTCGTCATGAGTTTTTTTTTCAACAGTTTCACAAACATAGAGATTTGCTCGATTGTGCTGTAAAGAGTGCGATTAAAAATAAAGTAAGTGCTTCAAAGAAAAATAATTTGTTGAAGAAAATAAAAATATACGTGAAATGAAACATCGAGAGAACGTGAAAAAAAAATTAAAATATGCAGGCTTGAACCTAAGTAAGAGCGCAAAAAAATTAATTTATACGGATGAAGGGTCATGCATAGTGTGACGTTTAACTTTCCCTATATTTTATTATAAAATCTTATCGTAAATCGTTCCGTTTGTTACTAGACGAATTTTTCTCCTAGTTTCCAAATTTCTAAGAAGCTCGTGTTTTGTCCTTTTCTTTTCTTTTCACTTCTAGGCAACCTCTAAATTAATCTATTGCAACAGGGATCTATATAGAACTATTTTATTTTTACAATCAGCACTCAATAATAATTACTCTTGCGTAATTATTAAAAAAAAAATGTCTTTGTAATGCTTTCGATTATTCTTATTCCACCCAATGTGTGATAAATCAAAATTTCAATTTTATTTTCTCAAGTAAAAATATTAAAGATGATTCTTGAATAAAAAGAAAAAAGATGTATTTATTTCTTTTTCTAAATATTTATTGATAATTGTTAAAAATTACCGCAATTTATAATGAAGGTAAGCAGAAATTAGTGAGGTATGTAGAGAATGATATCGCATTCCAAATAGATATAAAAAATTGTTATTATATTGTTTGTCACACAATTTGATAATCGAGAGCGCGAATGTTATTTACATAGAATTTATATATGAGCATTTGCTATGCTTCAGAGACAATTTTATAATGAGCTCTGCTGAGAGGCAAATGGGCCAAAATTAAAAGTGAAACTCGAAACTCAAAATTTTTAATGTGAAAATGAATTGCCATTGGAAATGTTTCTTGAGCAAAATTTTTATAAGTAAATTTACAATATTAATATCAGCTTAATGTACTAAATATACTCTCCTGTTGAAGATAACTTTCAAATAATATTTCTAGCAACTAAGTAATTTTGTATATTAATTGATAAGATTTACTTATTCTAAAGCAAATTCAGCTTTGAAAAACAACTACAATACTTTATATAAATTTTCGATTTACAGAACATATAGGTTACATACATTACATAATATCAAATTACTTTTACATAATAATAAAAGGTTTATTAGATAGTTTTATGTTTTGAGTAATTTTAAGGAACTATGGAACCAATTTTTGTTTACTGTAAAAATAAATTGTATTAGCATATGAGTATAAAATAAACCAAAAACTAATAAAAATATTAATTAATAATTTGATTTATGGTAATAAAACTTTGGTTAACACAAAACATTTGTTTTGCAAATCAAATTTTTATAACCTCTTCACACTACACACTAAAAACTTTCCCATTTAAATAAAGCAATTTAATGAAACTACTTCTCCTTTAAAACCAACATATTAACTCTTTCCATTTTACACTTTTTTTCATGCACTGATGAGGCTGATTTAACATTTCTGAATCAGACTTTATTATAATGCGGTAGATAAAAAAAAATGATGAATCATTTCAAAAAACATTTCCAACAACTAAGGGGTCAAAATTATTTCTCCAGATTAGTGATAATAATGCAACATTACTGTATCATAACTAATGTAATAGTATTTAAATTAATGCACAGCATTTTGGAAATTTTATCTACTTGTTCATTATATCGCAAGAACTTGTGACTAATAGATGTAGGTACACAAATAATAAAAATCAATAAAAATTGTAAAAATCTATCTCATATTTTACATCAGTACCAGTAAAGCTGAAGAAAAATAGCACGGCACAAGGCAGCAAAATGACAGAACGCAAGGGAAATCTTATACTGGTGTGAATATTTTTGACACAGCAACAACAATATCAGTATCAAAACAGTGCTTGCATGATTGGTCAAAATCAAAAAAAGATAATGTAAACAAAGAAGCATTGATATCACACAACACACAATTGCAGACCACAGTAAAGTTGCATTATCATTTGACAGTCTCATAGAGTTGAAGGAAACTGCACACTTAATGACACATGTAATGCTGTATCATAAAATGCATTGGAGAGCTGCAGTCCATTTTCATAATTATGGATAAGCCACGGCTTGTCGATATACAGCTGTGACAATAATAAAAGAAACGCAAGCACACGTGAGATACCTGTAATAGGAGAGGAGGCCATTCGACAGAACGAACCACCTACGTTGATAACCCTTGATGTAGTTGGTCCACTTGAATAGCCATCCTTTTTTGTCAGCTGAAGCAACAGCAGCTGAAGCACCACTCATTCTCGTCGCGGCAGCCACTGGCTCACTTTGCCTTCTCGCCGCTGCCGTTGCAGACCGCGGATGACACGTCGTCGCCGTGGTGGTAGTCGTGGTGATGCTACTCGCGCGGCGCCTTACTACTCTACGCAGCTGCGGGCAGCACCACGTCCTTCGGCTTCTAGCCGTCGTCAATACACCTTTGATTTGCTAACTCCTCAAACTCCAAGCTACTTTGCCTGCATTAATTTGTTGTCGTTACTCTCTCTCTCTCTCTCTCTATATCTCTTTTTCTTGTCAACGTTGATTCTTTCTACACACGATTCAGCTCGCAATGTCTGCTGCTGCTACTACTTCCACGTAGACTTTAGCCACCATTTTAGCACTGGCGCGCCGCGACCTATATCAGGGGAGCGCGGAGCGATAATGAACTGTAGCAGACGCGAGATAGCGCTTTTCTCTCTTTCTCTGCAACTACTGTCTTTCTGTTTCCTCGCTTGCTACGTTGGAAGCTCAAAATCATGTAAGAGAGTATAACTTTGCTATATTTTTTTACGGAATGCGTGCTCACTCGATGAGCAACCGATGAACACTGCGGCGGTCACAGCGACGACGACGATGATGCGGGTGTTTTCTCTCTCTCTCTCTCTCTCTTTTGTGCGCGTGGTGAACGGTCACAATTATAAATATTCTCAGAACTTGAACGTGACTTGGGATTCACTGCTGTATGGTAGGTATGACATGGACTTTGGATACATGAAAGTGTCATCTTTTATTGCTCAATGAAGGATATTTTTCTTTATTTCGTCAATTTCGTACACATCGAAAAATCACTTTTTAAATGTATAAAAGTGAAATGTGTTGGTTAAAATTGTTTTGAAAGAAAAAATCAAGTTTCTCAACCATAAATAATTTTTATTGTAGACAATTTCTGATGCCTAAGTTATATCTTTCAACAATATATAAAATCAAATATTACTGCTATAGTTACAAATTTTAATTTGATAATAAATAAAAAATAGCACAACCTTGAACACATAAAATTTACAGAGATTATACCTTCATGCATATTTTTACAATAAATAAATACTGCTTAGCCATTCTAGGAAACAAGAAAAAAAATGATTCTTGAACGCAATATTACGCAGGATTGGAGGGTAAACCCATAGACCAAGCATCTAAAAGCTTTTTGTCTTGTGGACCAGCTCCTAAACTTAGCATTAAATTTGTCAAATTTCCTCTATGGCCTCTTCCATGCATAGCATGAACTACTTTCGCAATGCTGTAAACAATAACATTGTATCATCAATACTTACGAAATCGAAGAATAAATAAAAAAGAAATAAAAATTTACTTGGCCCATTCTTCTTGTAAAGTAGAAAAATGTACTTCTAGTACCGAGTCAACTAATTTTTCATTGTCGAGCGATTTTTCCAATTTAATTAAGAGAGTAGGAAGCTTCAATGGCAGTACTCCTGTCCACCTGATCACATGTGACCTTGTGTCATCTGTCCTGTGCTCCAAAGGGAGAATGTCAAGTCTACAAACATCTGCACAAGGTAAAGGCACTGCAACTGATGTATCTACACCTACAAAATTGCCAAATCAATAAAAACAATATACATTGTAAAATCGATAAAAATAGTTTAACTTACTAATAAAGTTGCATACATTAGAATCCAAGTACTCATTTGCCCTGGTTCTCACCCTTCGACATGCTCGCGGCACAAGTGAGCATAATCCGTACAAAGATTCGAGAGTCTGTAGCGGCGGTCCCCTAACAAGTATCTGAATGCCTATTAAAGCCGCATATAATATCTGTCGAAACTGATCACGTCCAAGCGATTTTCTTAAGTTTCTCAAAATCGACATGGGATTGAGATTGGAAATTTCGATAAAATCCGGCATTCTGTTATCCACACTTAAATTAATAGGAGCTTTGGCATTGACCAATGTAAATCCTTCTTCAGTTTCTAAAAATAAAAGCAGGGATTGTTTTTATCAAACTATACAAAAATTATCGGCATGAGTAGTAATTCAATTGGACATACCCAAATGATGTTCTAGATTGAAAGAGACTTCTTCGTCTAACAAACTCAAAGGTAGTATTTCTACAAAATGTCGTGCTCCTGCACTCAGTATCCATACAAACCACATGTGTATTCTGAAAATTATCAATTTCAATCGATTCAATTACAAATACATTTATTTGCAAATTAGTTTCTATTTACCTTACAAAGACATGCTTTTCATTTGTAATTTCACTAAGACCACGTGGTTGTTTATTAGAATTAGACTGCAATGCTGGTCCACTGTTAACTGTAGCCATTCTAACAACCCTTTGAGGGCATTCTGCTTCTTCAGCATTGTATTTTTTCTCAGCAAACTCCTGTAATTCCCTGATTATTTCCTTTAGATTGTCTACCAGAAAAGGCCACATGTTCAATAAAAATTGCTTGTCTCGCATAAAAACAATGAAACTACACCACCTCCGGAGTCCTCTAGCCTGACAGCAATAGAAAGCTTTTTTAATAAAAATTATAACAAACATATGGATAGTTCTTTTGATAAAACACTGCATACTTGTGCATCTTTCAATGAAAAAGTGTGACTCAAAACATGACCCCTCGATTCATCTCCAAAGTAACAGACACCTTCTTTGCCAGGATGTACTTCACAGCTTAGACTCCTTAAAAGAAAAACAATACAATTTGAAGTGTCTTTCACAGTCGATTGATTGTTACTGAAGCACATTGATTGCTTACCTTATGCAAGCATGTTTAAGATGAGTTCCGATGTCATGCATCAAAGACTGTTGAGCCGACAGAAAGGAAGTCCTGGTCTCATGTTCATTGCTCAAATATTTAAGATTACCTAAGCTGTGACATCCTTCGCAATTAGACTGCATTTCAGTACATAAATCTTGCGCCTGCCTTAACACTTCCTTTGGTCCATAGAACTTTAGTTTATCACTGTTGTGATTTTCAAAACTTTTGTATGTCTGCGTGGTAAAGATGACTTTGGGGCCGTGCATTTCGCAAAAAGTGCATAATGCTATCACCGCATTCATCTTTGTAAAGTATTCTCTAGCATCGAGATTTTGTGACGTTTTCTTGGCCCTCTTAACATCACCTGCGATAAAAATTAATGATTAATTTACCGCAAACAATTAATGGAATCACCATTTTCAAAACGTGAAATTTCGTTAGAGAACTAAAACATTTTTTCTTCATTTACATTGACATAACCTCGAGAGAAGGAATAGTGCGTGAGAATGGATTTTTTAAAACGGAAGCTACAACTTCTACTAAAAAAATGGATGACTTGCCTACGTTTTGTGAGGCTAATCACGAATCTCGTAATTTATTTTCTCATGTTTATTTGCTCGGTAGTTTCACGTGACATTTGACAAGACGACGAAAATAAGGCGATAACGCGCAACACATGACATTTTACGGAAACATCAGTCTCTTTGTTATCGACTAGTTATAATTTATTACGCTCATCGTCGTCATTGTTGAATTATTGTATAACTAACGTCATTCAAAAGTTTCCTATGTCTACGATATGATTCAATTAGCAACTATTTTTACGTAAACTAATGATTGATTTCTTTTTATAGATGAAACTCAAAAGTAATATTTGCGAATACTATATCTATTTTCATTGTATAGTTTATGAATTTATGAATGAAATTAATGTATTGCACGTGATGAAAAAATATTTTATATAGAAGTATATTAAAATAGCAGTATATTTTTGAAATATATAATTTATTTTGAAATATATAAGTTCATAATTATTTTTTTATTAAATAATTTTTAATTATAATTGCATTCACGAAAAACGTTTATGACATACATATAGTTGATTATCATTGCCACAAAACGAAAAATCACATTTATTTTCTATTTACCTTCGTTTGAGCATCATACATATTGTCAAAATTATCAAATTTCTACGATATACGTAATACTTAATCATTTCATAATAATATTTACATTAATAAATACAAGCATAAACAGCGAAGTGATGCAGAAAGTAAATCGGCGTTTAAAGGGACAAACGATTCGCAAGTGCATTCAGTTCAGACGTCACCCTGCAGAGGGGGAGAGAAAGAGAGGGAGAGAATATAGAGAGAAGGGATCAAAGACACATCGTAGTGCACCTAGAAGCAAAGGCACTGCGCGCGGAAAAAAACATCATCGCCCGGCCATCGGTGAGTGCGTTTCGGGCTTTGGCACGTAGAACAAGACAGCACACAGTATAAGCAGCTGATGTCAAAGATGGCTGTTGCCACTGCAAACAAATAAGTCTTGTATTACTAATCCAAACGGTTCAACAGAGTCGTAAGGTAAGTTGCAGTATTCACACTTGCATGTGCTCAAAATATATACGAGTTTAAACCTTGCGCACTTCGACAACGGAAAAACTAGATTCTTTGTAGTGTGTTTGGGCGTAAAAAACGAGCAGCAGCTGATCGATACGATATGTTTGCCATATTCCGTTACTTTTCTCCCCCCCCCCTTCCTCCCCCCTGATTGTACAGACAGAAAGGTAATTTCTTTTTTTCCTTTCATCGTTGATAGTGTATTTACGCGAGAGTTTACCTACCTGTGTGCTCACACGGTGGTTTTTTTTAATGACCCGCCGACACGCTCGGCGTAGTATGTTACTGCGGAATTGAAGTATGGAGGCGTTTCGTAATTTTTGCTATTGATTCGCGGTAGATTGATTATTACACTTCATTGAGCAAATAGCAAATTTTGTTTTGCGTGGGATTAAAATATTTGTGATAGCTCGTGGACGAAGCAATGACTTTCCTCAATAAGATGAATTTATCACAAGTTTTGTAATAGATGATAATTTTGTTTGAAAAAACAAATCATCTAGATAATCAGACCATCAAAAATACGGGAAAAATGAGATAAGTTATTTTATTTATAATTACAGATGTTCGAATTTCGATTTAAATAAAGCAAGATAAAAACACCACAAACACAAATGGCATATGATCCAAGACATTTGAAGTATCCACCAGAGATGCACCATCCACAGAACATGACACATTATCCATATCCTGGTCATCATATGATGCAGCCAATACCACACAGAACTGATGAGAACAGAAATGACAATCATTGTGGTAACAAAGAGATATGTTCCACTGTTTCTCATCAATCACTAGGTACACAGACTATTCAAAAAGTTGATGCAGCTACCATGACTGACCCACTGCGGATAGACTTTAGTTTGACCTCTGAATATTTGGCTAGATGTTCTAATACTCTTGGATTACCTTACGTCTGCAAGTACGAAGATAACAGCAATAATTCAACTGTCCACAGTTATCAAGATGTTCAACCAAAGATTGAGTATGATATGCCAGAGCCTCAACGAATTAATGGTTGGTACAAGTCACCTTTTACTTGTAATACTTATCTAATTATCTATGCACTATGTTTGAATTCAGTGTTCAAAGAAATAGCTTTTTCTGCGAGAGTCAAATTTTTACCTCTAAAAATATTCTTTGACATAAGCTTTCGACATGAAATAACATTAATCAACTATGAAAACGAATTTTGCTTAAAAGATTTAGAATTATAAGGCTGCATCTTAATTGGCAGCTTATAACAAGAATAAATAATGGACTAAGCAGCGTCGTTATTAAATACGTAAATGAATCAACGTAAGAAAGAAGCTGCACCAATTCTTTACTAACGTTTAACGAATTATTCGTGTAGGAATGCTGGTATATCACTGCCCAGAGTGCGCTTATCGGTTCGAGGACCGCGAAGCATTACAAGACCACCTCGAGGAGCACAAACAACGACCTCACGTGTGCGACATTTGTGGTGCAAGTCTAAAACGCAAAGAGCACCTGGATCGTCACAAGCAGGGACATAACAAAGATCGACCGTATCAATGTAACGTTTGTTGCAAGGCATTCAAACGCAACGAGCATTTGGCTAGACACATGGTCACGCATTCGGGTAGCAAGAATCAGGTTTGTCCACACTGTGGCAAGGCATTCTACAGGAAGGATCATCTAAAGAAACATTTACTCAGCCATGGAGGCGGGACTGGCGCTACAAGTAAGACTGCCGGCAAGAGTCTGGCTGAGCACGATAATCATCAGGAGGAAAGTACCTTTGCCATGATGATGAGGCAGGCTGGTCCTCCTTCATTTTCCGTTCTACGTACCTAATAAGCTAGCTAGTTCTCTTCGAACGAATGGATCGAGAGCAGTTTATCTTATTCTCACTTGGCCCAATTCCACATTTGTTGTATATAATTTATTCTTTCCTCCCGTTGTGCACACACACTTTCACGCGAGTGAGAACGTTTACTGCAGAGTATTGAATTCCGGCACACCTAATTTCAACAAAGACGTTTCAGACTTTAATTTTTACTAATTATCTATATAGCCAATTTTGTTTTCTTCTTTTATTTCTTTTTTATACAACTTTGCATCGAATAATCATTTTGATCGGTAGACTGTTGCTTTTTATTTGGTTATTTATTTTAAGGTGTTACGTGAATAACCTATATTATTTGCGTTATCTTTAGTGAACTCACTGCCAAATTTTTCTTCTACTTTTAATCTTTACTTTTGCGAGCAGAATATTTCGTTTACATTTCACATTATTTTTAAGTTTACGCAATAGATTATATTAAAGGAAAAAGAAATGGTACTTATTCAACTTCAATTTATATAAATTCGGTCGGTGAATAGCAAATTCGTAACAAGTTGCGAAAGATGTAAGTGATAAATACACGGATTCTCAACTATTATAGTTATTTATTCCTATAGTGTAAAAAGTAGTTTTAACAGAAGGGAATTCGCGCCGAAGTATAAATTTATTTTGGTTAAACGTCCTTATTAAATCAAACCTTATTGTGTAAATTGAATACGTTTGTTTGATATAATTGATGCAAGTGCTTTATTTACAAATAGGAAATCAGTGATATTCCCATTGATTGATCGATTGGAAACTATACCGTTGTAGCATTATTGTTATAGAAACTATGCAAGTTATTTTGTAACAATCGCATAATTGACAAAATATCGTTAAGGTTGCCTTTTTAATTATATATATATAAAAGAAAAATATTTATAAAGAAAAAACAAATGTAGGAGCTTAATTTTTTTACGTGTGTGTGTCCACATGAGTTTTTTCTTTGCGGCGATTGTTTCGTTATTATTGTATAGCAAATAATTTCTCACTTGAAGGTGAATTTCGGTGATTTGTAATTTTGTAAATGATTATGAAATTTGACTTGGTCTTTCTTTAAAATAAAAACTTAAAAAATTAATATTATCAATGAGATTTTTAGTATTCATCAAATCCTGCTTCAGTTCTAACTAAAGATTCATTGTTTATTCAGGAGAGGTACAAAAATGGTTCATTATGTTTATATGCTTGTTCCTTTTTCTATAAAAAGAACTACATCTCATTCGATAACAACGAGCTTAGCGTGAATTTCTTGGGTGGGTCTTGAAGCGATAATTCCTTAGTCCTTTGAACTTATTCAAGATAGAAAATTGCCAACATATGTGCCAGAATGATTTTTATTTTGACCATGGCACATTGCATCCTGCAATCCAATAATCATTTAAGTAAAATTGGCATTTCACATATACAGAAGTAGATAACTAGCCGATGCAATTGCGGGGTCCCGCACTGAATGATATGAAAGAGAATAGACGATGTTACCTTGAATTTTCCAACAAAAATCGATCTGGATCGAATTTGTCTCTAGTCACGGCCAGAAATGTGGATCCCGATGCACGCAAAACAACTTCAACACCACTTCTGTGCTAACCGGTACCCTATATTTGTCTGAAAGAGGGTCGTTTGCGTTACGACTAAAGGAAAACTAATATGTAAACAACAGTGTATCTAATTGCAACTCGTTAGTAGTGTGCTGTCCAATAATGTAAGCGGATGTGAACAGTTAGAGCGGCTCTTTGATTGTTCGCTCAAAGTAATGGAACTTGGTCAAGACACCGCCGCCGCGGTCGATCGTCATCAGCACCTCGGCCCTGACTATCCTCCTTGAACATCTGCAAAGAAAAATTAAGTAACTGAGAAACCAGAAATGGCGTTGCTTTTTTGTACCTGAATAGTTTTATATTCGGCTAGTAACATCGAAGTAAAGATCAATGACACACCACGGTCTTGTCGCCCTGCAAAAACGACAATGATTTTCGATAAAAAAAAATGAAAAAAGCATACTCGGTCATTTGCCCTCTCATTGCAGCAATTATATTTCCAACTTCCTCTCGGATACCAGCTCGTCGATCAGTTCACTTCTTTTGCCGACAAGTAACAAGTCGAGAACGGTCAGCCTCTTATTTGGTACTGAAAATGATCGTCGTTCATGAAAAACGTGAACGTAAAAATTATTGGATTAGGCTTGTCGTCTAGTTCATCGTGTACCGACAGTTTTGAATCTTCGTTGAAGCTCTCGAGATCCTTGTAATCATTCTGCTTGTGATAGTCTCGTAAATGACCTCCAAGGATGCCTGTTGCTTGCGCCTGACATCAAAGTAGCTCATTATCCAGTTGTAGATGTACGGTCTCAGGGCCCTTTGAGCAAAGAACGAATGACAGAAGGTCGGGGCACGTGTGCGTGCATTACCTGTAAAAGGTGCCCTCGCAGAGCTCGTGAAAAACAAGTCCCGCTTCTTTTCCCATCTAAATCAAAATCTGTATAAATCACCATGCAACTGTACCCGACGTTGTCATTGGGATACGCATCTTCTCCAGAAAATCGCGTACACTAAAGCTTGTTGCTACAACATGCTCGAGTTGTGTTTAAGATGATCAGCCTGTCGCCTCGAGATTTGAGGCTGCCGATGTTCGGCCATTAACTAAACGTAGTCCGCTCAGTGGCTAACGGCCGAACAATTTGGAGGTCATGATGCTTACCGGAGCTGAGTGGTTAACTTATCACTAAATAAGGCGATTCGACTTCGTCTTCTCCAGTTATGCCGCTGATTCGTGTAAATGACAGCTTTGCATCTACGGCAGTACATCATTAGTTTCTGATAGTTTTTACGGTGTGGATAAAAATTTTATTTGTATTATATTTTTAAATCAGTGCCGTTATGAAATATTAATTCTACATAATATACAAAAACTCGTTTTAAGAAAAACGTATAAATACGATAGAAAATGAACATTAAAGTTACAGAAAATTTTAGATTCTCACCAAGTTAATCCAACTAGAAAGAAACTGAAAACTACGTCGGTATAATGTAGTATTTACGCAGCATGGTCAGCTGTACACAATAAACACCTCAATATTGCTTATATCGATATCTACTTATAATTATAGGAGATATATAGCAAAGTGGCATATTCCCGCGACTTACCTTATATACTCAAGTAAGCTGCGCCTGCAAAATATTTCGACATCGTTCTCACAGAATTCGATCTTTCGCTCGATTCAAACAAAATTCAATTGATAGGTACGAGTAAAATAATGAAACGTTATCATGTTTTTTCACAGTTTTCTTTATTTATATATATATAATATATATATATATATATATATATATATATGCTGTTAGATATATTATGTATAGAGCATTACATAAAGCAGAAGTGGAGGAATCATTTAGAAAAACCTTAACAAACCCGCTTGACGCATCCTAAAAACTACTTTAAAAAAAATCGTATTTGTTTGCCTGGATTTCCAAATTGTAGTCTATGATATTCTCTCGCCTCCCTCCCCCACCCCCGAAAAATTAACGTGTTATTGGCAACATCACCAATGAAACCAAACGTCACTTTAAATCTAAATTAACTTACACGATTACAATCTTTATCTACTAAAACTAGAAATCAAGATTATGATTGCACAAGTATATCATTTTATTTATCGTTATAAATCATGCTCGAACCAATTGTTATTCTGTCTGTTTGTTCTTTGTGCAATCCACAGTTTATTCTAGCATTTCGTCATCGAAGGCATTCCACAAATAAGCTATTGCTCACTTACTATTGTTCATTAGTTTTCTCCATTTACACGCTAGTCTATTGAAAAACAGTTATTATGCTTTGTACTATGTCGAGGACTTTGTGTAGCTTCGCACTTTATTCATTCCATCATTTCTTCATTCTTTATTATTATTATTATTATTAATAATATTATTAATACTATTATTATTGTTATTATTATTACTATTATTATTATTATTATTATTTTAGTTTTTCACTTACAGATTTTTTCATTCGATTTTTCAAGTGCTTATCTTTCGGTATTTTTGCATCCGAAAATCTGTTCAACAAATCAAAAAGTTTACTGAAAAGAATGGCAAATAGGAACGAGCTGAAATCTTTCAAAATATGCGTTCTTATTGTCGACCATTCTACGTTTGTATTTTTGCAAAAAATAAAAAATATTGCTGGCAGATTATTTGTTTACAATAAAGGTTTGATGAACGACGAGAAATCCGTTTACTGCAATCTTGATTTATGCAAACAAATATAAGCAAAGAGCAATATGAGTTTGTAAAATATCTATTCTACTTTGCAAATGCAACAATTTGACTTGAATTGATTTTTACAAAAAATATATACCTACTTTTCTGTGCTCTAAAAATACATTTGGTCTTGTAAATTTATACATTCAAGCGCTTTAACATATTAGACGAGTGAAAGGATTTCTCTCCAAATATAGAAAATTTAATTCAATTTGAATGATTCTTGCCCTTTTTTTGCCATTTTCCTTCAAGTTATTCAAGTTATTATCGTTTCGTCGAAGAATCTTGACACCATAGAAAAATATGTTTTTCCATTATAAATTTCCACTCGCACGCTCAGAAAGTCATCGAAGCCCGTCGACAGAGTTTCGAATCACTTTTCACATACAACCGAAAAATATAAAAATCTGACGCTCATTGCTTTCTCAAAATTTTAGCAAAAACGAACAGAGCAAATCGTTGAATTGACCATCAAAGACTTTTGTTTGTATGTTGTCACGGATAAAATGTTTAATATTATTCGACTGAAGGTTTTTAGGCGCGATGCTTCGGAAAAAGCATACAAAAACACATTTTCATTCGTTATTACAAAATACAGACTTTCGGTTTTACAAAATAGAAAGCCACGATAGTTCTTTCTTCAAAAAGTCACATAAGTATCTTCATTTTCATGTACTTTTATTAAAAATACTTAATCTACATCTAGTGAATTTATATCCTTATACATAAGAGCTTTCACGTGCAATAAGAAAAAATAACGGACAGCAAGTGCAATGCAAAATGAAAGTAGATCGCGAAAATAATTACTAATACAAAAGGAAGAACAAATATTAGCAATCACATTGTCATCGTCGTTCCAAAACGACCATAGATTCTCCTTGTCAACAATTGCCTCTGCATCGATTTTGTTTCACGCGTAACAAAATTATTTGTTAGTGTATCGGATGGACAAGGAGATGCTCTTCTAAACTTTTCTCGTTTGTTGCACATCGCATTCCAAAAATAAATTATCACATGCAAAAGCATTCTAAAGTTACGTTACGAAAATAATCGATATTAAAGCTTGTTTATGTTCACAGAAACGTATTTTCTCTTATGTACACGCCAAAATGAATCCACTACAGGTCTAGTGTTTGCTCGAAACAATCACGCATATACAAACATTCAATCGTACAAGTTTATCACGCTCGCTAATGAAGTAACGTTGTATACAAACTTATTCTCTAATCGTATGATCTAAGGTGTACCGTTTTTCTCCTCTCTTACCTCATACTTTAATCCTTTACGATTAAAAATGTCGGTGGATTAGATTAGTACGGCTCACTTATCTTTTATTATGGTTTTATATTCAGATAGTATTTCTAATCAACCAATATGCAGCTTTTCAAATTATATGCTTAAACTAGTTGTCTTTTATGCCATAGCGTGTTTTCAACGTTGAGATCTGACGAAACCTGAATTGCCCTGAAATCTGCATCGCCCTCTTTATATTCGTGTCGAAAAATGAGAAATGAAAATTCTTGATGGTGGTTCGATTGCACGTATACGTAGGCAAATTAAACGGTTGCAGACAGTAATAGACTATAGGAAAATCGCGTTTGTTGCGTCGAGTTGCCGACCGACTAGAATGAAAACGGTACGACGGCTGAACGTTGCGCGCGTGCAGGTGTGATAATTGTATAGGATGTGCGGAGGTAATAAATATATAATGGTACTTGCTTACTGGTAAAACGTGAAATGTCACGGTCGTGCAATCATTCAATTTTTTTCTCGCGAATTTCGATCAACAGGTTTTGCACGCAGACAGTAATATCACTTAGACGGAAAAGTCTTATTGAAGAAAACCTTGTGATGCTTGGCAGTACGTTTACATATAGTAACCACTTCAATAAAGTTATTCGCAAAGTATGAAATGGGGGCAGGAATCGTAAGGAACGATTAAAAAATGGCACGTGTCTAAGTACAAATTAGTAACGACATTACTAGACAGAGAATTCAATTTTCAAAATTGCTGGGATCTCAAAAAAGTTGAACAGTGTTTAGAAAGAGTAAAAGATGACAAGAGAAAAGGAAAAAATCACTCTGGACGTTATTTCATAAAAAAATGATCAACTTACAGTCTAATATGTATACAATATCAATGCTACATATATAATAAGTATCATTAAGGACGACAAAAACGTTCATCGAAACACTAGAGCGTAAAGTATAAAATACTGCAGTCAACTAACATTATCCGCCATATACATTGATTAAACGTAGATAAAAAAAGAACGAAAATCGGAGCGCACGCTGGGTCGAAGTCGATTTTCCGATCTTAAAAAAATATTGCCACGACTTCGTCATTTTTCTTTCGCTATACTATTTATAGTACTGTGCTAAGGCCTTGTATGAGTACGAGTTGAGAATGATTCTTCCTAACTGCAACGGCTTAACTTCAAACGAAATCATAGTGAGTCGACCAACGTGATGTGTAACAGAAAGAAAGAAATGCCCATGAATAAATCTAAGAGATCTTTAAGTTAACTAATATTTTTAAGATCGAAACGTAAGTATTATCAACGATTAGACATGTATTTTTTTCCAATACACATGTAAAATAAAAGAACGAAAACTAGAACGCACTCTAGTACAACAACGAAAAAAGTAGAATAAAAAATTATCAAAAAAAAAAGGAAGAACAAGTTCACGGAGTGTTGCACTTTTATGTTCGCACTGATAAACCAGCTTTCCGTCATCTCTTCGTACAAGGAAAAAATCTTCCAGTTTGCGCCGAGCTTTTAGCATAAAAATATTTTTCTTTTCAGCTCTCAGTTTCAGGCTCCCTAAGTTAAATCTCTATGTAGAAATTTGGTATTTCATACACGTATACACCTCGACAATGTGGTGAAATTACGGATCCTATCCGGCGTACATATATATTTTTTGCTACGCACTTCCTGTCTTGGCTCTACTTTTATAGCTTTGTCATAGATTGTTCAATCATCACCGTCACTTTCGTATTCCTTTGGTTTTTTAAGGCATCGGATTGTAATCGACTCTACTATCAAACTTTCACGCAAAAGCTTTCGATAATATTCATCATATACCAGAGAAAACTTAGATAAGATTGAAATGTTAAAATTTCGTAGAATCTTCCGGAAAGTATTAAAAATCCGTGTGGAAAACGTTTGCAGGAAAGCCCGACGATAGTCGTCGATCAAGTCGGAAACCCATAATCAGCAACAACATATTTGCCAAAACGGTTACCTCTTAGAGGTGATGGGCCGACCTCAGAAATCCTTAGCATGAGCGCCCAAAAAAGTACCGAGCTCGTGAGCGACCGCAGCTGCAGCCTGATAGCCAGCATTCGAGCTTGCGGCCGCAACTGCGGCAGCCAATTGTTGAGCATGATGATGAGCTGCAAGACTATGCGCGACGCTGCTACTATTGCTGGGCGAGGTGCTGCTTGTCGTTGGTGGTGTGGAATGCAACAGATTCGCCGGATTGGGAACTTGAAAGTTCCCCGGTGGCGGGGCTCAGGAGAGCAAAGTACCCGGATGACTGCCAGCGAGAACGCTGCTACTTGAGCTGTTGCCCCCTTGCAAGCTGTTTGTCACGTTGCTCTGCTGCTGATTCTGCTGGCCGCCTGTCACACGCAGATATATACAGATTAGCGGTTGTACTCTTTTTCATTTTACAGCGAGTCGGTCGATATTTACCGGTGTTTTGGCTAAGCTCTGCTTTGACACGCCTCGCAATGTGACTCCTGGTGTGTTTCCTCAGGTGATCCTTCCTGTAAAATCCTTTGCCACATTCCGTGCACACGTGACGCTTTTCGCCGCTATGTATGACGAAATGCAAGGTGAGCTGTTCCTTCCTTTTGAAGGCTTTCAGGCACACTGTACACACGTACGGTCTTTCGGGATTGTGGCTTTGCTTGTGACGCGTCAAGTGATCCTTGCGTTTTAAGCCCGCACCACAAATGTCGCATACAAATCGTCGCTCTAACGTGTGGCCTAGCAAATGTTGCTCCAGAAGTTCGCGTTCCGGGTATGCCATATGACATTCAGGACAGCAATAGAGGGTTGAGCCATCCAGTGCGGTTGTCAGTCGTATTTCGCCTGTGAATCATTCGATATCAATATTGAATGCTCTGTAGAGGAGCTCCACGAAGGTTCGAACAATATACCCACCAGGCTTAGGCCGAGGTTTCTTCTCCTTAGGCGCCTTCTTCTTCTTCTTTTTTTTGTTATTCGGCGACATCATGATGTTAGGTGTAGTGGTGGTGGCCGCAGCTACGGCAGTGGTCGTTTGCTGTGCCATCTCCTGTTCTTTCTTGATGCTACCCGCGCTATACTTCAAGAAATGATGCAAGCTCAACGGCAGAGTGCTGGCGGGCAAGTGACTGAGGTAATCGGCAACGGTGGATCCCGGTGTGGCGAGCGACTGCCACGTGGCTGGCATCGTGGCCGTCGGCGTTTGCGTATGCGCGTGATGCTGCTGCTGCTGCTGCTGCTGCTGCTGCTGTTGCTGCTGCTGCTGCTGCTGCTGTTGCTGATGTTGCATGTAATCTTGCTGGCCGTTCGTTGTCGCTTCGCCGTTGCTTCTCTGTTGCTGCTCCTCGGCTGCTTGCTTCTGCTTGTCCTTTGCGTTTTTCTCTTTATCGGCGTTGCTTTGCAGCAAGTTACACACTTGTTGGCTCATGGATTCCGTGCTCTGTAGGATGAGAGTTAATGGCAAGAGAGTTGCAATGGTTGTCAAGAAGCTATCTAGCTATCTCGCAGCTGGTCAATGCAATTTCCGTACAAACCTGATGATAATTACGTTTGTCCTGCATGTTTGGTGAATTGGAAGGCCTCTGTTGCACAGACTGAGCTTGCGAGTAGGGCACATTGGAATAATGGTGAACGTTGCTATTGGAATAGGCAGCCTTGTTGTTCATCATCACTTGAGACTGGCTCTGTACACTGTTAGACTCAGGCCTGTATTTGCCGACGACGGGCACACCGATGGGTGGTTGATTTGGAAAGTGATTGGCATAGCGTGCACTGGCGCCGCCCGAGCCTTCGGTCGTGAACTGATGAATGCTCGGTATCGTGCCAGGAAAGTGGCCTCCGAATGGTGGGAAATTCATGCTGTTGCCTGTCAGTCGGATATCTGCAGCGACGTTGGCTCAATTAGTAGCGTTCGGCGAAAGCAACGCCGTTGCACGCATTTCCGACGCGCAACGCGTTCGCGCGTCCTTTTGTTCGCGGAACCTGAGCTTGCGACCGTAGAAGAGAGCCGTCGTCCTAAAAGCGGATCGGAATCGCGACCCGCTCCGTTCCTCGCGGCCTGCGGCCCCGGCACTCGGCACTGTCGGTCTGACCAGCCGCGCAAACAATGGGCGCCATAACCCTTTTGCCGCCGCGAGCGCGCGTATACGCGTGTCCCCGCGCGCTCGACGACGAGCCGCTTGGCGCACGTGCGCGACGCGCGAGCTATGCAAAACCGCGAGCGAGCGACGCAAAGCTGCGCGAAAAAGAAGGGAAAATAATTAAGAACGCGCCGGCGACGATACGCAGCCGCGACTCGCACACAGCAATGGCCACCCGCACCCCCGCGCTTCAACTTCCTCCGGTGTACACGTCTCCTTCTCCCCACCCCCTCGCCCACGCGCACGCGTTCGCTCGTATTTACACTTGTCTGATTGGGGAGGCGGCGCCGATACCGTCGATCGGACGCCCGCTCGCCTCCTTTCACCTGTGCTCGCAATCGCTCCGGGCCTTCGCGATCGTCGTTTGGACTTCCTTTTCGTGATGCCTCGACCAACTTCGACCAACTCGTTCGAAGAGCCAATCGAACAAATCTGCGAAGCTGGTTGTCGACGGCGAGCTTGCAAAAGACGAGCAGCAGCATCGGCGCGCATTACACGCCTCCGCGTTCGTAGCCGACAATCTGCATTGGATTTTTGCGAAACGAGGGTGCAGGGTTGGCAGAGCTCTGAGGGGGCAGAAGGAAAGAGAATTGAATACTCGCGCGCGCGCGAAAGGCTCGACTGTATGCGAGAAAGCACTGCGAGGGGGGACGGAGAGAGAGAGAGCTGATCGTCTTGCAATGCATCGTACGCGGGGGATGAGTGTCGGAGCAGTGGCAATATTTTTCATTTTTCGCAGAAACATTCGGCGAACGAAGACTATCCTTATTGGCGGACGAAAAGGATTTGTCTCTTCTTTTGGAAAGGAGAACTATTTATGTATACTCGATTGCAACAAATGTTTTATATTGAAATTTAGTTGGCTACGCTCCAGATTCCGAGTTCGAATGTCATTTAGAATATACGAAATCAATGACATTCTAATTTCACAAATTGTATCATGACATTAGGAATTTCATTTAGCTGAGTCTTAACGTACAACAAGAACATAAAAAAAAGAGTAATATTTCTACAATCATCCTTCTTACGAGCATACGCAGTATCATTAATCATGATCAACAATACACCGCGTTAACAAATTGCTATAGTGCGTTTGCATCGGAGCATCTTCATGCACATTCGTAAAGGGCAAAATTAATTACCCTCCCTTGCCCCTTAGAAAACTACATAACATTAATCTGCACGGTCACTCTTTCGCGAATCATTCCCGGCCCCCTTCCCATTTTTTCCGTGGCGATATGATTTCGTGCACCCCCGCAAAAGTCGCACAGGACACGCGGCGACGGCGGCGGCAACGAAGAGAATAAAAAAAAAGAAAAGAAGGGTCGAGGAGGAGTCGATACCGGCTTTCGCACGAACACGCACACATGTACACACGTATACGCAAGCGCGCGCGGAGACGCCGTACACTCTCGCAAAAACCGGATCCCCCTTTTGCGAAAAACGAGAGAAAGAGAGAAAGGGCGCGCGCACACATACACGCGATTTTGGAGGTTATGAAACGCCGTATAAATGCGGATTTTATCTTGCTAGGACATGGCAGCTTGATCATCGGGAATAGACATTCTCGTTGTAAAACGCAACGATTACCGCGCGACGTATATTGACTTTGAAGCTCGCACGCCGGCGCTTTTATTATCCCGGCGATGCACACACGTGAACTCGTCCAGCGCGCGGTTGCGGCGACGACCACCCCATAAGAATCGCCCGGTGTTTACACTACCACATAAAAGAATTCGCTAGTCGTTGCATAGGCCTTTTCTATACTCACCATCTGTAAAGCTACCGAGTCCAAAGCTCCGATGAAACTTCCGTGTACGCTGAGCTTTTATCCGGGTACGAGAAAATTGATACCTTAGTAAACAAAAAAACTAAGAGAAAAAGGAGAGAAGAGCGTCGAACGGGCAGCAGTGCAGAAGAGTTGCGCGAAATTTCTGCGACACTGGTGTGTGATGATGCGTCTCTCTCGCTCTCTCTTGTCGCGCCGCTAACGCCGCCGCCGCTAAAGATGCGTGCGGGTGGGGCGAGGGAGTTTTAGGCGCCGCGGGAAGATATGACACCTGTCCTATACATACGACCTTGCGAAATTTGAGATCTTTGAAGCGAAAGCGATGAGATGAGTTTTTTGTTTTAAATCGGGATGGATTTAGGTATCTGTACGACAATTATACTTCATTTTTTTGAAGAAATTTTGACAAAAATCACGAGGATCAACCACGGCTAAAAATGCACAAACGAGAATGCTGAATTTCATTATCTTTTTAAAATATATTCTGGTGTGTGCAAACTGTAAGGAATACAACTTAAATACGGAGTGGTTGAAAATTTCGAAATACGGCCATTATTATCGGCAAAGCTTAAAGCTCTCATATAAATTTGCGATTTTTGGTTTTATTATTTAAAATATTACAATCGTGTTGTTTACTAGTAATTATTTCACTACTATTTATGTATTACTAAATATTTGCAACTCTAAAGTATCTGATCATTTTTTAAATAAAAGACGTAAAAATCACCGAGATCCATATGGGAAAGAATACTGTTATAGAAATTATACGTCGCAATGATAGGCAAAGTTCGTTAATAACGTGATAGTAAATGATTTTCATGAGTTTCTAGAACTTCATATAATAAAATATTCACAGCTTTTGTTAAATTGATTTGTATTCATATTTATTAACGTTGCTATCTATATTTCATACAAAATTTGGAACACGGTTTGAAATAAAAACATCACCGATTAATATCATTTAACATAAAGTAGTTTATTATAATCTTGCAATGTCACGTATAACAAAACTTGTGCTTTCACGATTATGTTAGGTACTTATTGCAATCGCAACTAAAAATTGTAACATCAAATATGTTAACAAATATACCTCATTTAAAATGCACAGCAGTATTCGTTTTCAAAAGCTTCGTGCTTACCAAGTGCTTTTTTAATCAATAATTTAGACATTTTTCGCTGCAATTTTATATAATTCCTAGATTTATAAAAACAATTACAATTTTTACAAGCATTCCTATGCATTCTTTTCTCGATTTTAGTAGAAACTAATTAGATACCATTAAAGTAATAATAGCAAATCAAATTCACAACATAAATTACTATATGTTTGAGATTCTTGTTAGAGAGACTTATTTTCAGTTTTATGCTTTTAACTACGCAATAATTGTGATTTATCTTCCATAATGAGATTGTAAACGCGACGACTGTACAATAGTTTTGTAAAAAAATAAATCACATTTTTTTTCATAGATCAACCGAGACGACACATTTGTTTTACTTATAATTTCATAATAAATTTTAAATGCCTTCAGAAATATGATTATTATATATCTATTTGCATTAGAAATATAAAAGTAGAATTCGTACATGCGAGATACACAATTTTCTAAATTACATACAATTTACTTATCTAACATTGCATTTATTTAGCTATTCGCACCACAAGCTTCAAGCGCACACGGTAATAAGTAGTAAAAAATGAAACTTATTATGCATGGCTGATAAATAAGACTTTTTTGTTTGTTTATGTCAACGATAAAAAATTATTCAAATTCGACAAAGATTTAAAGAACAATGTTGGCTTATCAGTTTCAACATTTTTTTCTTTGTTATATAAACATTTTTCAGACATTCTGGTTAAAACTGAAAATTTAGTCTTAAAATTAAAAGATTACAATAGATCACGTTCAAAAGAAATCAAGGTAATATAAAATATTATGAATATCAGTCATAAGTAAGCTTTTAAAAATCAAGCCTAACAGATCTTTGGTATTAAAATGTTATGTATACTTTTCTAATGCAAAATATTTCTCCTATCATGTCATGTATGATAAAAAAAACAAATGGTCAATGTCAACTAAAAGAAACATTCGAGAACTTGCACATACTTTCTCACATGTAAAAGTTTAACAACTTTTAAAGTTTAGCTTATATCCATTTGTAAAATTATCAGAAAACTAACTACTTTTTTGTTTTAGGACTTGTTGATTGAAATACACTAGATGCAGACATCAAATTTTCTATATACTGTCCTAATACTTGATTTTCACTCTTCAGCTTTAAATTTTCCTCTTTAACACCATCTACTCTTTGTGATAGATCTAAAATAACAAAAAAACAAACGTGTCAGTTCGTGTGTTCGTTGAGATAAAAATTTCAAAACTCACCATCAAGAGTATTTTGAAGTTCCAGAACTTGGGCAATTAATCTTGCTTTTTCTTGTTGTTCGTCGGGGCTAATATCAGGATCTAAACCTAGAAGACATCCTACGTAGACAACAAAATTTCATATAGATTATTCATTGACACAGAGCTATCTGCATTCATACACGTTATACCAATGATATTTCACTGATGATTCCTATGATACCAAAGATAATCAATGCAAGCAGATAGTGTGCAGCATTAAAATGTCATAAATTATTCACTTGGAAGAGAAAACTAAATGTACAGTGTGTGTTCCTAAATGATGTGCATTTCTTGATAGCTCGATTTCAATGATAATGAACATGACTTGAAAGCAAACATAATATTATGATCAATATACTCACTATTTGGACTACAGCTGTCATTTGTGAAATTCGACAGGATTGAATCCATACTCTGTCCATGATTGAGAGGATCAGACGACTTAGAATTGTTTTCTGTGTTATTTTCCTCTTCTGGTATGATGACTGAAAAATAAATAACATCTACTCAACACTCTTGTACAGAATAACTCTATTCTTGCACATACAGTTTTTATCAAAGCAATTACGTGTAAAGTAAACTCTAGCAATTAACAAAGAATTAAAATAGGTCAATTAGGCGAAGCAGTGTAGGCTAGCAATACCTTGAGGATCGTCATCAGCAAGAGGAATACTATTGATATCGTCCTGAAGCTTGGGGCTCGTCACCGTAGATGTGGTCATGTTAAGTGAGTTCGCAACAATTTATTCACGAGTCAAGATATATATTCACGCGCGCAGAAAATACAAACTTGTATACTGCACACTCACACTTGACGGCTTATCGATTTACGCGTATGCTCTCTTGCAACACCCACTCATTTCTTCCACACTTGAATCTTTCTCTCGTACAATATATACTTTTGGCGGACTAGCGTGATGCGTCGACACAATTTGCCCATTAATAATCATCGCGAAGGGTGTGATTCATTTTATACACAACCCCAGGATATGATGCACTGAGCGCGCGCGCTGAATTACGATAATTGCAGAGGCTCTGTCACGTAAACAAACGCTAGTCAATATGAGGTTTACATAGGTTACTAAGTTACCGACTGTAATTTTACGACGACTGAACTAATTGCGAGGGTGCAACACGCGCAATCAAAAGGAACACCTTTATTTGGGACGAGTGAATGGTTGGAGTGAATTTTTTGTGATAAATCGTAATTTAATTTTCTTTATACAAAATATCGTTGAATAAAATATCGAATTCATAAATTGTGCGTGAATGCGCCAATTATTTAAACAGTTATAGTTCATTTTATCTAAATAAAATAATATAACAGAAACCGAAACATAAATAGCTTGTGATTATTACAAGTAATTAAATAAAAAACAGAAAAAATAAACAAAAAAATATATACAACAATAAAACGCATCTAAAAATGAAACAACATCTAAGCTTTAAATGTTAAATTTCCCCACATGTATGACATTTTTCGCAAACGAAATTGGTGTAGGACTGGACACATGCCTCTTTCCAGACCTCCGAAGAGCCGGTCGAGCCCTCGGCTTGATTCTCGATGAGTTGCTTGCTAATATTTTCGGCTGCGTCGTCGGTGCTGTTTTACCATCATTAGTTGATTTCTTTTCTGGTGTTGAGTGGACAATCACGTTTGGTTGACAATCTATCAAAAAGTAAAAGGATAGTTGTAAGATAATTGTAAAAGATTATTTTTTTACGTTAGAAAGCTGCTTGCAAGCGAACTTGCAAGCTCGCGAGTTATTTTATGTTATAGTATAGTTGAGAAAAAGCTCAATTATTCAAGCTTTTCTAATTGACGAAACTATGATCAATCAAAACGACATATTTTGCAGTAGCATTATTAATGAGATAATAAATACACGGTAGGAAAGAGGATAAGAAAATTGCTGCGGTACTCTTAACCACGTTGAACATTTTGTCTACAGCCGCTATAATCTTGGATGTTAACTGCCAGCTATTTTTCTGTTTCTTTACTGCAAGTCTCTCCACGGTTGGCGTATCAGCAACACAGCTGCAATCGGTAAGTAGAAGATATTGGGTAGATAAGCGAATAAAAGTATTTCTAAGCTTCAAACGACTTACTTAACCAGGTCGCTGAGGAAGGGATCTTTGTACCAAGTGATCGGCGCTGGTGGAAGCACTAATCGTCCTGTCCTCGTAACTGTCGTGACTGTCGTTCGCACAGTCCCACGAGATTTGGATAAGTCGATTATACCGAACGAATTCAACGACTGCGCGGAGACTTTTTCATTTGTTTCTCGAGAAAAGCTGCAGAAATTTTAAAGGAATGGCGATCCAGCAAAGAATATTTTACGCGATCAAGGTATTGAAGGTATGTTAGAAAAAAACTGGAACCTCGGAGCATCATCAACAGTAGGCAAGCCGACGGGCAGTGGTTGACCAGCTTCTGTCATAACGGCAGTCTTGTTTGAGTGCTCACTTCGGTGGTGCGCCTGCGTATCACGCCATGCCATGCGCCTCGACTTGTTGCTGATCCACCCGCAAACGGAGCACTTTATTTTCGTGTTCTCCGATCGTATACCGTGCTTCTTCTGCAAGTGCTTTAAAAAATTATTTTTTCGCGATTCAGCACTAAATATCGCTATTTTCGGCTCATGACAGTGCTCGCACTTTATAATTTTCTGCAACGGGAAATTGATGAAAGCTATTTCGTCCGACATGTTCGTGCACTCTTCACTCTTGCGATATGCTTGGCAGAAAAATCGGCGGCGTAGCTGAATCGCATGTCAGCTCGACAGAACGCGCACTGTCTCGACAACTGTTGATGTATATACTCTCGTTTGTATACATGTACAATGACTGAATCAACCAATCGACAGTCATGTTATTGGATGAGTGCTAGTTTATTCATATAAATTGATTTATAATTTCGAATTTCGAATCAATTATTGCTATATTGAAGCTTTTAATAACATTTACATTCATAAATAATATTTCACTTGTATGTTTCAATTAATTTGACATTTTGAAAAAACTTTATTTGGTATTTCTAAGGATGATGTGAATTCTTGATAAGGAAAGAAATAGAGTAAATATTAGCAATAACACGTAGTTTCTGAAGAAATGCAACACTTTAATGCTTTTTAAGTAACATTAACGTTAAAAATTACATTTTATATTAGTATAAATATAAAGATAAATTAAATTATACTCTACATAATACAATTTAAGTTTCTTTGAAGAGTGTACCAAATACTTTGTTAAAAAAGAAAAGAAAATCAGTAGTCAACGTAAGACTTATAACATATAAATATATAGTAAAAATCAGTCATTCGCAATAGCAGCTTTTTTACGCACCAGATTAAACTATTTCCATAGTTCCAACTCTTCAAAAACTGTCAAAAATATAAAATCTGTCGTATATACTTTAAAAAATCTTCATCTAATATATATCTAACTTTTTGAGTGAAATTCATCGTAAATCGGTATAATATGTAAGTATAGAAGCCATCGAATGTTTAATTTTTGGAGATTCATCGATATTTTTATCACACAGTAAGTTGGCAATCATCTCTTTTCGACAACGTAATATCTTTCGCCATTTTATGGTTTTTTACTACAACGATTTACGAGTATAACGTTTTCTCAACCCACTCTTCTAATGTAAATGTTGCCGTTTGCGTATGTCCTGGATCTCTTTCTCGGAAGATATCTGTTATTGTTTAAAAATAATAATAATAAAAAAATATACAACAGGATACATTTTTGTTCGAAAATCTAACTATAACGAATGATCTAACAGAAACGTCGAACTTCTAAAAAGATTCTACAATCACATGATTTAAAAATATTGTTAGTTATATCTGAGTATTATATAAGTACCATAGAAATTCAAAACCTTCATTACAACGCGTTTAGGGATGAAAAGTCGCGAAGAACAATAAAATTCTTTATGCAAAAATACATTAACATCAAGCTTTGCATGACTGTAAAATCAATTTAAAAGTTTTACGTTCAAAAAATAATAAAAGTAAGAGATATAGAAAAAAAAACTCATGCACAATATGTCTACATAGCTTGAGGATCATAAGGATGGTCTAGAAAATCATATTCCGTAATATCTTTACCGATCATTGTCTTTAGTCTGACGGCGCACATAATGAAATCATCAAACGCGATCATCCCCTCTTTAGTACCGTACCTATGTACGAGTATATTTAATACGTGATTGTTTAATCGATAACCGGCGCTATTCAATGCCTGTCTTAGCTCAAATGCGCTCAGGTAACCAGTGCCGTCTCTATCGTAAAGCCGGAAAACAGACTGAAAAGCAAGAAGAAAAGGATTATGTTAGTTGGACTGCCAACCAAAATATCAAAAAAATTAATTTCACAGTTACCCTCCAGCTACGAATGTCGTTCCAAAGTGCCTTAAATTCCTCGAAGCCTAATTTACCAGAGTGATCAGTGTCGAGCATTGCAACCATACTTCGACACACGTCTTTGCTGAATCCTTGATTGTTCATTTCTATGACAAAAATATGAATGATCAAGCAAATCAAGTTCGTCACCTCTCCCGAGAGGAAAAATACTCGCAAATTTAATCCTGCGCTATTTGTATATTGTTCCTCCCAAGAACAAAGCAGACGACGATAAAAACAAAATAAACGACTCAAGTACAATGGTATAACGAACAAAGCTACGAACTCTCGCAAAAACAGAAACAGATGATCTTACAATGTATAGTGCAGAGAGTATGCATGATCAAAATTAAGAATCGCACGCGTGTGATATTATTTGTAAGATATATCCATCCATGATACGTGTGATATATACGTTACCTAGGTCAGTCTTATTGGCCTGTTCATCCTTACAAATAATACCACAGAGCAGGGAGATAAGTGTGTCGATGAGGGAGGTCTCTTCTTGCGGGCTATCAGGGTTACTAGCAGCCTCGCTACGACGTGCCGGCGGCAATTCTAACCCGCAACACACACAGCTACATGTTAAGATTTAACCAACGTACATAACGTGCATTTGGGTCTTATAGGATTATATCGGATTTTCTCCTTTTTTATTATTTAGCGTCTATTATAATACAATATAAAATTACGTATATTTATTGGTCACCTTTCAATAGTTTGATCAGAATCTTTCTTTTTGTTTATAATAATTACGTACCAAAAATTTGCTCACGACATTTTAGTCACTCTCAGGAAGCGTATAGAGTTAGCGAACAAAATGCAGAAATTCAGTTCTCCTGTCGTTCATTATGCATCAGCAACAAAATCCGATTAATATAAACTTCAGTGAGCACAGTAGAGCTTTTGATCAATATTAAATTGCATCGCATTGGTCGAAATAAATGAAATCAACTCACAAATTGGCACTTTTACTGTCTAATGCAATTATTGAGAATATGATAACTTTTAAAGCTTGCAAATGACTATTTTGCTGCGGTATAAACGATGTTGGTGCAAAAACTGTTGTTTTGTCGTGGTAGCTGTTACTTAAAAGTTTTATGGTATTTGAAAAATCTTGAGAAAAAAAACGAATTTAAGCATTTTGATCACTTTTTGACATGCTGTTCCAATAGGTAAACAAAATAGGAAAATGAATAATAGTGATTTTGAAAATTTTTTCTTAAACGTTACCAATTCTGTTCACATTTGACAAAAGTATATTTACATCAATTACGAAATAAAAATAAATATAAAGTCTATATCAACTAAACATTTATCTCAAAGTAAAGGAAGGTGCCCATGCTTCATATACAATTTTCAAATACAAATCCAACTTTATATTGGATTGAAATGATTACAGTTGTTAAAAATGTTAAAAGTAAGAAATCTCCTGAACATAAAAAAATGTTTCAACAGACAAAGGCAGACCCAAATGTATTTATGTACCATTAGTATAGCAAAAGCTGTTATTGTAGCAATGTTATGATGAAAGTCCAATGATTTGTTATTATCGTAAAAATCATGATTAGTTATTTTTAAAAACTATTTCTAGGTTCAAGCCATGGACCTCTACCTTCAAGCATTATTTTTATAAAACAATAAATTAATGTTATTAACTCGCGGTTCGTGCAATTGGAGGATTTTCAAAATGCAACTCATAACAGATGCACAACAGGTATATACATTATTTTAGATGTGCGTCAACCATCACCGTGTTAAACTTGAAAACATGAATTTTCCAATGATAAGAAATAATTATGATTTTAATATCAATCATTTTATGTGGAATAAAAAGCTAAATAAATATTTGTGTGAGCTTATAATTAATACTAACATGAAAATTTTTAAAATAAACATAATTGACGTGGAGAAAACAATAAACTAATTAAAAAGATAAAATAGATATGTATACTAGGAATTTCAAATTTATTACACTAATTTAGCCTGTAAAATAAGCTTTACCTTTGCGCATGGCATAATCCAATATTTCTTTCAATTCCATCCAATCAACTTCCATATCATCACCTGCGAGTTTTTTAAAGAACTCTCGCACTTTCTCTTCGTTATTATTATCAACGGGTTGTGGTTGAACCTAAAAATTAAAATGATATAAGAAACGCGAAAGTGGAAAAAAATAAGATCTTATTATATGCACATTATTAATAGCTAGTGAATTAAAAAAAAATAGTTAGTGAAGTTATAGCAGTTACGAACCTGATCATTACCATCACCAGTATTATTATCAGTGCTAGGATTATTCACCTAAAAGCCAAGCAACATAACGTGCAAGAAATATTAAATTTAAGACAATGATATTACACTGAACATTAGCAGCTGTTTCTTATTAGTTTTTCATATTTATTCTAGTGCACACTTGTGCTAAGCGACATACGTGAGCAGCAAGTTATTATAAAAGTTATTCTTCAGCAACAAAAATTTTTTATATAAGTTAAAAATATTTATAATAATTTTTTATTGGTGAAAGCTGTTATTTTTTTTAGTGCAGTCCGTTATAACACTTGCGTATTCATTTTTTTTCATTTTTATACATACCCTATCATCAACATCACCCATTCCTACTTCATCGTCATTTTCTCTGTAACATTATAAATCGATCGTAACAAATATAGCTTATTTGAGTATTCCACTAGCTACAATTATTTACATACTCCATGTTATTTTTGTTTTCAGAGAAGATCCTAAGTAAAAATTCTCCCTCTTCATTAGGATCGAAAGTACTAGGAACTATACAGTAAATTCCAGGCGGTAGTTTAAACCGACAACTGACTTCACGTAAATTAATGAAAGATGGTGATCGAGCTACTGATGCATTATATCTGAAGAAATTAATATCTAACGGTTTTGGAAGTCTTTCTGAATCCTCTAACTAAAAATTAAAAATATAAGTGTTCATTTAAAATTCTTCAAGGTAGTTGTAATACGGATTAACTTTCGTATAGAGCGATTTTTCATCGTTTAAATAAATTAATAAATAATAATACTATAATAATAATAATAATAGCAATAATAATAATAATAATAATAATAATAATAGTAATAATAATAATTATTATTATTATATTATTATTACTATTATTATTATAGTAAAATAAAAGTAGATTAGTAATAAATTAACAATAAATCGAATAGCTAAGTTCAAAGAAGAGTTAATTAAACTCACGTGATAAATTGCAAAGCCAATAGTGAGACAGTCAGCGCCCATTCGTCTCTGTGCTCGTCTATTTTTTTGCATGAGCGCTACAATGACAGTGCATTTATCATCATCCTCGTCTGGATATTCCAGGGTAACACGGTACTGTGGGTTATGCCAGAAGGTTTCTACAATAAAAAAATGACGTCTATTATTCTTGTTCCAAAAAAAATAATCATTTTTTTCATTGAAACCAATGACAATTGTATTACCTAAATAATTACGGCAACCACCAGCTGTTACTCCTCGAACCCATTCGCCTTCGTATACACTCATTTCCCATTTTTTCTTGCCACGGCTGAGATCATCCTCCGTCAATGAATCGGGATTCAAATTACAAATTTCCACTCGTTCAAAATACTTTTTGAAGTCTTGGAAGGACATCCAAAACTCTCCATCAACGTCAAAAGTCAAGCCCAATTCTTCCTTCTCGTGGTCGGGAATGAATCGCCATTCTGGGGATCTGAATGAAGAAAAATTATTAGTTTGCTTTCAGTTAAAGTCAATATCGGAAAAGCAAACTCAAATCAATTTTATTTTTACCCATCACTCCAAGGACCATTCCATTCAGCTTCGTTACCCCAGGGATTTCTCAATCTTAACAGCGGAATTTTTCCTACTGTGTTAGGTGTTTGAATGTCTACATATTTAACTCGTGTGATACTGTAAGCGTGTCCTCTGATTAGGCCTTGTGGCGTTTCGGCTTCAAGTACGTTTGGATCTGGCTGTAATTAATAAAAAGCGATTAAAATTATTATTCACTCCAAGTAAACCATAATGAATAAATAACATTAGTCTAAGTGCTTACCTCAATAGAGCAGCCCATTAAAGAGTTTCGTTCGTAAGCTTTGAGTAGAATACTGAAAAGATTTGGCGGTGTCTCGTTCATCTCGTACATCTCAGTGACACCACCTGTAAAATCTTCCATAGCTTCGCATGTTGTGCCACCCTTGAGAGCTTCATAGGAGCCATGAAGTTTAGCATAGGCTTTCTCTAAAAGTGCACTCCAAAATTCGTTTGGCTCAGCTGAGCTCAGGTAAAGAAGTTTGCCATGATAAGTAGGCAGTCTATCGTCGATTACTACATCGACCCATTTGCCATACTGCCAAAACCTTGAAAATGTTTTTTTTTCACTAAATTTGTTCATCAAGTCTACAAGTATATGTAGTTGTCAAGAATCATGAATTGTAAATTAACGTTTCAATTGTACATGCTACTAACAATTTACATTCAACTCGTTCAATTATACGTCGTGATTGTTTTTCAAATGAATTTATGTAACAAACACAACAAATCAATGATAGTTACATCTAAAGAATATAAGAAATTAACAGTACCTGAAGTGAAATATACCAGCATAATTCTCTTCAAAGCTCTGGTCTTCAGGTACAATTTGAAAGAATAAGTTTGGGTGTAATGTTAAATTAGCTATTGCAGCAAGTAACCAACAATCACCAAGTTCACCCTGTTGGACATCAAATCTGGAGTAACCCTCTATGAATAATTGAGGGTTGTCTGCTATTTCCTGTAAACAAATATAGAATCAGTCAATCACCAATTTCTAAAATTATATTTGTAAACGAAGAAAAAATTCATTCAAACCATTGGACGTCTCCATTCAACATATCTATCTGGTCTTCTTGAATAGAATAATGAAGAATCTATGGCAGGAAATTCTGGATCTTCAAAGAGCCTTCCCTCTGAAAGACATTGTTGTCTCAGTTCGTTGAAATCTTGCACTGGACCTTTACTCTTGAATCCTGATCCACGGTCACCAAGCTAGAATAAAAGATTTAATGTACTTTTCTGTAAAAATTATATTCCATTCTCAAATTGTAAGTGTTATGGTTGGAGACCATTTTTAATTACACCAACTACACCTCTGAAAGTGTCAAAGAACTGAATGATACTGAATATCTTTCAAAAGTTTTATCAACAGGAAGGAAGTTATGATAACATTAGAATTGGCTGCAATTATCTTTATGAAAAGTAATCAGAAAATATGTAATAATGGGTTTATTTATAGAAAATGCAAGGGATATAAGTAATTTGTATTTAAATGATCACTGAACCTTACAACAAAATTTTGTTATTCTCAGTGTACAATACAATGGTATGTATGCACAACTGAGCTGCCTATTAAACTTTGCATTGATCTAAAACTGGCCATTAATACTGTTAGTAAGAGTGAAAGCAAAATTTATCATTTCCTCAATGGATTCCCTAAATGAAATTGTACTGACCTTGACAAATGAGTGAGTGGTACTAATGTAAATGAGAATACCTTGGCTGGAGGGTGTGACTAAGGTAATCAAATAGCTATCATGGGTTGGGCTACTTTATGAGCCCATTATTATTGTTTAGTTTAGTACAATGGTATGTTTGCGCAGTGTAATACTTGAAGAGTAAAGAATAAGTAAATGTATTGAAAGTGCTTAATAGCTGTATTATTTAATGAGAAAAGTTTTTAACACTGACATAGTTGAAATATTTCAGAATTAATAAAAAAATACTACAAAAATATTTGAAATTATCTTATATTTGCACCCTAATAAATATTATACACTTAGTGGTGTACCTAAATGTATAATATTTTCTAAGTAGTTTGATTAGTAACTTCTTTTATGAAGGAAAATTACATTTTCTCTCAAGATTCTAAATTTACATTCGAATTCTATTCCTATCTACTCATTTCTTACAAACATCATCTCCTTTATCAAGGATGAATAACATGTCACAATAAATCAATGAAACTCGCGTCAGATTCAAGGGAATTCGCACAACAGTCAAAAAGAAATTGATGATTTTAGAGTAAATGCCAGAGTTTCCCTAAAAACACGCTAAATATAGCGCTTCGGTCATCCTGATACTTTCTCGGAATAAAGACGCGCGTATCTTTCACATACACAGCATTCTTGAATAAAACATCAATGCAGTTGTAAACAGATCCAATCCGTCAATCCGACACTTCCTATCACGCGAATAAATTGTTTCCTCCGGGAGATTTATATAAAGCGTACCACTTTGATGTTGAAAAGCGACGGTAGGATGCGTTTAACTTCGACAGCTTTTTTGATGAAGACATCGAGACCAGGTTGTGTTGCATGACCGTAGCCTTCCAGCTCGGCTGGATCCACTTGATCAGGACACATGAAGGCCATTTTCTCCGCGTGGGTGAGACCAAATTAACGTGGGTTTGATTTACCGTTAGGCTGCTGCGCGTTTGTCAAGTGGTGTCTTCTTTTTATTTTAGACAACTCGTTAATTTTCTGGCTACGCTGAAATTAGCAATTCCGTGCGTTTTTACTCTGATGTTCTTGTCAACGAAATAAACAGTCGCGAATTATCGCTCGCCACTATAGCGCATAATTATAGTACGCGTTCAACGAGATACTTGTTGCACTGCGAGTACGGGAAAAGCACATCTGCGAGCGAACGTAACGAAAGCCGAATCACGTAATTAGTAAATAGCACTTTATTTTCGGATTATAATCGCTCGACGTCGCGAACAAACTAATCGGAGCGAAAGGTGCACTGTTCTACGCGCTCGAGCTCACCCATCGAACAGTGAGCTCATCCGTTTTGTTGTTGGGTTAATGCGGCGGTACGATTGTTTCGTCACGAGTAGCACACGCGAAGGTCGCCGGCTCGAACACTCACTTCTCATCGTCTCTTGCTGCGTGTTTTGGCTTTTAGGTTATGTGCATTTCTCGCTCCGATCGCTGATTGACTGATTGACTCCGATGGATAAATTGACGAGGAAGCGAGGGGACTTTAACTTTCAAAGACCTTGAATTGCTGCTATTTAGTGGACTGTAGTTATCTTATATAAGAGTCGGAGGTAATTAATTTTTTTCAGTTTACCTTTACGCCTGCGACTTGGAGTATAAGATTTACGAATAAGACGGTGAAAAAAATGAGATTGAAGCGTAATCGACCAACACAGGGGATGATTCATTTGGATGTGTTTTCCAGGCAATAATTTAGTATTGCGTAGAGAAAGGAATGTACTTATTGTCAATCTCATCATTGGCAGCTGGATATAATCCGTCGCTTGTATGAATAGAAATGAAGGAAGAATGATTAGAAGATAATGATCGCGCATATATTAATAATTGAGTCATCTTCATGAATTAATCATAACACCTGTTGGTAAATAAGATTTTTTATTTTCAAAACACATCGATAAAGAAGAGACACGACTTATCCACGCTTTTTTCGCGAAAATTCAATTTTTCTCTTTTTTCCTTGAACCGATACCTTACGTAACTCCCGCTTTACACTACGATCTAATCTCAAGGTCTGGCCGTTAAATTTTTACTAGTAAAGACAGTGTAAGTACTTACAGATTCGATGTGCTTAGCCTGTTTGCGAACAATTTGCGGTTCCTCAACAACATGCTGACTCCAACCATAATTCAGCTTCGGTCCCGAATTGTTGTAGTACATGTTTACACTTTATAGTTCGTTTTTTGTTCCCAAATCCAATAGGCTAAGTATAAGTTTATTCGACTAATTTGCGGATGAAACTACTCGTTTTCTATCTCGTCATAACATTGACATTTTTTGTACAATTCCTGTACAAAGATGTTGTATTTACTTTGTGTTAATATTGAATAGTTTCGCTCGTGTCTGATTAAACACTAGTTAGGTTTGTTATATATACCGCCAAATCATGAGAAATAAGAGATAACGATGTTTTATCGGTGATTAATGAGAACGACGATAATGTTCCTTAAATCCCAACGAAGAAAGCTTCGGCAATGAGTTAATAATAACCGTGCGTGTGTAATGAAAAACTTTGTTTTTATAATGACGCAAATTGGAGTATTAGCCTGCGTTTTTGTTCCAACGAATTTTTTCGATTCGGATCGCGAAGCTGGTTAAAGACACGATGAGTCACATAATGCAAGGCGTCATCAAGTGTTTCGTTTTATTTCCACCAGTTTCAGTTTCCGTTTGAGTTTGGTGATCGCTCGTTAAAAGTTTTCAGAAGTGCCGTTGAGTGTTGCACATTTTGTAGGTTTCAAAGAACAGCTTGGACAATTGAAGCAATGATAACTATACTGAAGATTTCATTTCAATTGAAATGGATCTTTTACCGTGTAGGGTCTACATTCCGAAGAAAAAAAAATTTTCCATTCATATTCAGATATTGATTTCACTATAATATTATTTGCAATACATTGTCCCCTAAACCTGCAGAATTTAGCATGTTTATCTTTGCTAGCAATTAAGACGAGTGTTATTACGAAAACTAAAAATAATTAACTTTCTTTACCAACGATATTATAGAAAGAATAACTTATTAGCATTGAAAAAAAATAATTTTTTTTCTTTACATCAACTCGCGATAAATAGCTCTATATAGATTATCCTTATGATTCATCTCACGTATCGTAATATCACGTTATCTTCATAATAAAACCAATCCTTACATGAACATTCTCGCAAGGAAAGGGAGTAATCAAGGGTTACACGTAACCTTGACTTAGATGGCTATCGATCGTTGTCCCATAAAGGTCGATGCTGACATAATGCGGTAACTACGTTTTGTTTATAGTTTGTATTTATAAAGTGCGTCTCGAGTGTTTCGACGGAATAGCTCTTGGTTACTGCATTATGAATGCAATTTAGAAAGAGCGTTTAGCCGACAGATTGATGGTTACATGCGGTATTTTCGAGTAAAATTCGTCGACTGATTATGATTTTCAAGAACGAAAACAATCATCAATGGGATTTTTACAACAATGCTTTGTAGAAGTTGGCCATTTTTTAATTTATATTAGACGCTTTATAATTATACTTGATTTTCTATCACAAATGTTGACAATACTGAGATTTACGACACAACGTCCATGAATTATGTAAGCAATTGTAAATTACAAACTCGCTTTTATAGCTCGACGTTGCTAGATGACAATAACTTTGGTGAATCGATAGAATATCCAATAATCTAAAACTATAACGATAACTACACGTGCACATATTTTATTTATTTACATCAAACGACTATATTCTCAGAAAGATGCTTGAAGAGGAGATAAGTTGTGACTATTAAACTGAAGCATGTTGAGCAATTAAGACAATTTACCTTCTCGCCTCAACAGTCTAAAAATGACGAAATGTTGTTGCAAAAATATTACAGCGCAAACGCGATTTATTTCGTTGAAACAAAAATAACGCAAGTCCGATGGCACGTGTGTAAGTAATTACTCACCATCGCGCAATGCCCATTATTATTTTTTCACAACTGCTGAAACTTATTCGTCGCGCAATGCAGGAAAGCTATTCTCGGCTATTTTTGAAAAAAAACTGTTCGTTCCTAACCCTCAATTTTTTCAAGAACCCAACTGACCGTTACATCACATAATCCTTTATCAGACACGATCGAATACTTTCAACACAGTACACAAATCAATACTAACGTATAATTTCTAACGATTTATTGTCCACTTGTATATAATATTAAGAATTTTCCAAACACTTCAAACGTTGCTGCACAAAAGAAAGTCGCGACCGCAGTTGGTTAGCGTGCTACCGGTGCGCTGCTGTTAGTTCGCGAGACTGACTCTTTTTCTGGAGCGTCTCACGAGGTCACCCCAAGCGAGTATGTATAGATATGCGTGTGTGCGTGGAATCGACTTTTATTAACATGCAGCCAACGCTTCGTATGCTGCAACGAATAAAATTATCAACGAAGGTGCCGCTAATACGTGCAAGGCTTTCCCGTAGTTTTCTCTTTTTGTTGTTCAAACAAAATTTGAATTTTGAAGCGAAAAATAAAATCTGTAATTTTTCGTATAGTCGTTAATATCTTCGTTGAACGTGATTGCGATTAAACAATTTATCAGTCGCGGCTGCATCGAAGTGAAAAATGCATTAATTGAATACGAATTCGTCTTTAAAGAGTTCCAACGCACCCAGCCAGCCATGTTTTTCCTTCGGCTTCAAAAGCAGAATCACAATTTTTCGAAGCATGAAAGCATACGGATCTCACACGAAACACACTTGTGTGTCTATGCGACTACATCGACTATTTTTACTTGGGCTCAGAAGACGCCCAGGCAGCAGGGAGTCCATTAAGCATCTCTGACTACGAGGCGCACTTTCGAATCATACGCGAAAACTGGTTTGTTCGATCCAATCTGTGTACTGTGTACGCGTGTCTGCGAGCGAACGTCGGCGCCGATCGGAGGAATGTAACGTGAAAACGGGATTTCGATGATGTTGCCTTGTTGGCTAGTTGAAAAATATGCCTTGTCTCAATGCCTGGAATTTTAAATGGATTTTACGAATTTGGACGGTACAATTAACATTCTTCACGCGGTTGTAAAAACAAATTGAGTTCCGAATCTCATCGGTAAACGCGATATATCAAAGGGAAATTCAGCTTCTACAGCGTAAAGTCAATCTATAAGCTGCTCCGCTTTCATCTATTGGCACATCGAGCCGCGTGAAAAGAGCGACACGCAGTCGTATCGTCGTATCGTAAGATCCAGGAAACAAACGAATATGCCACGCAGAGCCTGTTACGTAAGCCCAGCGTTTTATCGTCGCAGGTGCAGGCGCCGGTGCAGCGAGGCTGCAGCGAATTGATAGAGCCCGCGAGTCCGCTGGGCGTCCGCGTGATTCTCCGTAAGCGCGCTTGGTCGCCCACGTTGACTCTGGCTTCGGCAATTCGTTGATCGAGCTACGCGCGTCGTTGACCCGCGACGTCTGCTCGGCGAGCGTGGGCGTGCTGCCAGTCATCGCCGGGCGCGCGAGAGTCGTCCGTTCGCGTTCGCCGGCGTTCCCTCGCAATGCACGAACGCGCGCGTTTGGCGCGCGTTTGGCGCGCGTTTGGCGCGCGTCCAAGAGCTCTGCTCTTCGAATGGCTCCGAGGGAGGCTGGCCTCGAGGCCAATCGCGTCCGACTGGACGTAGTTTCGTTCTTCACCCTTTTCTTTTGCCTTTCGCCCGAGCACGGGCTTTACCACACTGACCTACTCGATTGCGATCGGCCACGGACGGACGCTGCTTTGACTTTGCGAGAATGGAGGATTTGAGCGACAGCCAAGAGCGTGACTGTTTGAATGGCGCGTTGCAGAGCCGTTTTGCGACTTTATGGACCGTGAACGTTTACTCGCGACTAATGCATCGCGCGAGACGGGCTTATTACGATCGTAAAATTGCGAAATAGCGAGTGAACAGAGAGAGAGAGAGAGAGAGAGAGAACCTTGACGACAACTTTGGCTGGATGGTGAACGTCTCCGGTACCGGATAAGCCCCCTTTCAATGGTCGAGCCTGTAGTCTGTACTTTCCGAAAGTCCGTTTTGCGTCCTCGGCTAATCCGAGCAGCCTTGGATTTCTGAGCAAGCAAAGAGAAAGTGAAGGCAGCTGAGAAGCGATATAGAGAGAGAGAGAGCGGATAAACTCACCCCTTGAAGAATTTGTCGATTCTAGTGAGTCCATTGGTCTCGAGCTGCACTTCCCTCGCATAGTAGAAGCAGTAATTGCTCATACTTCGGTGGCCAAGTGTACGACGTCCCGCTGCCACGCGGCTCCCGACTATCCAGCACGGCGGAACGCAGAAAGGGACGCTCGAGAGATACGAACGGCAGAAGCAGAGGATACGGGGGCTTAATTTTAGAAAGCTCGCCGCGCGCGTCGACGACAAGCCAGCCTCGGCAATATTTTCGACGTTCCTGAGCTTCGTTCAGCATTGTTCTCGCGTTCAATATGAGATGTACACGAAACAACAATCGGGCTGCGATATATGTATATGTATATATATATATATATATATATATATATATATATATAAATCTCTTTACTTCGATGACTTTATTCATTTATTCTTATCGTACATGAGGTGCTTATACACTATCTTCGTAAAACGTGTCGATGTGTGGCTACGATAGAAAATAAATAAAAAGACACGGCTCCCGCACTTGTGTTTCTCACTTTTGCTCTCTGGCTACTATAACCTTAATGGTCAATATATCTAACAAGGAGTACATAAATAGCAATAACGGTATGCTTACATCGTAAATAATCACATGTCCGAGCAATTTTAATATTAGACTCAAAGGTATTACACAACAATAATTGAGTATTTTTACTCGTTAAATTACTTTCCTGCGACAAACATTATATATTTCTATGCATATCAAAGCCAACGGACCAATTCAATTTTTTCTTTGAACACAGAAAAAGAAGACTCGACCTTCGTTTCTAAATGTTAACTTTTTTAATTCGTTGATTAGAGTATTTTCTTTTTTATTATTATTATTATCATTATTATTTCTCCCGCGATAGAAAATTTTTTTTCTTCTCTTTACAAACAATTTTATTCTTATATAGTCTTTTTTTCTGTGTCAATATTAAAAAGGCAATAAAATTTTCATTTAAAACTTCATGGTATGCAACAACCAACTTAAAATTGTGAAACGATCAAGGGGCCAAACGGGTAAGCCTTATCATATGTACAAATCGCGTTAATGCATTGCCCAAGTCGTCGTTGTCGTGGTAAATGGCCGTTTTTTCTTATTCTCGCTGGCGTCGTTTTGACGACAGGGAACGAGCCGAGGCACACGTCAATGGAAGAACAAAGGCATGCAAGGACGGGGATTGACATTTTTGAGCTCGTCATTATTTTCACTGCGTGCGACGTTTCTTCAAGTGTGATTCTCATTTGACTGGATTATCAAGAATAATTTGATAAAAGTTTCTTTTCATTGACATCGATTAGATTTGATGAGTGGTGCGACTAAAGACACATTTAGCATTGATCAAGAGATTTTGGAAACGTTACCTCAGCTCGTTAATTATTTTTTTGTTTATTTTTCTTTTGTGGATTTTTCTGCAAAAATAAAACATCGAAATCCCTAATAGTCGAAACCTGTTAGTAATTAACAAAAACAAAACAAATAAAAAAATAAAATAATACGTTATGTTGCATGACTCCTATTTGGTATTTATTTAGGCCTGGTAATATATGTACGCGCGGTAAAACCATTTGCACGTTACGTATATATTATTATTTCGTATAACCAAATATATATATATATGTATGTATTATAGACACTTTCCGCCCAGACGAATGGAGGTTTGAAATACATCATACATATACATATCGACGCTCGTCCTTAACAATTAATTATTCATTATTATGATAAATCTTAGTAATCCTAAGCGCTTATTACTATTACACGCCGGCACGTCGTCGCATTGAAAAGGGCAACAATACTGTTTCGACATTTAAATATTCAGCTTGAGCTGTGTCTTACAAATCTCTAATAAAATGCATACATATCATTCTTCGTATATGAGGCTGAAGACAAGTTATTATTCATCCAATATTTTCAATTCCAACTTTTTTGTTTGTCACGATAAAACCTCGTTAAATCTTATAACGAAAATATACACGATGACGATCTTTCTCAATTCTTATTTTTTACTCTCTTCCACGACTTCAGGAATTGTATCTTTCTTTTTCTATCGAACAACGAAAGTCTTACGAACGTATAACATTAGTGTATAGATTGTACAAAAGGTGATCATTAAGTGACAGCATGCATCTTTTCTACTTCGTTGAGTATCTTTCATAAATGATCAGTGTACGACATACCGAGTCGAATCAGCGAATGTTCAACTTATCGTCTATACTAAAATCCATTGAAATAATACTTGGTGTAATACTGAGATCACCAGAACTCTCTAAGCGAATAATAAAAAAATCTAATGATAGTTTAAAAAATACGCTTCTGTTAAAAATAACTATTTTATATAAGTATACAGACGTGAAAATTTCTGACAATTAGTTTTTATATAAACACGATGACATTCTATTGTACTTGATGCTACTTTTCTTTGTGAATGCATATAGTGGATGTGCATCTATGTTCGTATGCAAAAGATCTTATTAGATGCTTAATATAATTCCGGAATATCAGACTCAAATTTGTTCGCATTAAAATATTTGTTATTGTAGTTCTGTTAGCAATATATTTATAATGTACATAGTAGAGCTTGAAACTATCGGATATCAGTCAACTATGTAACGATCATGAGTTTATCCTATGGAAGTTATGTTTACTACGTGCGTCGAATATGGCTTCGAAATAAACCTAATTTAATCGTTGCGATTTCAATTCGAGTCACACTTGGACTAAAAGACAATGAAATAGACACGATGAAACGCAGTACGAAAGTTAGAAGCTCGCGAATGAGATTGTATCCTTTGAGAGCTGTCGATGCAAGCTGTTTTTGCAAAAGAAACGAGCGCGTGAGCCTGCGTGCAGGACACTTCGGTACGGCCAGGGCCACGTACGATTTTACAAGTCAGACATCAAAATTATCATTAATTTACTCTAATTAGTCCTTGCCATTCTATTTTGCCAACAGTTAAATTTATTTATTTTACTTCAAGCACACGGTTTACGATTACAAGCTTTCTTTAAATTTATTTATGCATGTTTTTTTTTAATCATCTTTATAACGGAGCATTTACATAGAGAATCTCGGTGACGAGTGGACCTACACCCGTTTCTTATTTTCACGTGCGCGAGAATTTTTAATTATTTTTAGGTCTTATTCACCGTTTACTTATGTACACTGAACATTTTTACTTTACTCGATTTATTATTTCTTTATTTTATACCATATCATTGATTAACGGACAAATGCACAAATTATATTCCGCCATCGAGTCATTAACAATAACGTATAACACGTAATATAGTACTTCCATGTTTCGGCGCGATCGCTTACATTGATTATATATAATAAAAAGTGGAATTCGACCAGATGATAAAAGATACAGAAACGGAAGGTGAAAAATTACGCGGATTCAAATGATCGCCAACGTTTGTACGGTGTCAGTTTAACAAAAGAGATGTATAGAAAAATTGCCTTGTCAGCAAAAGAAAAATACCATATAGAATAGACTCTCGCTCTCGTCTACATATGCCTATTGACAAACGATCAAATCCATTGAAGTTGTTCCTTCGGTATTGTTTCTATGAACTACTACTTATGTAACCTTATCGCACGTATGTTAAACATATGGAAGTTCTCGCGCATATATATAAGTTTTTCTGATACAAAAATTGAACATAGACATGCGCATGAAAAAACGTCTATATTCTGCACCTGTGAAAGAAACTCGACTGAAAATTTGTAAATTCGTCCTGTAAAAATTATAACGATATAAAACTTTATAATTACATATATTTTTATCATCTCTTTGTGTACCCTTATTTTACTTTATTCAGCTATTTGTTCCTTTCTCAAGTGCATTTCCATCTTTGTGCGCGCATTTAATCGCTCCGATCACATCGACACTTCACATTTAACAAGAATAAATCCATAAACCCGAGAATACAAATTCGACGAGAGAATCCGAACGCAAGTCGAGTTGCAATCCGCCGTGAGGTCGGTCGCAAGTCAACCGGCAGATGCGAGGGAAAGCCAACGACATCCGGGCAGGTGGAGTCCGCGGCGCCAGCGCGTCCGGTCAGATGAGCGTCTCCTCGGAGGAGAGCTCGGAGCGCGGCGACGAGTTGGAGGCGGTGGCGGCGACGGCGCGGCAGCGCAGGGCGGGCATGGTGAGCGAGCGCCGCGGGCCGCGCGGCCGGTGGCAGCGGCCGGCGCAGCCGCCGTCGGACGCCGGGGAGCGTCGGCCCCCGCCGCACGAGCCTCAGCAGGAGCACTCCTCGCGCGGCAGCGGCTCCTGCGGGCAGCGGCCAGGCGCCGGGTGAGTGCGGCTCGCTCGCGCCCGGCCGCCACCTACCTGTCGCAGCTCGGCGCCGCTGGGCTTGGCGATCTTCTCGTAGGGGATGGCCGCGCCGCGGCACAGCGCGCCGGGGTCCAGGCTCAGCGCGGCCTTGAGCGCACTCCTGCGCACGCCGTTCACGCTGCCCGGGCTGCCGGTCGCGGCGGCCGCGCCGTCCGCGTTGCCGTTGTCCGCGCCCCCGTGGCCGTTGTCCGGACGCCGCTGGGCGTTGGCGTTGGCGTCGTCCTCCTGGTCGGTAGGCGGCGGCGGCGCCGCCGCGCGCGCGTTGGCGTTGGCGTCGTCGTCCTGGACAGGCTCGCGGGGCGGCGAGGGCGGCGAGGGCGGCGAGGGCGGCGAGGGCGGCGCCGGCGGCGAGGCCGGCCGGGGCGCGCGCGCCGCCGAGCCGCAGACGACGCCGGGCGGCTGGCCGAGGCGGTAGCTGGACACCGGCCAGTAGCTGGCCCTCGGCTGCACGTAGCCGTCGATCTGCGGCAGAGCGCGAACGGTCAGCTTGGGCGCGCGGGCGCGACGCGCCGCATACTTACGTCCGGATGCACGTTGATGCACTCGGTCTCGGGGTCGGGCCGCATGACCGTGATCTCGCGCTCGCAGATGGGCAGCGAGTCGTAGTTGGGCGTCGGGTGGTTGACCACGTCGGGATCCTGCGCAGCAAGGTCGCGGGCTCAGCGTCGGCGCCACGGGCGCGCGCGCGTCGCGGGCCTTACCTGCAGGCAGTAACCGATCCTCTCGACGATGGTGCCGAAGCTCGGACGCTCCTCGGGACTCGGGTGCCAGCAGCGCGTCATGATGCCGTAGATCGGGTCGGGGCAGCCGGCCGGCTTCTCCAGGCGGCCGCCGCTCGTCACCATGGACATGACCTCGCGATTGGCGCAGCCGGTGTAGGGCATGTAGCCGAACGACATGATCTCCCAGAGCAGCACGCCGAAGGCCCTGCGAACAGTCGGACGGGCCGGTGAGGCGCGGTGCGACGCGCGCCGCCGGCCGGAGCCATGCGCTCACCAGACGTCGGTCTTGGTCGTGAAGATGCCGTCGAGGAAGCTCTCGGGCGGCATCCACTTGATCGGCAGCATGGCCTTGCCGCCCTTCCTGTAGTAGTCGCTGCGGTAGATGTCCCTGGCCATGCCGAAGTCGGCGATCTTGACCGCGCGGTTGGGGTTGTGCTTGCAGGTGAGCAGGCAGTTGCGCGCCGCGATGTCGCGGTGGATGAAGCGCGAGTCCTCCAGGTACTTGCAGCCCTTGGCCACGTCGGAGGCGCACGTTATCAGGTCCTTCATGTCGAGCTTGGTTGGCCGGTCGGCCTTGGGTCGCTCCTCGCGCAGGAAGTTCTTGAGGTCGCCGCCGGCCAGCAGCTCGAGCACGATGTAGCGCGGGTGCTTGTCGAACGACACGCCGATGAACTGCACGATGTTGGCGTGGCTGAACTTGCTCATTATCAGCGCCTCCATCATGAAGTCCGCCTCGGCTTGCGGCGTCGAGATGGACGGCAGCGTCTTCACGGCCACCGGGTACTGCTGCTCGCGCCTGTACTTGTACATGCCTTGGTAGACCTCGCCGAACGCCCCTTGACCCAGCGGCCTGCGCACCAAGCACCACGGATCGTTCGCGATCGAGGCAATCGTTCTCGGGCTATCTATCCGCCTTACTTGACCAGCGAGATGTTGTCCCTGGGGATCTGCGGCAGGTCCTTGAAGCTGTAGAGGTTGCCCGCGAACTCGTAGTTCGGATTGAACTCCGTCATTATGTTGTCGGACACGACCCTCAGCGACGCGAGCTCGGTGCCGTTGCCGAACATCACCTGGCGCCTCCGCTTCAGTTCCTTCTTGTTTTGGTAGCGTTGGTCTGTTCGACAGACATGCCGTGCCGGTTACAGCGCGCCGATTCGTCCCTTCCGGGCCCGAGTGTTTCGCACACTTACACAAGGTGAAGCATAAGCCGGACAGCGCGATCGACATGATGATGCTCACGACTATCAGCACCGTCTCCACCAGGTTCTTGTAGGTCTGGTCCAGACTCTTCGTCTCGTCGCAAGTGCCGTCGTCGTCGTTCAGTTGCTTGCCGCTGGGGCACAGGCATCTCGCGTCGCTCAAATGACGATCCAGAACCACGCAGTGGGAGGCGCAGTCACAGCCACGGCTGATCGCTGGAACGATGATCACCTCGCCGGGCCCGCCGTTGGCTTTCGCCTGGAAGTCCACGTACTGCAGCTCGGGCGCCGCGTACGAAAAGCCGCCGGCGCCGTTGCCCGACTCCTGGCCACCGGTATCGCCACCTGTCGCGCCACCAGTGCTCTGTCTTCATGCTCGTCGTTGCTCGCGGCAATCCTCTCGTTCGTCGTTCCGATCGCGGCGGCCAAGTCGAACGCACTCGAGTGCCGATCGCTTCGCGAAGGCTTGCGCACGGCGGAACGCAAGTCAGCGACGAACTTTCCATCGTGATATCGCTACTCGTTTGCCCGCGGAGGAGGAGCTTTCGCTGTCGGCTCGACGCCCGTGCCATTCGCTTGAATCGCTCGTGTCGCTCGAATCGACGACAGCAAGCTCGCGGTTCGGCAAATGCATCGCGATCGAAGCGAGAACGAGGCAATGGACAGACCTGCGTAACCGCCGCCACCACCACCGTGAAGACAGCCACCGCCGCCACCGCCGAAGCCTCCGTCGCCGTGTCCGCTTGTTCGGTTAGGTCCACAACCCATGCCGCCAATGCCACCCTTCGACAGTGGCTGGCCGTTGGCCACCGTGTCGTTGCTTCCATTCGGCAGCCAGCCACCGCCGGCGCCTGCAATCAACCAAGCGAATGGTGCACGCGGTGGCTTTTTTCTCGTTCGGCTCCGCGCGACACGGCGGCCACTCCCCGGTCACGAGCGATCGAGCGGCAAAGGCAGAAGGAGGACTCACCGGAATTCTTCTTGTCGGAATTACCGCTCGTCGGATTCCTCTCGCTGGGCAGGAATCCTTTGCCGTGCTGCACGTCCTCGTCGATATATCGGCTGGGACCGAGACCACCACCGCCGCCCGCGATGATCAGAGGCTGCTGCACGCCGTTCTCGTTGAGCGTGAACACGTAAGTGGCGCCGCCGCCGCCGCCGGCACCGTCGCTCAGCTCCGTTCTTCTCACGATGTGCACCGGCGAGTGGTCCGCCGACGTGTGCTGCTGCTGCTGCTGCTGCTGCTGCTGCTGCTGCTCGTTCGAGTGGTAGACGCAGGCGTCGTTTCTCATGCCCAGGCTCTGCGAGAGAAAGCAGGTGTCGCGACCGGAGAGCGAGCGAGACGCGAGGTTGCGGCGCGTACCTTGGGACACGCGTCGGTGCCAGGCTGGCCGATCATGAAGAACAGCTCCTGGCCTTTGCTCAGCTCGGCGACGCCGCGTACCAAGCCGCCAAGGCTCACGCCGACGGTGAGCGCACCCGTGCCACCGCGTGCCCCCGTCGCGATGATCCTTCGCAACAAAGAGAATCGTACGCTCGTCGCGGGAGCAATCGCGCGCGGTCGTCTGCGACTCACGTGTAGTGGCCGTCGGCGGGCACGACCCAGCGTCGAATGCCAATTTCCCTGAGTTTGCTCTTGACGGGCCTCAGCTTTGTTGCGGCTCTCTCGTCCTCCGGCGCGTCCAGCTGCTCGGTGCCGTTGTGCGAGTCGGGACACTGCTCGGGAGTGGGCCCGAACCTGCCGGTCTGGCCACAGCTGTCGATCACGATCACTGCAACGCATCGTCTCGATCGTTAAAGCGCCCGTCGCTCCGGCTGCGCGCTCCTCGCCGACTCACTCGTCTGATTGACGAACTCGCTGTGCTTAGGCGGCACCGCCTGTGCCTTCTGGTTGTAGTAGTTGTAGTCGCCGACGACGTCTCGCGGCACACCTGCGCACGTCGCGTTTCCGTCAAGCGTTCGTCGCGAAGGCCCGGCGGCCCGCTCGCCAACACTCACCAATGCCGAAGCACTCGGGACTAAGCGAGATGTCGTCGATGGCGACCTCGGCCTTCTGGTAGCTCTTGGTCGCCTCGAACTGCAGGTAGTACTTGTAGCGCACCGCCGGCAGATGCGTCACCGGGCTGAGCCACACCGCGTAGGCGTGCTCCTTGAAGGACCAGAAGATGCGACTGCTGTGATTGTTGTGTTCCCGCAGCTCCACCAGGTACACCGCCAGGCCGACAGGGTGCGAGCTTTGCTTGTAGTACGCGAAGCGCAGCTTGCAGCTTTGGTAATACTGGCTGCTAGCGTCGCTGTGGTACGGGGGCGTCGGGTTGAAGACCGGACTCCTCAGCGTGGCGCGGCTGCCGTATTTGCCGTTCACCATGTCTATGTAGGCGAAGGTTCCTGGGGGTTCGGGAACGGGATGGAAAGCAGAACGGACAGTTTGCTCGAGTTCGTCGCTCGGCGATTCCATGGTTGGCAGCGCCACTCACCGTAGCTGCTGTTGCGATAAGTGTGGTCGGTGTAGCCGGACTGCGTCGATCCGTGATCGAGCGTCCAGTTGAGCTCGCGAGTGGGCTCGTTCCACCATCCGCAAAAGCCGGACTCGAAGCTGCACCGCGCGTACGTCGGCACCTTGTCTGCAACGCGCAACGTTCCATTAGACAGCCGCTGCACTCTCGCGCGTCTGGGCCCGTCGAGCTCACCGCAGTCGCCGAGTTCGTCCTCGCCGTCGCCGCAGTCGAGCCGCAGGTCGCAGACGTGGTCGCGCTTCAAGCACGAGCCGTTGTTGCACTTGAACGTGAGCGGCGGCTTGCACTCGCCGAGGCCGGCCTCGAGCGGCAGCAGGCGCCCGTGCTTGCTCCGGCAGTCGACCATGCGCACGTTGTCCACGGCGAAGCTCGAGTTTTCGTACGGCGCCTCGACCTCCAAGATGACGACGAACGGCTGGCTCTTCAGCCCGAGGATGAACTTGGCCGGCAGCCATCTGCGCAGAAACGGGGCCGCGATGGGTTGGCGCGCACTCGCCGCGAGGACCGCTCGCGGGCCGAGGAGCTTACTCGGGCGCGTTGCTGCCGTCGCGCTCGTTGGCGATGACCTTGGTGCCGTTGTACGTCTCGATGATCAGGCTGATGCGGCCATGCTCCATGTCCACCTGGTAGAAGTAGAACTCGACGCTGCAGTCGACGCTCGTGCGCTCGATGATGGTCGAGTTGAACAGGCCCCTCTTCTTGCCGCTCAGGTACAAAAATTGGCCTGCGCGCCAAACATTGCCGACTTGGAGATCCGGTAGGGCGCTGCGGTCGCGCTAGCTCTTACCTTGCGGATTGCCGTCGGCGTCGGCGATCGGCGCCAGCTGGTTGGCCAGTGGCGGCTTAACGAGCCTGAACGCGTCGTCGGTCAGGTTCCACTTCCAGTCGCAGCCGTTGTCGAAGTCGCACCTGCCCCTCTCCGGGACGAAGATCTTGTGGGCGTTGATCGCGGCGCGCAGTCCGCTCAGGCCGCTCAGGCCGCTCAGCGACCAGCATCTCGCGATGGCCAGCGTCACGAGTAGGACGGGATGCAACGTTCGACGCATGGTGCTCGCCGGGCTCGCCTTTGCTGTCACTGGCGGAGGTGTGCCAACTACGTTAAGCCGGCCGCGTACGCCAGGCGACGCGTATCGCTAACTGACCTTCGTCACTTTGCCGGAAATTGGCGCTTTCCGGCCTTCGCCGCTGCGACTGCTCTTGTCGCCCGCTGCTGCGTCGTCGTCGTCGTCGTCGTCGTCGTCGTCGTCGTCGTCCTCGTCGTCGTCCTCGTCGTCGTCTTCTTCTTTTTCTTCGCTGCAATGGGTCTTGCCATCGCGCTCAAAACTTGGACTGCGCGCTGGATCGGTCGACGGGGACTGCGAAACACACGTTCGTCATTTCCGGCTGCGTTCGTGCGGCTTGCGCATGATGTTGCTCCGCGCGCGCGCGCTTTTTATCTGCCCGTTCCTCTCGAAGATTTTCAGTGTCCAAACTACCCGAGCTTCAACGTCAACATTTACGAGTGGAAAGAAACAACCTTGTGTAAAAAGTAGTTTATCTCGTCTCGTCTCTCGTTCAATTTTTGAAATAAGATTTATCCGAGTAGTGCGACGCGATGCTGTTACATTCGCATTGTCGAGTCGTGCAAATTCCGTAAGCTCAAATCATTTTGTTTTGCGAAAACTATTTAACGTCTCGAGAAAGCCAACTTTCGAAATCGGCACGTCGAAAGGAAAGTGGATTGACATCCGAGTATTATAACTCGGATCAGGTGTGCGCCGTGGAACCGATCACGCAAAAGCGCGTTGATGCGAACAATTCGCTGACGTTTATTTCGAAAGTTATACGGCCGTTTGCGTTCGCGAGGCAGATTCACCTCGGAATACGAAATAATCGTCGCGAACGATTACGGACGACTTTCAGAGAGCAAGAGAAGACCGACTCCGATTTTACAGACCACATTTGTCGCGGGCGGAGCGCTTTTTCCTCCAGAGGAAAAGCTCCTTAACAGTAATCATCGCGCTTTCATTTCTCTCTCTCTCTCTCTCCCACTCCTTTATTGATCGGATAAAGGGAAAAAGCTGCAACGAAAGCAACTTGCAGCAACAACGTGCGAACTGGTTTTAACGCGAGAGATGCGCTTTTTGTATGCCCACTGCACATCTGCGCGTTCGTTATAGCGTTCAACTTCACGTAAATTAACTTTCAGTCACGAAGGAAAGTTACTTTTTTTTCATTCGCAAGTTGAAAGCGCAAAGCCGTGCAAATAATTGACAGTCGGTAGTCTAGTTTCGACTCGAGCCAGCGTGTGCTTTGCGTTGAAACTTTTACCGAAAACTGCACATACCGCAAAATTGCAATATTTCGAGTGCGTGAGATTCGCACATAATTACGCCGACAACGAGTCTCGTATGTTACTTTACACAGATTGTTGTGTCGTTTGGTGCGCTCGCGTGTTTCATCTCTGACAAGAAAAAAAGCGCGCGCGTGTGCATCGCCGGGTGGAAATTGAATGGGCAGTCGTTCCGGAATCATGCGTTGCAATGTCCTGAATCGAAAATTTAAAAGGAATACGTCTGTCTGCCGAAATAACATTGAAATTGTTTGAGCCACATCGCAAAAAGCGAACATCGATAAGAACGCATTAGCTGGGGCTCGTCCTAGTTTTCACGCCCCGTCACTTTGGAAGCCCTCGAGCAGCCGCACTTTTTCTCCGCGCGCGTACGCGTCTCTGATCCCTCGATTTGTATACTCAGCAGCGGCCGCGGCGACTGCCTCGCTATAGCTAAAACAGATAAGCTGCTTTATTTTCCCAAGCTTGATGAATTCGACGCGGATACTATCAAGGGAGCTTCGACGGGATACGCGCAGATCGACTCGAGCCTTTAGTTTGCGTACGCGGGAAATGTGTCAAACTACCTTCGGTTAGTTACTAACAGTCGCGATGTATTATAGACTTTGACCAAGTTAAATTAGAGGCCCTTTGCGATGCAGCCGCTGCTGCACTGTAATCGTACGCGCGATCCCGGCGATTCGTCGCAAAAGTTGTTGTGGCCTTGCGAGCGCTTGAGAGCGCCTGACAATTCAGTAGGTGAATTACTGGGCGACGCAGCGAATTTACGTCAGATTGATCGCTCCCAGCAAGCGTGTCGCGCCGGAGAGGATGGGGGGGGGGGGGGGGGGGGTCGAGGAGCCGGGCGCGCGCATATTGTCCGCGAGCGAGCGTCAAGTTTAATGGGCTTTCCGGGCAATTTGGGCGCTCCGCGATATTCAATTCTGGACGCGACAGGGTGCGATCGAACGAGGATCGGCGCCGCTGTTCGCGATCCGTTCGCTCGGAAGAAGTTGCCGCGAGCGCGCGGGCGCGGCCAAATCGGGGCTCTCGCTTCGCCGATGCGCGACTGTGGCCGCCGGGTGCAGAACGGGGAGGAGTGTGTCCGACTGTTCCGTTGGCCGAGTGTCGCCGCGCGATCAGGGGGACGGGCGAGCGTCGGTCGGAACGTACGGACGACGTGTCTCTCGCGGCGACGTCTACGGGCGTCAATTAGGTGGTGCGCAAGACTGGCGGATCCGGCACTCGGCGCTGATCGCCCGCCACAGCAGGGAAAACAAGGCGCGCTCGAGCGCGCCGCAATTCTCCGACGTCTCCCGGACGTCGCCCGTTAAATTTAGTCTCCGGCGGTGTTATCGACGACTGCGAGGCGGATATAGCCGCTGAATGCTTGATTCGCCGTGGCGGCAGGATCGATGAGGCGGGATGAGGAAGCGCGCGCGCGGCCGAGAGACGGAACGAGCCAGCGACTTTGCCAGTGCACTTCTCGGTAATCAACTAGATTTGGCGCGAACGCGGAAATTGGCAGCAGCCGAGCTCATCGGATTTGGCCCTCTCTCTCTTTCTCTCTCTCTCTCTCTCTCTCTCTCTCTCGGCCGAAGATTCGCTTTGCGCGTTCATCGGCGTGGGCGTGGACTCGGCAGGGATAATTCCGCGACTCTCGATCGGCGATTTCCGATCGGTCCCCGGCAAGAGCGCGCGCTGCCCGTTCGCTCTCGCCCCGAGCCACGGGCCAATCGCCGCGTTGGCTGTGGCCGCGCGACCCGGTGGAAACTTCCGCGCTTCCTCGGCGGAGACGTGTCTGCTACTCGATTGCCTGGCCTTGCCAAATTATGTTCCGGCTTTGCCGAGCGTGCCGCCGCTAATTTCGACCGAAGATCGATTATCGAAGGCGATATCGGATTATCGGATTTTATAATTGGACCGAGCGAAAACGTTTAAGTTGTTTCAGCGATAATCATCGCGTCCGCTAAGTTCGATAACTTTCCTTCGGCGAAATGTAGCCGATGATTTTGAAAACAATTAACGAAGCAGCGACGAGGAGGAAGCAATTAGTAGTCGGCTTTCCATTCGCGCAGGACAGTTGGACGTTATCGACTCTGCAAATCTGTGGCTGCGACTGCCGTACACGGAGTAGGATAAAACAATCGCGAACAATCAGTAAACACGCGTCCATGCGAATGGTCTCTCGCGCGAACGGAGCTGTGTCCACAAAACGCGGGAGCAAACTTTCAAACGACTCGACGCGGCGACGTACATCAGCTGCAGCTGGGAAGTCCAACTTTTGGCAGTACGTTCAGCGGCGACGGGGCGCGATCCGGCTTTGCCGATCACGCGGAGAAAACGACAAGAGCGTGCCGTATGGCCCAGGGCGTCGATTTGGCAGCGTGGCTGCGAACGCCAACGTACTCACGCGTCAGCAGCAGCAGCAGCGACGGCGGCGGCGGAGGCAGCCGCGCCAGTGGACATTCGTCGTCGCGGCCACGGGGCGGAATCACTCGCGCACTCTCACGCCGCGCTCTTCATTGTGCAAACAACGGAAACAGCCAGCGACGACGAGCGTCGCGTAACGATCAGGCCGCGCGACTGTGCGTCGCGCAGCAAAGCTTTGCGAGGCAAAGCTCCACGAGAGCTTTTTGGGTGGTGGCGTGGCACCGCGCGAGCGCGCGCGCGCGGATGCTGCGCGCCGGCGGGGAGAGAGACGCGCGCGTCTGCGGCAGCCTGGCGAGACCGATGCGATCGATTCCACGAGAGAACACGGCGCGCGCGGCACAGCTTCTTTATTCGCAGAGCAGACTCCCTCCCCCACGCCCCTAGCGAGCTACGTTTTATACGCGAGTTCAAGGAGAGCGAACCAAGTGAAAAAAAAGAATGAAAGAAAGGGAAACACAAGGGCTTTCGCGTGGCATTTTTCCGTCGAGAGCTATGTTTTTTTCCCTTTTCCGTGTCCGACAATCGGGAATATTTTCCTTTCTTGTTTTATCGACGTTTGCCTGGATAAATTGCGGAATGCCGACTGCATTCAGCGTGATCTTTCGCGCAAAGCTTACGCTCGAGTCAATGCGCGTCGTGTGCCGTCGTTTAAAAGCCTCTTATCTTCTCGAGAGAGAGAGAGAGAGAGAGAAAAGGTACGAGCGAGTTAAGTGGACGATCGGCGCACGTGGACGCGAGGCGTGAAAAAGCTAACGACCAGAGTCGGAGGGCGTATATCTGGACGCAAAGCGCGACGAGCCTTGAGGAGCCCTTTTCTCGATCGGTCGCAATTGACTGGAAAGCGCAAGCTCGCTGGTCAAGAGAAACGCGATTACGCGTCCAAACTGGGAATAAATCCACGCGTGCAAAGTATGCCTTTATCGACACGAGGCTGCTTATCCGTTTGCGGCGAAGTTTTCGCGTTTTGCTCGAAACATTCTGGTGCGAAAAGGAATCGCTCGTCCGACTGAGATGCAAAGGAAAGAAGAGACTCGCCTCCAAATGAAAAAGGAAGTAATAACGAAGACTGTCAAAATAAACGAAAATTAAAGGCCAAATCCAGAACATTGAGTTTCCGGCCCAAAGAGCAAAAGTTCAGTTCGTTGCGAGTAATCATTGCACCGAGCTTGCAAGCATCGATGAACAAGGCTTCTTTCTCTTCTTTCTCCTCGGTGTATAATTTAGAAAATTGACTGTCTCTCTCTCGCTTCATCCTTCAGCCAGCACTAAATTATTCGCTTGTCGAGATTGATGAGAGTTGCAAGCACACGCGCTGCAAAATTTTTAATGGTTCACGTTCTCGCGCAGCCGCTACGTGGCTCGTGAAAATTTCATCGACTTCGCGAGACGCAGTTGAACATTCATTAGCGACATGATTAGCAAGTTTATTGTTCGGAAAGTAGGTTGCACGCGCTTGAGTAATGCATTTACGCGTGAATTTTGTACTTTCAATGATAAAAAAACGAAATCAGCAATCAAATGTAAATGCTTTTCGACGCTGTACATCCGCCGAAAGCTGCCTGTCATTGTTTCCTTGCGATCGAAAACGTATCTTTACCGCGAACGTAAGTGAATCACCGAATGAGAATCCGTTGGCTTGTGTGTACCAAGTTGAGTGTGCGCGAATCCAGGATTTAGCGACGCGTTCAGAGCTGTAATCAAAAGATCTCGCGACAAAGTTGCCGAGCGCAACACATTCGGCCCGACCATTCACTGTCGCATCGGCGCTTCTATTTTCGCTAATTGGCCACCGACGTGCAGGGAACCTTCCCATCGGATAAGCGCGGCCATTACGTTGACTAGCAACAATCGCCACCTGCAAAATCAGAAACTCTGCCGAGACTCTGCGATTTGACCAATTAAATGTCGACGCGTGTCTCGAGTTTGCCTTTGATTGGATTTCGATTCGCACTCAATGAAGGCAATACAGTTGCGAAGCCTCGACTGTGTAGAGCGAAATTGAAACGTCGTCCAAAGGCGTTTCATTTAAAGTCAAGTCATTTAAGGTCAAGTCGAACTTTCATTGACGACGCCTCTGTTTCTCTTTCTCTCTCTCTCTCTCTCTCTCTCTCTCTCTCTCTCTCTCTCTCTCTCTCTCTCTCTCTCTCTCTCTCTCTCTCTCTCTCTCTCTCTCTCTCTCTCTCTCTATCTCGACAAGAACGCCAAACGTGCATATAATCTTGCCACTTGTTTTTCCTCCCACGCTATGCTGCTAAGATTTGAAAAGAAAACAGCGGGCAACTTCTAAAAAAAAAAATAAATAAATAAATAAGAAAAGTCTTGGCAATACCGCGTTGCTCGCTGCTAATTCTGGACGACATTCGTGCGAGTTCCTCAAAACGGACACGCAGCGCGCGAGTTTCGTCGATTACCGGGGTGTAAATATTCGCGCAACACGTTGCGATGCCGCGCCGCGTTTGCGCCAAGTTACGTGGAGGCTCACGACTACTGCAGCGACGAGAGATTCGATTGACAGCGTTCGTACGCGAACTGGCTTTTTTCAGCGATTCTTCGGTCGAGATATTTTTTCTTTCTTTCCTCCGTGAAATTTCATATCTAGCTTACGGTGACTTCATCACTCGAACAACTTGTCTATAATGGGAGCAGTTGGCTTTCGAGAAGCGCTGCAACCTTTCCGCGAAGCAATCTTGCGACGGGGGGTTACGACGATTTTGTATACAAACGTGTACCATCGACTTCTTCGCATTGTCGTCAGAGCTGTTCGTTATTTGATTGCGACTGCGGCGAGTGACGAAAGCATCCGACTTCTTTTTGGTTTTGTCAATGCAAACGCCGTCGACGTACGTTCCTTTCGACGATAAAAGTGCTTCCCGTCTAAAATATTGACTGTGCTGTATATATACGTTGAAACTCGAAGTTGTGATTTTTGGCGAGCATTTTCATCGTATAACGCTGGCGATAGGCTGCAATAATAAATTTGTGTACTGAATACTACCCTAATAATTGTATTTCTTTTTCACCGTTCGCAGATAAATGGCCTTTTATAGATGAAAATTATAACAACGATCATCAAGGCAAAAATACAATCTACTATTATGTCGTGTTCGTTAAATTTAATTTTCTTTTTTTCCAACGTACGAGAATTCAGACCCTCGTAACTCGACACATTTCCTGGATAATTGGACAGCGGATCCCAATGCACGTACGCTCCATCGTAATAATCCGAAACTTTCTAAAGATGAATAGTATTTTTTTTTATTGTGGGCTTCGTCGCAAATACTAACGGGCAATGGCAACTCTGGCGGAATGAGCGTGAAAAAGTGCCAAACGACAGGGAAAGTCGACGGGCAGTCTGACGCAAAGAACGGGGCAACTGCTGCAATTCCGGAAAAGTTTGGTCGGCCTAAGCATTCCGGCGCGTGCAGCGTCGGGGGAAGAAGAGGAGGCATCGATCACGAGGGAGGGAATCGTCGGCCCCGTGACTGCGCGTTTCCCGGCGGCCGTAAAACCGCGAATCGATGCTCGTTCAATTTGTCCGGAGTGCGCAGGAAACTGTCCCGTGATGGACGAGGCATTAATTTCCAGTGTGCGCGCTCTGTTTTTCTCGATACGCGCGCTGTCGCTCCTAATTAGACCTCGCGCCTGCTCGCTCTTGCCGAGGGTGCGACGAATGCTCGGCTAGAGTCCGTTCGTTATACGGATTCGATCTTTCGGCCCGTTCATGCGGCTTCGCTGCAGATGCGTAGTTTTTCGTCTCCGAGAGAACGAGCGCTTTCGACGAGATACGAGTTTAAGATCACGCCAGTTCAAATACTTTCTTTTTTAGTATATTTAAGTTTAGACGAAGAATCGCAGCGGAATATATGGGCTCGTGCATCAATTCTTCAAATTTTTACAATAATCCAGTAACATCATTTCCTTCGAAGTAAAATCGTAGTTCTACAGTATTCTCGCAAAGTCCTGTGCAAATATAATGGCAAATTGCTTCTTTAAAGCGGTAAGGCACGATTACATTAACATTCAAAGTATACAATTCTAAATTATTAGAAAGAAAAGAGCTGCTGTAAAATATTGCCGTCGCTGATTGCTTTTTTTATCTGTAAGCGCTCGTTCGCGTCTTAGCCGTTTATACAAATGGTTTGGCTTCCAGTATCGAAAAAGAGTTTTATAATTATCAACAAACAGTCTATTCTTCTAGTAAATATTTTGCTTGTAAAAGCCGTCAGCTACCTCAGCATTTAAGCAATTTTCACGAAACATTAGAGGTCAGTCTGAATAGATATTTTTTATGATAACGGATATCTTTTATTGAAATTTATTCATCAAATTCTGATCCTACAAAAGTGTGACGTGACACCTGTATTTTTTATCAAGCTCTTGCCAGCGACGGTTAACTCAGTATATCGTGCAATAGTCAATTTTGTAAGATTTTCACTATGATACTGAAAAACTGAGCAAATTTCTCCTACCAATACGTGCTATTGGCAAATGGACTTTCCAAATCATATAATGGACTGCAGTCATTTTATTATAAAGAAGATTATTTTATCTTTTACATTTCTTCATATTGATCGGCAATTGTATTTTTCGTAGGCTTGTTCGATGGATACTTTGAAAAGTACGTTCAATAATATTTTGATTGATTTATGACTTATGTGTTCACACTAATATATTTTATTTTGCTAAACGATGAAATAATTTTAACCTAATTATTATTAGAAAGATAATTGTTATTGCCCATGCTATATAATGAAATTACTTGAATTAACTTTTTTTTTTGTTATTTGATAATAATCCAATCTTTTATTACTTTAGATCGTAATTATATCCATACGTAATTTGTGAGTAGAAAAACAACTGAATAATAATAATAATAATAATAATAAATACATAATTATCAAAGGATCAGTTATGAACAATTTGAATTACTCCTTAATAAGGTCATGATGATTTTTAAAAACCGATACCTTGTAAAAATTATATTACAACTGAAATTTTATCATCTCATGGAGTTATAGAACGTTACTTTATCGACTATACGCGCCAAGACAATCGCCCAGCTATCTCGATTACATTGTCACTGTTTTTTGTTAGCATTTCTTCGAAGTTATAATAAATACAGATTTCAATTAAAGATAGATTATTTACGAATATAATATGCAACTACAGAAAAGAATATCTTGCATTTTAAGAACAAAGCCGCACAGTAATGATGAAAAGATAAAAAATTTAGCGCTAATCGTAGGCAGGCAGATAAGAGAAAGCAAAATATATACTTATATTTACTTTACAAGAAGGTCAAACACTCGGCGGGCATGGGCAAGTGCTGCCCTCGTCGGCCAATCAGAATAAAACTTAGCGGCGACGACCGTGGCGAACCGGCATTCTTGGCGCTAAAGCGGCAGCGGCACGCCTCGGCGTCACTTCTCCGGTTCCGTTTGCAGAGACAGACACGCATACGTAACGCGTAGCATATTCGACAACGAATTTCATCCGAGAAAAGTAATAAAAAAAAATAATACGATAAAACAAATCGTCAAGATGTCGAGCAAGACGAGTAAGAAGGCGGCCTCGTCTTCAACGAGTACCAGCAGTGCACAACCATCGACCTCGACTCCCATTGGGATGCCAACGGCATCACGACATCATCGGCCTGGAAGTCCATTGAGCCCGACTAGATATTCTCGTCTCCAAGAGAAGCAAGATTTGGCCAACTTGAATGACCGGCTGGCTTGTTACATCGACAAAGTGCGCTTCCTCGAGCAAGAGAATTCGAGGCTTAATCGTGAGGTTCACACGGTTGAGGAGACGCACAAGAGAGAGGTGAATAATGTGAAATCCATGTACGAACATGAGCTCGGTGACGCTAGGAAATTGCTCGATGAGACCGCTAGAGAGAGGGCCAAACTGGAAATTGATACCAAAAGACTTTGGGATGACAACGAGGACCTGAAGAACAAGTAAGTTGTACGCACCTCGTTATGGCGCTACCATTTGTTTTTGAGGTTCACGTGATATGGGATAAATGGCTGTTATAATATATTAACTATATATATGTTTGTGATTAACTGTGACTCATTTTTTGTGTTAGGTATTTTTATGGTACATTTTGTTTAGCTTGTATGATTTGTTGGATCAATTCTTTAATATGAATACTTGTGAATATCTCTTGCTTACAAAATATCAGTGATCATAATATTAACATTGATAAAATAATTCCCTTTTTGGCCTTAAAAGTCCTATTCAAAAGTGAATGTCTTATTCGAATAATGATATAATCACGTACTGTGTGTTTGCATTTAACATGGTTCTTCAGACAAGCAGCACTTCATTCCTTTTTAGTACACACAGTACCTTTGTCATTTCATGGACATCTATAATTCTCAGGTGTTAGGTCAAGAGAGTGATGATAACACTGAATTAATTTGCTTGTATTGAATGATTGTTTGCACACAGCTTATAATTGAATTCATTGAGTTTACTTTTGTATTGCGATAATTACTGACTAAACTTATACATGCACTAAAAAAGATGTACTGTCCATGAACCTTCTTTATTGCTTGGATAAACAAAAAAAAAGTGGATCACCGGTGCACTTATATGCATGGCATTTTCATGTTTATTGCTGACATTTGGTCCAATGGGATCAATTACTTTTTTTACCACGAATATGCAATTTTAATTGACGTTTTATGCATTTTCTAGTTATTTTTGAGAAAACGTTGAATTAATAAAAATAATTTATCTTAGTGATTGATCCTCAAAATTACAGTTAGCTTTATATACACGTAAAATTGATACCAAGCCCAGCTTTCATATAGCACAGCGTCGTCAATTTGCATGCGGCAGTGTATGATAACTAACACCGGCAAGCGGAACGATAAAAGTTCATTGAGATCCTGCCGATAGAAATGGCATCCTCATGGTTTACAAACTCGTTTGCCAGCTTCATTTCTCTCGTGAACACATTTATACGCGATCTCTAAAATCCTTTCTCAGGGTCTGACGTTGGTCGTCTGGATTGCGTCATCGTTAGACAGTATGCGGCGATGATGTCAAGCTGCTGCTGCCGCTGCTGAGGCATCGTCTGACCTGAAAACATTGACTCCCGGCGATGTGGTACAAGGCTATTTTCGCGTATTCTTTCTCTTTCACTGCTGTTTGTCGTCGTCGTCAAAACCCCAAGAGTCCGCCTCCCCCCCTTTTTTTTTGGTTCATGTGCGCTGGGTACATACATGAGGCCATTTACTTTTTATTTTTACTGCGTACAGAGTATCAGTAACGCCGGCTGCTGCCGGTGTTTCATTGTTGCGCATTTCATTGATGCATGTTTGTTTTTTAACGCTCCTGGAGATGTAATCTTGTAACTTTGTGAACAGGAATGTTCCTCCTAAGCTATTTACAAAATACAAAATACAAAATACCAAATATTCTTCTAACCTCAAAACTTACGGATATTATTTATAAGTTATTTTGCTTTTGTTTTATTGAAAAAAGTATAACAATTTTATTTTTTTAAAATTATCTTCATCGTCATCGATCGATTCACTGTATCTAATGGACAAGCTTTTTGTATTTTTAGAAGCTTTTTTAATTCAGCTTCGTGGAATTGGCTGCGTTTTTGTTTACCTTGAACGATAGTTGTCTGCACGTGTGTGGGGGGGGAGGCTCAAGTTTTCGGCATCCACTGCTGCTACTGCTGCTGCTGCAGTTGCTGCTCCTACTTGCTGCTTCTACTGTTGATGTTTGGTCGAGACTCATAAACATTATAATTGTGATGTTCCAACATTGTTCTAGGATTATTTATGGACTGGAAATCGAACCTAATTGTATATTTGTCCGTACAATGCGCTATCGAAGAACTAATTAATTTTTATTGCACATGCATGCGTCTTTTTGCCGAAAGCTAACTGCATACACGAGCTTTCCGCCGATCAGCTTGTCAAGTCAATCGGAATCCCGTGTATAAATACGAGGAAGTCTCTTTAAAAAAACACTGACTTTCGCTCACGGACGAGGACAGCTGTCGCGATCGGTGAAGTTCGTCATACTTTTCTACGCGTATATTAATTTTAGTCGGTGCTTCAGAGAATTAGGCTTCTTCAAGATGTTAACTGTCTTGATGCCTTGATATAACCTGATAGTATTTTTGATCGACGTGTTGGAGCTTCCAAAACAAACTTATCTTCCTGTAAAAGCACTTTCCAAGGTAAAACACTGTAATGATTTGTCCGTGGCCTGGCAAAACCAGCCAACCGCGTGCTAATCGGCAAGGCAAGCACGCGTGAAGTCAGCGTCTATTTCTACGGCTGTCCGAAAAAATTAATGGAAAGGCGGCATTGGCATTTCCGAGCGATGAAGCAGTATCGTTATCGCCGAAGCCAGCCGTCGTGCAAATAAACATCATCGCGAACGAAATTGACATCTTGCATCACGCGTCACGCCAGAGAAGACCTCACTGCCCGATTTCGATAAGGTGTTTTTTTGCTCACGAGTATGCCGCGGAGTTCACCTGAAAAATTGCAATCTCGATACCGAAATCGCGGCGCGTTTGTTTATCTCGGGGGTGTCGTGTAAAAGTTGACGCCATTCAAAATAGGTCGATCATTGGACGAGTTAAGCCTTTCGGCCGGGTTATTGCGCGCTCATCGGTTTATCTTGGCGATTTTCCGTGAATCTCGCGCTGGCTTTTATCTTATCCCGATTACGCTGGAAAACTTGGAACATTGTATTTTCATCGCGCGAGCGATAACGATCGACTCCGAGCTAAGCAAACCAATTTCTACGAAGTCTGCCGATTCGTGCGATTTTTTTTCTTTTTTTTTGTTCGCCCTACCGAGTTTCCGCTCGTCGAGGAACATCTACCCACGCGCGGTTCGACTTTCGCCCCTTATCGTGTCTTCTCTTTTACACGCAGGTGTCGACTCGAGCTCCCCTTCTTACAACGTTGGATTGGTGTGTGTATGTGTGCGTGCGTGCGTGCGTGCGTGTCTCACTCTCTTTCCCCCAGGACTGCAGCTGGGAGACCGTGACACAATCTAACCGTGCGTCTCGATTGACTCTGAAAATTCAGCGATACGCGTATACTCTAGCGAGAATATAAAAAAGCGATTAGTGTGTTTGCCTGTTCTTTTGGCTCTCGAAAATCTGCATAACGCCAGGCCGACAATATCGAAAACTGCTGGCTCCGAAAACAGACGATCTCGTGACGGGCACGCGGGGGCGGAGAGAGGTAGCGCGGGCAAACGAACGCCCTCTTCCCGCGCCGATTGATTCGCTCGCGCGCAGCAAAGAGAAAGGAGCCCTCCGTCCGCTTCCGATTGTTCTCTGTCCGTCGCGATCGTTGCCTACGCGTGGCCGAGCGGTCGGGCGGTCGATTAGCATAAGTTAATTGGACGAGGCTGTCCACGAAATGTGGAAACGTGACTCGCCACGCGTCCGGATTGAGGCGACAGGGCAGCCGGGTGATTCATCGATACGCGCCTCGACTAGCTGTAAATAGAGCGCGGATTACTGTCGCGGGGCACGAGAGTCCAATTGGGTTATCGAGCGCGCGGCCCGCTCTCGGTGGACTTTCGCTCGAATGATCGGCCGCTCCGAGCGGCTCGCGACCGAGCTGCATTGCAAGGAGAGACGAAAAGCGTGGTGGCCGCGCACGAGATAGAGAGAGGGGGAGCGCGATGAGTCAGGGTGCGTCGAGGCGTGGGTGGGCCCAACTCGGGTACTCGACGGCGATCTCGCGTGCGCTCTGGAACAGCGATCGATCGAGCTCGGGGGGCTGTGGCAGCGGCGCGAGCAGGCCGGACTAAAGGGTGCTCGGCTTCGTTCGCAGGCTCGAGAAGAAATCCAAGGACCTGCAGATCGCCGAGCGTAATCTGCTGCTGTACGAGACGCGCTGCTCGGACCTGCAGTCCCAGTACAATCAGTTGCAAGCCGAGCGCAAGAAGTTCACCGAGCGCGAGAGGGAGCTCGAGAAGGAAGTCGAGCGACTGACCGCTCTCCTCGACGACACGAGGAAGCACCTGGAGGAAGAGACGCTGCAGCGCATCGACCTCGAGAACCACATTCAGAGTCTCAAGGAGGACATCTCCTTCAAGGATCAAGTCTATCAGTCCGAACTCACCGAGACTCGAACTAGACGTCAGGTATGCTTCGCAGACGCACCCTTCGATGGCAGCCTTCTCTTTTCTTCCGAGCGGCCGACGTGTAACGCTTGACCGTTTCGGCGCGCAGGTGGAAATCTCGGAGATCGATGGCCGCCTGGCCGAGCAATACGAGGCCAAGCTCCAGCAGTCGCTGCAGGAATTGCGCGACCAATACGAGGCCCAGATGCGCGCCAATCGCGAGGAGATTGAAATGCTGTACGAGAATAAAATCAAAAACTTGACATCGCACGCGGCGCGCAACAGCGGCGCAGCTACTTTGGCCGTCGAAGAACTTCGACAGATACGTATCAGAACAGATGGACTCAATCAGCGTATCAGCGAGCTTGAGAACGCTAATAATACTCTTAATGCTAAGATTCGGTAAGTGGTCGTTAGGTCGTTGACTGTTTATTACAAATCTATTAACACTTTTCTTTTTTTCTATTTTTCTATTTTTTTTTTTTTTTTATTCGTTCACATTGTTGTTTGTTTAGCGAACTGGAGAACATGCGCGAAAACGAGCGAGCAATACACGCTGAAAATCTGGCTGGTCTGGAAGCCGAGCTGGCGAGAATGCGCGACGAAATGGCTCAACAACTTCAAGAGTATCAAGATCTTATGGACATCAGGGTCGCTCTCGATCTTGAGATTGCGGCTTACAGAAAGCTGCTGGAATCCGAGGAAGCCAGGTAAGCCCTTCAGGATAATGTTCGGATGTCGCGTAAACATGCATGACCGAAATTGTGTAATTTCTTTTTGTAGGCTGAACATCACACCAATTCAATCGCCAAGCGTGTCGATCTCGGGTAGCCGAGCGACTCCATCGCGTCAAACACCAGTGCGCGGTGGCAAGAGGAAACGTACTCTGTACGAGGAGTCGGATGAACACAGTCATTCGGACTTCACTACTGTTGCTTCGGCCAAAGGTGATGTGGAAATCGCCGAAGCTGATCAATCTGGACACTTTGTTAAACTCAAGAACAAAGGAGACAAAGTGAGTCGTCGAAAATAAAATACGCGGATGTTGCACTTTGAACATTCGACTTCTTATTTTCTTTCTTTATTGATTTTTGTATTTTTTGTTCGTTTGATCGTTTGAAAACTAATGTTTTTTGTATTATTGTTTGTTTAAGAAGAAAAGAAAAAAAAACAACGCGTGTAGAGCTTTTTCTATATTTTCTTTGTAATTATCACTCATGTAAAAAATAAAACCTTTAGTATTAAGCTTTTCCTTTCTTTCATTCTTCTTACCTTATATCATCGTTAAACCAAAAATGAATAAATATGTAATTAACGTTTAAATTTGTGAATGCAGGAGGTATCATTGAGCGGCTGGCAATTGATTCGCAAAGCAGGAGCCTTGGAGACAGTATTCAAGTTTCATAGGACCGCTAAAGCCGAAGCTGGTACAATTGTAACAGTTTGGTCGTCTGATAGCGGTGCCACCCACGAGCCTCCATCTAACATCGTGATGAAGGGACAAAAATGGTTCGTCGGTGATACTATGACGACAACCTTGCTGAACAATGATGGCGAAGTACGTATATTTTCGATAAGTAACGGATACCCGTATGATGACATACATTTACTTACGATATTATTTCGTTTTATCAAGGAAATGGCAACTTCAGAAAGAAAAAGAGAGCAGTTGTCTTCATCCGTGCAGAGACGACAGGAGAGTATGTATGGCAGATTACCAGAGGAGCTTCATCATCAGCAGGTAATTTAATTGCTTTTACAGTTGTCAATGCGGAAATTAGTTTTATACTGTCTTAATATGATGAATTTGTAGTAACAAGTGGCATTTTTGAGTAGGATATCGAATCACTAGAACCACAATTAACCTGATGGTATTTAAATAGATATGGTTTCTTATACGCGCCGAAATTGATAATAACCCTAATAATAAACAAAACGAACAAATAAATCATTAATACTGTACGATAGGGGTACACTTACACTATTCACTTTTGTTTCCGTAGACAGTAGAAAAGAGAAGGTCTTTCTTCAACCTATTTTAAAGTGCGACGGCACACAGCTCTGATGGGCAAGTAAACGTAAGTTCAGCACAATATTTACGAAAAATAAATATATCGCCACTACGCCTCAGGTTTATCTGGCTTCAGACGTTGTTCTGGAATTTATGTTTGCGTATATATAAATCTATAGTTTCTCTCATGCTTATATAATTTAACCCGACTTCAACTTGGGAGCGAATGATCTTTTAACTTTCGGAAACAATAATGTTGGGCTTTGAAGCACTGAAGAGATGATCGGTGTATTCTCTAAATAATGTTTTCTTTTTTCTTCATTAATATTCCTATAAGGGGTCAGAGCTGTTTGTCATTACACTCATGCTCTTCATTGCTAACAACTTGGTTGATCAGATAATTCGATGTACTCTCAAGCTTTCTTGTAATTCTATAGTGCTTCTATTTATATAAATAATATACAACAACTGACTTACTATACTTATCTTCAATAATGTCTCTGTAAATCATATAATATTTAATGTGAGATTGATGGTGGAATATGATTTTTGTTTCAGGGCGATCCTAAAGGTGAAGAACGTTGTCGTCTCATGTGAAGTAAATAATTTAAGAAAACACTACAATTTTTCCTAAAGTAAGCTTGCAAAAGTAAAAGCATTTCTGTGCAACGTGAATTCGTTTGAAAGTAGGACATGAATGTTGACAACTGACATAGACGAAGAGGAAAATTAGTAATGCCGATGAATCTAATTTCTGACCAATAACGTTCAAATGCCTTTTTTACATATTTTTTTCAAAAATAAATTTGTATTTTGTCATTTTTAATCGAGTTTTAGTTGCAATATTGTCACAGTGAATTTATTCAAAGCAAAGTGAAACGCGTAAAATCTCTATTTCCGTTCGTTATGTTTTTTGTCACAATTATCATATACATGTAGCAACTAAGGGTATTATATTATTAAGTATATGCCTTGGCTCTATCATGTTGCCGCTAAAATTATGTTATCAGTATATATTATCATCGCAGCTTAATAATAAGTTTTGAATATTTACTACCTTTGACAACAGCCGTTATTTCATTTTGTATACTCATTAATTTAATACTTAAGTTTCACATGATTTAAATTAACGATCTAAGATATGTTTATGACGATTGACATAATCGTAAAATGAAAAATAAATACGGACAATTTGTATGAATACAACCGAAAAAGGCGTAAGAAATGTGCATTTAACTTACCACTCGCCTTATATACTATATATAGGAGAATAAATACAATAATAAATGCATAATGGATCGTACTATTTTGTACTATGCTCGATGCTATATTTTCATCATCAGATAAAATTAAAAGAAAAAGAGAGATAATGATATATGAATAGAAACAGACATGAAGAAAAGTATGAGGATTATTTCTCCATTATTAATTATTAGCTATGTCTATCTCGTTTAACTCGTTGATATGTGTGTGTTAACGGAAAAAAGTTCCCGACAATTTATTGAGTTAATCGTTAACATGCACAATTTTATCTTCCTCGTCTCATCTTGCTTATATGAATTATATCTGTAATGATTCATACTGATAAGGTGACTGTTTTTCTTAGTTTAGATAGCAGTATGTTTCACCTGCAGTTATATCTTTAGACGTTTTTATAATAAAATCAATGTCATATGCCTTTATATTCTTTTGGACGAACATATGTAAAGAGCACTACTATTTTGTTAACAGCAAACTGTGTGTAATAAAAATTATATGATTTTGACAAAATACATCCAAGTGTTATTGAGTTATAAAAACGTAATTCAAAGGATAAACTACTTATTCTAATATTCTTCCAGGTAACAAAGTTTTTTTTCCTTATAATGATAATGGTTTATAGTTTAATAAAACACAAGATAAAGTGAAAACTTGAAATTATTATTGATTAGCGATTAATGTTTACTGAACATGAGAAATAATATTGAATAAAATTAATTTCATAACATAATAAATCATTGGATATGATGCTCAGACTATTCAATGATACATCAACAATTATAAAAATTAAGCAAAATAATTGTTCAGTTCTTATTATTATGTGATAGTTTGTAATTTATTTACATAAAAAATAAAAAATTTTAAATGCAAGTGACTAAGAGCGGTCCATAAACCACGGGCTACCGTCATTGGTAAATCGCTTTGTTAAAATGTCGCATCCTGTTTCAGTTACTAATAGTGTTTGTTCAAATTGTGCTGACCATAAACCATCAGCCGTAACTGCAGTCCAGTTATCCGGCCACATCACGTCACGCCATGTACCTTGAGAAATCATGGGCTCGATTGTAAAACAGTGACCAGGTTTCATTACTCCAACTGCTTTGTTTTCTAAAAGAGAATTTAGACCTAAATATTTTCTGCCGCTTCATTAGCGAAAGAAGCATTCCAATCAAAATTAGTGAGTTTACAAAAGTGATGAAAAATTCATCAAAACTCACTGGCATAATGTGGTATGTTAGGAGCTGTGTGAAAAAGACGATGGATTCCATGGCCACAATAGCTTCTCACAACACTCAAACCATTTGCTTGAGCATGTTTTTGGATAATATTTCCTATTTCTCTGTACTTTTCACCTGGACGTACAATATTAATGGCTTTACAAAGGCACTCATAAGTCACCTCAACAAGTTTTTTTATCTCTGGTTTAACATTTCCAACTAAGAATGTTTCATTAAGGTCTCCATGAAATCCATTGTGATATACAGTGACATCAACTAGAAGAAATGTTTTTTTGTTGAAAATATCTCTTTCAAGGATTATATAACTGAATAATAATTTGTTTTTGATTTTTTATAAGTTATCAGAAGTAGTTACCATTACAAATGTCACCATCTTCCAAAGGCCTCTTATCTGGAATCCCATGACAAATAACTTCATTGACTGATGTGCAGCAACTTGCTGGAAATTGGTAGTAATTTAAAGGGGAGGGATAACAATCTCTTTCGATGCATGCTTCATGAACAATTTTATCTATTTCGGCAGTAGTCACACCTACATCACATGCTTTTGCAGCTTCATCTAAAACTTCTCTTCCAAGCTAAAAAGATAATAAATCATTATTTTAAATTGGTTCTTTGGGAGTTGATATAGTTTTGTAGAAATATAAGTATCCACTACCTTGCATGCAACACGCATCCCTTCAATTTCTTCATCATCTAAGACCTTGATTTGTGCAGAACCTCTTACTGCTTGTTCACTCAGTGGTACACCAGTTGGATGAACTGCATAATCTGGTCTTGCAATAGTATTTGGAAGTTTGCGGACAACTTCTCTTAGAGCAGGGCGTAACTTTCCACTAAATTGATAGTAGGGCCAAGGATTATATTCCTCTGAATCAATTTGGTTGGTTCCTTCTACAGACAAAAAAATTTATTAATTATTATGACCAATATATAGGATATATCAATAGCTCAGATATTTAATCATATTCCAATAGCTAAATAATTAAATAATAAATTATTGAACTTCTCCTTAAACTGATTACATTAATCAAATATCTAAAATTGAACTCATGAGATCATGCTATTTTTAGACAGAAATTTCATGTCTGTTTTGTTAATACATAGTCAATAAAGTATGATATATGAAAAGCAATATCTTGAAAACTGCAGTAACTTATATTTGCAAACAACAGTGTCAATAAGCATACATTTAATTTTCAAAATAACGATTACATCACATGGTAATGAAGGCAAAACTGGAAAAGTTGTAATACATCAACTTACTTGCAAGTTGATGTAGAATTTTATGAGCCTTCCAACTGCTTTTGAAACAATCCTGTCATGTTTCAATGAACATATTTATGGTTGATTAATAAAGGATTCTAAGAGTTATGAAGTCAAAGTAGTTAAGGTTATAATACCTGAGTACAGAAATAAGAGCCTTTTATTCCAATTTTAAGACAAGTCGGACATTGTAAGTTTGCTGGAGCGGTGCAGCCGGGAGTTTCGCATGCTGGTGGAGTTTGTGGCATCGTAGTTACGATTATTAATACCTACTGAACACAGTTGTACTTAATCTCGTTAAAAAAGGTTTCAAAAGAGGCTATTTACTCGATAATATAGCATACACAGCGGTGAGCCGAGAGATTTGACCTGCATACAGCTCCGAATTTTTTTTCATCACTGATAGGAAATTACTTTATCGATTGCAAAAAATATATTCTCTGAAAATAACCTAAGCAATAGATGGAAGCAGTCGTCTTGAGCCCGTTTTGGCGCCACGTTCAATTTTCAAATTAATACCGATTATTATTATTTTATTTATATTTTTTTTATAATATTTTTATTTTATAGAGTTTGAGTTATCAGTTACAGCAATCACATCTGATGAATTCTACTCTTTTAACAAAAGATTTATAAAAACTTCTGCAATCCATGAAAAATATCTTTAAATATTCGAACATTACATATTATCACTGTTAAAATACGCTGTTGTCTAATTATATTTTCAGCGTTCAATAACATTGATCAATATTTGTTCAATTTTATCTACTCTATAGATATGTGAACCAGATGAGGTAGGTTTCCTGTCGAATAGTAAAAAAAAATATAAATAATTTTATATTGTAAAATTAAATTGATATTTTCAACTATTTTTCTAATATTCAAACGTAGCTCGCTTGATGGATATAAATGTTTTTCAATTTTGCCTAAATATATCAAATTAGTAAAGATGTGGCATGATGGTTCGAGTCATAACTTGATATGTAACTAGAATAATTCTAGCTCAATGGTTTGAAAAGAGAACTAAAGCGTACTCCCGATTTTGCGATCATTTCTAAATGACGTAATTTAACGCATCAACATAAATCAACAGTCTGACGCTACGACGACTTATACTACTTGTGCCATGCTCTTGCGATTTGAGAGCCTTTCCCTGGCAAAATGGAGAATTGTCTTCACAGAATATTCTTTTCATTAGCCATTGTCATTAAATTAAAAAAATATATCGTCGTAATTCTTCTCTGGAAATCATATACACAAATTAATTTGGTCATATCACATGAAAAGAAGTCAAGGGATTTGTGTAAGTCGGGGTGAATGAATAAACAACCGTATATAAAAACCAAGTAAAATGTATTCTATGGGCAACATCATTGTAATAATAATATGTCATTATGCTGATACACTGAAATATTAACCGTAATAGTCGCAGATGTGTGTATATTAATGTGTACGTCATTTTATTAATCCGTGGTTGCACAAGTTCTTGCCGCTCAGTTTAAATTATTCATCAATCCCCCGTAACATTCTCAGCTCGCGATATCTCATTTAAACCTTGGTTAATTAATTATTCGTGATGGGATACACGCACACACACATACAGCGCTGACTCGCGCAGATCCTCTCTGCCTCTCACTTTCGCACGTAACAATGAAGAGGACTAAACATCTCGCACACTCGCGCTTACTGACCGACAAATCATCATCGCTCCGAACGTAATGATCATAGATAGGCGACAATAATAATGCAAACGTACAGCAGTTACCTTTTTCATTTTTTCTTTTCGCTTTCTCACCCTCGGGGAGGATTCAATCGTTAAAATATATATATAATATATAATAATAATAAAGCTCTATGTTAACCATATATAATAATCAATAATAAAATAATGACAATAGTAATGGTATTTATAATAATCCATATACGCTAGTAGTTTTCTTTATGATATAATGAATAGTGACACTTTGTTTATTTTTTATTTCAACAATCGTCGAGCACCAGCAAAAAACATGAGATACGTCATTTTAGGAGTTCACAAATTAACTCCCTTTTTTAGTGCGTTTTATATCGTGCGTACGTGTTCTGCCTGTATAAATTGTGTCTGTGTGCGTTCTCCATTTTTTTCTTTTGTATATACGCTGAACGAGAAGGCGAGAGTTTACAATGGCACTATATGAGCTTACCTATTCATGTATATTTTTTTTCTATTACTTTCCTGCGACTATATATATATTTTTTTTTCGTGTTACGTATATTTTTCTATGGAGTCACCGTCGATCTGACAAGAAAAGCACGTTCAAGCGGAAAAGAAAGAAACAGAAGAAATGAGAAAAATGGAGACACGGTGTACAAAAATCTTCGTTGAAACGCGAAGATCTTTATACTTATTTGTTATTTTCACTGGATATGTTAAAAAAATCTTCGGAAATGTTCGCTAAGCTTTTTTTTCTCTCTCTTTCTCGCATTGCATGTATCTGATATATGAGTTGACTTAACATACGCCGCTACTAATGTATTGACTTGAAAAATAAACGATCGCCAATTTTAGTGGTCCGCATTTCAATTGTCCAAGCATAAAGAGAAGAAAATTTGTTACGCTTGGGCGGAGAGCCGCAATATCTCGAGTAAACTAATACTACGGTTACACACACGCAATTGCCTTCTTGGATTCACTCGTCCCCGAATGAAAAATATATCGTTATATAGGTACATTTAATGTATGTGTATGTGTCTATGTGGCGTGTGTGTGTGTGTAATTATGGGTGTGGTCATTTTTTTCGTGTATGTACATACCATTTATATATAATATATAACGTTGTTTTACATACAAGAAACTTTTGCGCTATACACGTTGACGTGCCGTTTATCAACAACAATACCGCGTTATCCCATTGTGCGACGAGTTTGCCGACTTTGCTATGAAAATTAAATCGTGCGATAGATGCTTCTTCTATTTTTTTCTTTCAAAATAAATCAACGTATACCCTGATTTTGGCTAATAGACTCCGTAAGCAACAACGTTTCTTTTCTTTCTCTCTCTTTCTCGCTTTCTCGTCTCTTTTTCTCTCGAAAAAGCTTCACAGTTAACTAGGTACATATCGGAAAAAATGCAATTTCTCCACTTTCATTAAGCAAGCAAACGAATCACATTGTTTACATGATTGTGAGTTAGTGTACGCAGAATCGGACACCGGACAATTGCATCTCGAAGAAAAAACTTTGAGTTATACTATTGCAAACGTTTTCTTTATTACATAATATTCTTCTACTCAGCATAATCTCCAGTGATAGTCATCTCGTAATACAAAAGCTTTTGTGTTTTGAGTTTACAGCTTTTTTCGCAAAATTAGACAAATAAAAACAAGCTTCGTTTTTTACACAACTAAAAAATAAAAATAACACAACAACTCGACTATGGCAGCTTTGTCCGGCTCCGCATCAGTTTTTCTTTTCATTTCTAAATCTACAGTTTAACATCGAGTGGTCCATTAATCCTGATCGACATAGTTTACTTATTTGTTTTGTTACAATTAATCACACTGGCTTGGACAGAGAGTGACGCAATGATTGCATTTTATAAAATCAAGATTTTTCAATTTTCTGCGCCAATAAGAAAATACGTTCAAAACATCAGCGTTCTTCTTTTTCTTTTTATGAAAAATAACAACTTTATTCTTTACTCTCGCCCGTCTTTTCTCTGATAAAAAGTGTGTTGGCTAAGAGATTGCACTTTGTGATTACCTTAAAAACTTGAAGTTATACAATATAGGTACATATATATATATATATATATATATATATTTATATTCATATGTGTAACGGTGAATAATCATGTTGCTTTCTCTCTATATTAAACACACTGGCAAAAACGGAAAAAAATGAACTTTCGATCTCACGCGAAAGCACAATGAATTTACTTGATAATAACGAATCATCTGCATTTGATCAAAGTAACAAGTTTCAACGCAGCCTCATTTGGATTTGAGAAATGGAAAAATAAACGCAAAAAGAAAAAAAAAGTCGCAGATGCCTATATATATAATATATGCGCCATAAAGAAACACTCTCTCGTTCTGACAATCATTTACACGATATAGTTTAAATGACAGGAGGGCCACAAACGGTGCCAGGCACTATTTACTTCGAATTACCTGTGTACTCCATCAAGATTATATAATTAAATTGTACTGATGTAATTTGCTTCCATTTTTTACACATATTTTTTCATTTCGAATTTATTCATACGAGAGCAGTTCTCACGAGGATATGTCTTTCGAGATAATGATAAGGATTATTAAGGCATAGAGTTCAAGGCTCCAGAGAAAATATCGGTACGCTTCAACGAGTACCACTGTTCTTTCTTATTTTTTTCTGAATATATATCTTCTTTTATTCTATAATTGTTTACAAAGACTTTACGCGCGCATCTCTTTGTTCTTTCACATTTTAAATACCAATCTTAACCGTTAGTAAATCAATCACCGTTTCGTTGCACGCTATTGATACAATTTTTTTATTCAACGTATAATTATTAACTTTTTCTTTTATATAGAACAATAATGCAACGCTAAATTCGGTTGTTGTCGCACTTTGATACACGCGATATTTTAAATACCACGTGTATAAAATTGGACAAGCAATTTGGTTGGTCTACTCGATAAAAACTGGTATCGCTTACATCTTAAAGATTAATTTCTTAACGTTAGATTAACGTTTGGTTCTTCATTTAAATCATCACACAATCTGCGACCTCGTGAACTTGCGGTCGCGATGAAAAGTATATACGCGGTATATATACAAACTTTGAAAATTTTCATTTTTTTTAGACTTTTCCTCGTTAAGCACAATTATCGCTTGACTTTTTAGAAAAAAATGTTCATCTTTACACGCAATAGCCAATCTATACGAATAATCGTTCCGTAATTGATTTTTCATTTCACAGACATTAAAAAACTGACACATACTTGTGAGATGAGCCCTCGTCAGATGTTTTTCATTTTCAAAAAATTTAGGCATTGAAAAGGTTTCTGTCGTTTATAATCTTCGTATGGTTTGTTAAGTAATCGTTCATTAGCTTTATTTTTTACTTTAATATCAAATGTGCAAAATACTCGTGAAAAATTTTATGCAGTCAGACCTTTCAGTTCACTAACAAATCGATTCATCGACCGATTAATTGCACAAACATTGAAATTTATCCCTCAATCAACAGGTAACCTGAGGAGTTTGACTGCACAATATAGTCATATATATAGGTCTATTACTTTTATTTTTTCATTAATGTCTGAATTTGTGTTTGTCAATACATTCGTTATAACAATGCTATAGAGTATACGCCTATCTACCAAATAGTATTTTTTTAATAATATATATTTGTATATATAATATATTAATGTCGAATCTTGTTCTCATATAATATGAATAATTTGAGTACAGTGGCCGACTTTCACGTATCAATCAGCAGGCATAGACCGTTAATGTAACTCACAAAAATTACAAAAAAATAATATATATCATATATATATTAGCAGAACAGAATCATCATCATGCACGCGTGTGAGATCCTCGTCATTACTTACACGAAGAATATTAAAAACATAAAACTTAAAATCAAAAAAATGAATATCGTTTCTCTTTATCAATCTAGAAAAAAAATCGCGCAAAAAAATGATAGAAAGAAAAGGGGTCAATCGATCAAAGTTATATGTAATAGAAAGGAAAGAAAAAGAGCAAATTAAGAAGGATACGACTTAAATGACTAGATCGAGTACGCACAAATGTTGATGTGTAACCACCGCTCGAATGGCAAAAAGTAGATATAATAGATAAAAGAAGGGAAAGAAAACAAAAAAAAAGGAAGAGAGATGAGCTATATGATATTAACGGGTTATGCCGCCTTGAGAGAGATTACCACCGTACCAAGTACAATAAACACAACAACATTGTGCACGCGCGCGCTTGTGTGTGCTGCGGATGCGGTAAAAATGCGTTTTCCGCGCGCACTTTGTGTTACATAGTTTCTCCTTCAGCATCATTGCACATTCAGCTAGTGTGTCGCCGCATATTAAAAGGGAAACCTCTCGCGTATTCACTCTCTCTATCTCTCTCTCTCTCTCTCTCTCTTTCTCGCTTACTTTGCGACACATGTGTGTATATATACAAACAACACCTCTTATTTATATACATGAAAAAATATATATATATATATATATATATATATATATAGATAATCCTTACCGCGCGTTTATGTGTGTATATATAATATTCGTATATTATATATCATATATAAAGTTTTAACATTATGGCACCACATTTTATCATCATCGTTTGTTTGTTTGTCTTTTTATCTTTCATTATCAAACAATCACTCCTCTATTCCTGCGCTTCCTTGTCACGCGCGAACAAAATATAAATAACGGATTTGTCTGCTGCCGAGGTCGCCGCGTCGCGGAAGGAAATCGAACGGAAAAGAATTTTTTCTTTCTCTCTCAAGTGCAACCCTGCTCTCACGTTTGTCGTCACTACCAATTAGAAATAGCGTTATATTCGTTATCTTTTTCCCTTCTTATTCCTCTTGTCTTTCGTCATATTTTTTATGTTTTTCTTGTTCAGGTGTAACGCGCGGAGGCGAAGCTCATCACCGACGATGACTCGAAATAGTTATCGTAGCAACGGCTTGTGCTGCTCGGCCTTCCGACGTTTGAGCTTGACGACGCTGCTGGCATTGAGCTTGCGCACCTAGACGCAGACGAAAGGAAGATTGGAATGAATTGTCGCCACTCGAGAGGAAAATTATTCACGGAATAGAGTCGACACCAACCATTAAGTCGCCCATCCCTCGGTGATCCTGGAGCGTTTCATGAGCGGTCCATTTTCGTAATCACTGCCGGCACCACCACCTCCACCGGCTGGATTACCGTGGCTCGAGCGCATATCCCCGACCGATTGACTTTGATGCGCACCAGGCGATGGTAAGTTCGTCGGGGTTATACTACCCGAATGCGATGACGATGGTGGATTACTGCCTGGCCTATTCACTGACACAAGGTTCAACGTTTGTGGACCGCCGTGCTGCTGCGGTTGCTGCTGCGGCTGTTGACTCACGTGATGCGGCGGCGGCGGTGCTTGTGGTCCACCGCCCGACGACGATGACGGACCGCTTACGTTTAGGCTCGTGTGACCTATGCGCGCGAATGAAAAACAGTTTACTTTTATCCTGATTGTAGCCGTGGACAAGTAAATACGAAGAAATTACTAACCGGGATGGTGAAGATTGGCGGCGGATGCATTGCTTGGACCACTAACGGAGCCATTTGAACCGCCACCGTGTGGATCTCGCGGTGGACTGATCGGTTCGCTCTTTATCTTGACAGGAATTGGCGACGTCGACGGCGGTGGTGTACTACTCGACACCGCCAAGTGAGGAAGACTGCTGAAATTTTATTTCTGTTTAATTCCGTCCCGATTCTCCCAAATAGCTCTTTTCATTGTCATTCGTGCCTTAATTACGTTGCTTGTGTATATATATTTTATATAAATTCGTTTGAATCGACAATTATCTTTCCAAGTTCAAATAATCAAACTCTTCATTCGTAAATAAACTAATCACTGATCGCTCACGTTCATTAAAGGAAATAAATCGTTATTTTAAAATACTTACTCAGACACTGAATTATTTACAACACCAGTTACAAACGTAATCACACGTTCACACGCGCACATACAAAAATTTGGTTCATTCATAAATGTATAATGTATATTGATGAGCAAACGTACTTTGTGGATTAGTAAGATATCCCCGCATGCAGTGAGATTTATGCATGCAAAATAGCTTTTCGTAATGAATTATAGTCTCCCCAAAAACAGTATTATGTGCTATAAGCATTGTTCCACACACACACAACATTACACTTACACTACACTACACATACATATATACCTTGTGCTAAAGTTAGTTCGAAAGCAGCTGATGCTATGAGGTGGGGAAGGAGTTAAACCGTGTTACAGAAAAAAACTATAACAGTCCAGTGGATGTGCGGCTTTGGAAACATTGGAAAAAATTATCTACTTTCAGTGAACAAGGATACAAAACAACAATACAGGCACATAAATAAGAGAAATGCGCATCTCATGCAAGAAAAGAGCAAACAGGAGAAAATCGTATGAGAAAAAGAAAACACAAGTAGAAGAGAGAAAAAGAAAAACGAAAACTGGACGCATAGTTTCTTTCGTAGTAACATCAATTAATGTGTGTTTTGAATGAGAATTACCTTATACTGGACATGGTGGCTGCTGAATACATTGACAAGTCATCAACGTACCTCTGATGAGTCCATGCAAGACTGCCGAGATCCGTTGAGTAATCAGTCGGCCCAAAGCTGGTGTAACTTGCCGGCACTGTCGGCGTCTGTAACGCTACTACTGGCGTGTTCAGCGATGACTGCGGATGGCCGCCCTTTGTGGTTGTCAAAAATAATTCTTTTTATTATGCAACTCATCGAGATTACTATGAGTTTTATTAGTGTATTATTATGTTACGTAATTAATTCGGATAGATTTGTTAAGCCCTAGTAAAAATGTCATTCGCTTAATATTTAAGAAAATAATGATTTTTCACTAGAGTAACGAGATGTATTTTTTTATTTTGTGCAGGTAGGGTGTAAAAACTTTACTAGAAAAATACGAGATGATATAATACAGTTGGAATTCAAAACAAATATTTTATTAAAAATCAAAATTTTAAAGAGATATCAGTTACAAAATAAAATACAGCAATTTCATAGAGCTTTCGTAAGATACAGATTAAAAAAAAGAAAGAAAAACGAACGTAGCGATTCGCAATCGAAAAGATGAGGGTAAGAAAAACAGCTTCGTATCGCTGCAAAGACAGTCCGCAAAACAAATGAAAAAGGCAAGCACTGTCATCGAAACGTATCGTTCAGGAGTAATAAGTGACAAGGAAAAAAAGCTTTTCTTGTCGTTCGTTGTCTCACAGCTGTAAAATATCACTCACGTCGTAACTGGCGTCTTCGGCAAGCGACTGAGCGAGTGGCGTTGGTATAACGACGCGCAAGTTGCCCCTGTGCGGATGTGGCGGCGGTGGCGGTTGAGGTGAGTGCCTCGAAGCTTGATTCTTGGAAACGGGCACTCCGAGAGCTGGCGACGGTCCAGGCGACGGCGAACCGCCCATCGGCGAACCCGAGGTCGGATAGCCATTGCTCATTTCCAGCATGCTCCCCGGTGGATACACTGTGGCGAGCCGATGGCTTAATATTCGTGTTGGAAAAGTCGATCGCGCGTTCAACGCTGTTTACCTGAATCCGTTTCAGACGACGAAGGTCTGGGAGAAATGCTGGTGTGTGCCATCTGCGGACTAGAGCCGAGCATTTGTTCACCGTAGTTGTTGACAGGCACGCTGACTGGTAGAGTGTAGTTGGATTGTCCCATCGCCTGGAACAAAGTGGAAAAAACCAGTATTTAAAACATCGCAATGCGCACAAGAGCAGAGTTAGTAGAGAGAGAGAGAGAGAGAGAGAGAGAGAGATGTACGAACCCTCGAGCCGTTCTGATTCCTAATGAGCATCTGGAAGTCCTCGTCGATCTTGGCGTACTTGGCCTCGGTGCGTGGCGTCAGATTGTATTCAGGCGCGTCGGGCTCCGGTGACTCGGGCGACATTGCGCCCTTATGCTCCTTCTTGTTGAGCGCCTGCAAGTTGCAGCAGACAGGTTCACGTGACCACACCGCCCGAGGGCACACACTGTTTTCTTTTTCTCGTCGGTTTTTCTTTGTCTTATTTTTCTTTTTTTTTTTCTTTTGCATGCATACTTTTGGTAATACCGCACGGTTGATTTTTATAAAAGAAGACACAAAAATAAATAAGTAAAACAAAAACAGATGTAGGCACAACGATTTGCAAGGAGGTTTGGTATAGAGAACAAGCAGTCACGTCGACGACAGCCAGCGTGCCATTCTTTGTTTCGTCTCGGAAAAGCTCTGCCGAATAACGAAAACAGGGCGGGGGTGGGGGGTAGGAGGAGGCATGGAGGACTCACCTCAATGATGTTTTTATTGGTGAGCGACTCGTGGGGCTCGTTGTACTCGGTGTACTTGAGTAGAACTTTGTCCATGTCGGTGCTCGCGTACTGGTAGAGTTTGTTGCTCGAGCTGAAGATTATCAATGCGATCTCGCAGTCGCACAGGACGGACAGCTCGTACGCCTTCTTCATCACTCCGAATTTGCGCTTGTTGAAGGTGACCTGGGGCACAAACGCAGCAACGTCACAACAGTCGGCTCGTTCGATGCTGCTACGGCGAGTCGCATAGTTACCTGACGATTCCTCTCGTCCGTGATACGCGAGATCTGTATCTTTTTCCGACCCATGTTTCCTTCTGTCCGTGTGCTGCTCTGCCGTGTGTGTTCGTCAAGCTCCTCGCGCTGATTAGGACTGATCTGTCAAACCTCCGGGTGGAATGTTGCCAAACACTGAAAAACAAGAGGGACGCCATCCGTTAACGCGACTGAACTTGCTCTCGACGACTCGAGCGCGCCGCGAGCTCTCGCAGTCGATAGCCCGTTCAATTTATAATCAGCCGCGCTGCGAAACGACGTAGGCGTGCGTCGTCTTGGCCTTCCGGATTTTTCGCAGTGCGTCTCTCCGCTTATTAGCAGAGCCGTGCGCGAACGGCGTTTCTTCCCTTGCTTATTGCATTCGACCGCCGCGGCATATGCCTTTTTCATTTGTAGCTCTTCTCTGCCTACCGCGAGCAAAAGCAAAGCGCATTCGACGCAGTGGTGAAAAGAACTTTGTTAAAAAACAACAAATCTAGCGCGAAGAGGTGGTTAACGAGGCAAGCCGACATGCTTGTGCAATCCAACGAGGAAGAGAGTAGTAAAAATGCGTGGAATTTGGCGAAAAATTGACAAAGAGCGAGTTAAGAGTCGACCGCGTCTCACTTTTAATCGCCCTCGAATATTCAAGTCCGCTCGCACAATAAACAAAGAGACATTAAATTTGCCGTCGCTCGGCACTCGTTTACAACCGCGCTACGTGCCGATGCGCGGTTCACGAGGCAGCAGTTTTCGTGCGTTCGACGGCGAGAGCTGCGCCGAGAATCCGTAGCTAGTCCGCAATCGTAATTTGGCTTTAACGAGCCGGTAACGAGCGGTGAAGGCGCGCTTCCAAGCTGCCAGGGGAGTGTTTGAAATCGAGAAGTAGCGCGAAAATCAGGAGAAACTTGCGCGCAAGAGCGCCTGCGGCGTGCAGTGGCGAGGTCGCTTTAGTCTATTATTAACGGCGAGTCAACTCGCCGGCTCTGTTAATAATTGAAAGGCGCGCACGAAGCCGGCAGGTATACGTGGCCGCGCCGCCTCGACACGCGGACGACGACGGGATGCGCTCTGCGCGATCGGCGGCGAGTCGCAGGTGAAGCGACGGAGGCAAAGCCGGCCGGAGAGAGGAGACGCGCCGCGCCGCGGCGGCCGTAAACCGGGCGTATAGACGCACACTTGCACGGGCGCAGCGGGGAAGAGAAAGCGGGCGTAGGAGTAGGTATAGAGCCCCGAGCGCGCCGGGCAATGTGCGTCGCACGTGTTTGCCGCCTGGTCGTCGCGTATGTAGGCTTCCACATCTTCCCTCGCTCTGCATATTTTACTAACGACCGCGAGCACAAAAAGGGCCTCTCGCGCGCAGTGAACGAGCAATCGGAAGGCGCGGAGACGAAGAGAGCCGGAGAGAGCCGGAGAGAGCCGGAGAGAGACGGAGAAAGAGAGAGAGAGCGCGATCGAATTCGGTTTATTATACAAGAGCAGTAGCAGCAGCGGGGCAGAGTTGTCCGCGGTACGTGGGGAGGGGGTCAGCGACCAGCGCACTGACCTATACGCCTTACACCTTGATCGAATTGCCGATCGGCGAGCGCCGAGAGAAAGAGAGCCGGCCGCCCGCGCGAGGATGCCGTCGCGACGTCGAGGGCACGAGAGCTCGCTCGTGCCTTTGTGTGCGTGGCGGGGAGACACGCGTTACGTGGATCAACGCGAGCTCCGTAGGAGACTTGTCCCCGAAAGCTGGCCTTTCGGAAAAGACAAACGCGGCGCCTCGACGGGCGCACCCTGTTGCATATCTCTCTCTCTCGCTTTGCGCGCCGCGCGCATAGATCAATGTGGCGCTACATACGTGTGCGCGACGGGTCTATAGAGCTTTCGCCAAGTGGACGGGGGTGTGAGCGTGTGTGGACAGGTTCAATGGCCATCGGCAGCGAGCGAAGGGATCGAAAGCTCTCTCGGCTCGGCTAGTCATTTTCCGACGCGCTTCGTTGATTTTTCCAACCTCTCTCTTTCACGCCTTCGCTATATATACCGGGGATTTGGCCTGTATGCGCGCCTTAACGATTTCTGCCGAAAACAAGAGAAATGCTCGAGCAGTGAACTTTATGAGCGCTTGATTTCATGAATTTTCCGAGAAAAGTTGCGCGCGTTTGTTTCTTTCGTCGAGAGGATTTCGGAGAAACGGTAGCCAGAGGATTGATCTTTGTTCGTAACCTAAAGCCTATACGTTCAACTTTCACGCTAAAATAATTGAATGTAAAGCTGTTTAGGAGACAAGGGACAACAAAAATGGAGTTTCTCTCGAAAAATTCCCGTGAGCGCGTGTACGTGTGCGTGCGTGCGTGCGTGTACTTGTTGCTCTCCATTCGACATTGTCGCTCGTTCCAAGGGAGAGCGCAAAAAAACGACGACGGCGACGACGTCGAAAGTAAGCAGAAAGAAAAGGAAAACAGTCTCTCGCAAGCTCCGCCTCGAAACCCGAGTTGTCGACGTCTGCCAATTTGGCTAGCAGCCAAAGTTCGTCGGGAGTACCGGAAGTCAGAGTTGTCCCTCTCTCCTCTACCTTTTCTCCAAGATTCGTTCCAGCCCAAAGAAAAAGAACTCACCCTAACTCAGCGACTGCATCCTCACCGACTCCGTCGCGTTTTTGGCACTACTCTCGCTCTCAAGAGACGACGGAGAAGAACTAATTCACTGTCACAGCGGGCCCCGGAAAAATAATAATCAACAAAAGAAAAGTGCGCGCGAATCTTCAAACACTTGTCACACTTTGGCGGCGGCAACACACAACGACGGCTAATTGGAGCACACGCACAGAAAAGTCCAGCAGCGCAGCAGAGACGAGAGAAACGTGGGCGCAAGGGACATGTACGTGTGTGTATAAAGTAAGAAAAAGAGACAGTTGCGCACACCTCGGCCGGCGCGCCTGAAATAAGTCCAAAGATTTGGAGAGGAAGCTTTGGCCGCCGCTGTTAAAGCCGCGCCGCTGCCGAGCTCTGGCGGCGCCGCGAGAGGTGGGGAGCGGGCCGCGAGCCCATTGGTCGCTCGGCGCGCTGACGTCAGCGCGGACGACAGCCTATCGCTCGGCGTCGCGACGCGGTCGCCGCGGCGGCTCGGTCGCTCGGGCGCACGCACACGGGCTGGGTTCTTTCGATTTTCGCGGGCTTTTCGCCGCGCGCCGCGCCTCGCTCGCTCGGCCGTCCGGGGGCGACCGGGGGCGACCGGGGGCGACCGAGCGACCGGCCGGCCGAGCCCCCGATCGGCCGCGCTTGCGTAATCCGGCGTTCCGACCAATTCGCGAGGAAGGACCCCGGGCGCGGGTCGTTGCCGGCGGCAGAGCGGCGGGATCGTCGCACGCGGAAGGGTCTCTCTCTCTCTCTCTCTCTCTCTCTCTCTCTCTCTCTCTCTCTCTCTCTCTCTCTCTCTCTCTCTCTCTCTCTGACCGCAGCGCTGCTCCATTTACCGGGAACCCCCACCCCCGCTCTCTTCTCGCTTGCTCCCTTTGCTCATTCTCGTTAAGCTTGTCTCTTATTCGTCAATTTTCTTGCCTCCGACGATGTAGCGCGCGCGTGTGTACACAGCCGCGCGTACGTAATCACGTTGACAGAAGCGCGGCTGAGGCTTTTTTGTCGAAGGCCAATCGAGGCTGTAATGTCAGAGAGGCGTGTCGATGAAACGTCGATCCCCGCTCGTTATTCTTCCGCGCTGACACGCTCGCTCGGCAAACACACGACGAGCATTTCGCTCGCAATGCAGGCAGCCCTTGGCTTCTCTCCGCGAACTGTTGCTCGTGCGAAACAGCGACGCGACCAACCCCGTGAACGTTCTCCGAACGACGATGCCCCCGAACGACAAATCTCTCGCAGCTCTGCCGGATACCGTATCTCCTCGGGCCATGTGCGCGCGCTGGCTCTCCCTCCGTCTTCCCTCCGCAGGAGACTGACGCCTCCTGTAGCAACAACACATGGCCGCGCTCCTCGGTCAGCTGGTCGAGTTACCCCCTTGACGCTGCGGCTCCGTTCCGTCGTTTGTTTTCTATTATACCCGCGCGCCCAGCAGCAGCACCGGCAGCAGCGTTCCTCGCTCCTTTGGTCTTCCCGTGAGCCAAATGGCTGACCCCCTTCCATCTTTTTACCACGTGGCCTTGCAAGTAAATATTTGGGCTCCGCTGGAATTTCTTTTTCCTCGAGCCAAGTACGCGTACGTTCAAGGGCGTGTGCGTTCGGCCGTGGTTTCGTTTACGTGAGCACGACGACGACGACGACGACGACGACGACGAGAGTTTCGCGGGGTCGGCGCGTGTGAAATGCCGAAAAATAGAAAAAAAAATCGCGCTGCCAAACAGCTCGCGCGCCGAGGAGACGCACAGAGACAAAGAAGGGTGCAGCGATGAAGGACGAAAACCACGCGACGCGTCGGCGCGAGATAGAGAGAGACACGGAGCGTTCGCTGCTCGGACGAGTACCTGCCCTGACTCGGCATCGATTATCATCGGCGTCACGCGACGGCCTCGCTTTCGGGATCAGCCGTATCGCGGAAACTCGTCGCGGGTAGCGAACGAATCGCCGCCTTGGCCGTCGAAAAGCCCCAGAACGCGTCGAGCGAGACAGACCGACAGGATAACAGGTGAAATGCATTCTGGCTCTCGGCAGGGAGCTCGGATCGAAAACTCGTGTCGCTCGTCTCTCCCTGCCCGCCGCGTCTCCGCGTCTCCGCGTCTCCCCCGATGGATTCCGTCGCCGCGCCGGCGGTCGCGACTCTTCCCGCGAAATCATCGAGCGGAGAAGCTACTCGGAACCTTTTCGTTGCACGTCGGCCGGGCCCACCTCTGCCGAGCTGCCCCGGCTCCCTGCTCGCCGACGATGCACAACGGACGGACGCTCCTCGTTCACCTTTGTTCGGGGAGCGCGCGCCGGCCATCTGCAATTGGTATCTCGCTGCACAGTTCGAACTGACGATTGACTTGACCTGGAAGGCAGGTTCGCGAATAATCTGCGGCGGCTAGAGATGAAATCCGTTCGGCAGGACGGGCGGGGCGAATGGAACTCGCCGTGCGCGCGAGATACGTTTTTATCGCCTCCGCGTAACAACAGCTTCCGTCTCTCCGATACGGAATTGTCGGGCGAAACAGCTCCTCTCGAGATATGTGTGCCAGTAGCGGTAGCATCTTTCGTCGGCACGATTAATCGATATATCTCTTTAAATACCCGAAACCGACCAAGTGGAATGGGGTCTGTTGTATTATGCAGAGGCGCGCTGTTTGTCCTCGATACTCGACTTGAACCTGCTTCGTCCGCCGTTCACGGTCCTTCTATTTTCCCGGCGAATTTCTCGACGCGGTTTTCAAGCGCGAATGGGACTGTTCCGCGGCGAGCGCGGGCCCGGGAGGAGAACGGCCAATTAACTTTCGCGGTGCTGCTGCTCTGGCCAGGGGCTCGGCTTCCGACGGTCTCGCGAAGCCGTCGGGTGAATTAGTAAAATCTGAAAAGCGCAGCGGCGGAGAGGGGGGGTCGGGTCAAATCAGCGCTACAAAGGGCGTCGCATCCAACGGAACAAACGACGGCCCTCCCCGTCGCTCGCGTCGCGTTGTTCCTTTTTTTTGCTCCCGCTCCGCGCGCCCGCGCGCGCGCGCGCACAATCGACGTTCGGGCTTTCATAATTATTGGAAAACATTTCAAGCGCTATTATTTTTTGCCGAGCTCGTGTCGGCGTCGGCCGTGGTGCCGCGTCCGATCTCGTTTTGTCGGGCGAGCCGGCGCGCCACCTCCTATTGTCGAGAGCGCGCGAAACGGTGCGCTCGCCACAAAGCGCTTTTTGTGCATCTCTAATACAAAGCGCGCCTATCGCGACGCCGCGCTCGCTCGGTCCGCTGATCGTCGGCGGCCGGACGAGCGCTCGCGAAGCGCCGCGAAAGAATGTCAATCTTACGAGAAAAGACAGTTATAAATACAGCCAAGTGCACGCGAGGAAGCGCAGTGTAAATATACTTGCAAGCCCGTGCGAGCGTTAAAGACAATATACGTGTGTTCCGTCTCGGTGTGCCTGCGAGTGTCCGCACCGCGCGAGCGCGTTGCAGGCTGGCGTGCGAGCCACTTGCTCGGCGGTGCGCAAGGATAGAGGCGACGAGAGAGCGAGCGAGAGCGAGAGAGGAGGAGGGTTGGAAAAAAGAGGAAAGGAGAGACGACAACACGCGTACGCTTTAACGAGCCTGATCGAATCACGGCCCAGTGCTGATTACAAGACCGAGACGACCAAGAAGAAGACGCTGTGCGCAAGAATCATCCCTTAATTTGCCTTCTTTGAGGGGCGTCTCCGCTGCAGGGCAGTGTATAAATATAGGTGATCAGGCCGACAGCGGCGACTGCTTTATTTATCCATTTTCCTTCTTCGTGCGACCTTTGCCGCCAAGGAACAAGCGCAAGCTCTCCGATCGCACGGGCGAGCTTGCAGCCGTTGCGCTCGCTCGGTGCCTCGCCTGACGCGTGGATTTTTTTGCGCCAGAGCCAACTTCAAAATGCCTGCGGAGTGCCATTCTGCCTTTATTTCCGATTGACGAGTTATCGCCACAGCAACGGTTCGTTCAAATGGACAATTTGGCGTTATCGAAAAGAGTTGCAGTCGACTGCTCGGATGGCGATCATTTATTAACGATAGTGCCCGAATCAGCGTCTGACAATTTCGAAAATGAAAAAGTTCGATGTCAATCTCAATCAATCTCGTGATAATCACATCGGAATAGAATCGAATGAGCTTCAGTTCGAAAGCAAACGTTATTGATTGGGAGATCAGTTTTAATGTGCTTTCGCGAAAACACAAAAAATTGTCTGATTTCTAGAATGTGAATGAAAACTTTTGTAAAAGATAGAAGTCTATCAATCGATGTATGTGCCAAGAATTTCGAGAGTTGGTCCTGACATTAACTGGTTAAGCAATTCATACAAAATACAAAACAGTTTAGTGCTGAGTAATAACCCTTAAAAATGTAAACAACCGATCGTTTCACCATTGTAATTATAACCTTGCCTTTAATAATAAAACTTCATCTTGGCTTTCATATTAAAACCGTTAATTAAAAATTACTACTGAACGTAGTAAAGATAGAAGGCGCACTCTCCAATTTTTCAAAAATTAGCTGACTTTTTTGCTTCGCCACCTTGTCGTGAACGAGATATCTACATATTCGCGAGCAAACAGAGGAATTTATCAAATAACATCGAAATAATCGACTGCCGGATATCCCACGATCGCATTTTCATTAATCCAAAAAAGTCTAGACTACGAGTAATCAAATAACCATAACAATAAAGTTTAATAGTTTTTTTTTTTACGTGGGCGGAATCATTGATTTTACGGTATTGGTTAGCACTGAAAGAGAATAGATTCTTCAATATTGGAAATACTTCATTTGGAAGCTGAATATTACGACGATTATCCTATAGCATCCTTAATAGATTATACAGTATCCTTAATTTCCGTGTTTCAAATGTAGATGAGCAATTTGGCCAGAAATGCGCCATAATTTGACTCCGTTTTCTCGAATGTTCAATCCGAGAGTACTTTCTTAATGTTCGCTATGGCCTGATAGAACAGAAGCTTCAAAAGCTTCGAAATACTTAGGTCCGTCGTTGGTTATGTTGCGAGCCCTCTTCACTCGTAAGGTCAATAAAAAAGAAAACGCGATGTTTGTATTATTTTTTCGCTTTTTCAGAATTACAGTGAGGTGGCGATAGTATGGTGCTTACTTGAGAAGCACCGAAAGCACTAGGCAATTGCATCCGCCTCGCGCGCGTTTCGCAGGCGGATTTGCAAGTTGGAAAGGATCAAGCCGCGCTCACACATTTCAGATGGAAAAGAGAGAATCGATGCACATATCATTGCCACAGACAGAACCGAGATAGACAGAGACAGAGCGAGAGAACGAGTGAGGCAGGACGTGGTTGGCGTTCATCGACCGTTGTGCAGCTGCAGCATAAATTCTTAAGTGAAATCTAGAAAGGTCCATCTTCATTAGCTCGTCTACCTACACACACGAGCACACACGAGCGAGGGGCGCGCGCGCGAGCGAGCGAGCGAGAGAGAGAGAGGGAGAGAGGGAGAGAGGGAGAGAGAGAGAGAGAGAGAGAGAGAGAGAGAGAGAGAGAGAGAGAGAGAGAGAGAGAGAGAGAGAGAGAGAAAGAGAGAGAGAGAGAAGCTGGTCGATACGAAAATAGAGCGAGTGACATCGAAAATGACGCCGCGCGCGCCCCGTGACGTTCAGCGGAATGACGTTCGGATGCACTTTTCCTTAATTTTCGTCTAATTGAGCGCTCGCGAGATTTATCGGGCGAGTCACCCCGCGAGCCACCCCGCGAGCCACCCCGCGAGCCACCCCGCGAGCCACCCCACGAGCGCCGGGCTTTCTCCGATAATTTTCTTTAATTCGCCGACGAACAGACGCACCAACCCTCCCGCCGACTTTTTTTCTCCGTGCGCGCTCTCGCGACTCTCGCGCGATCCAACGAAGAACAATCGAATCGCAGACGCGACGTTGGAGCTTTGCCACCGAACGCCAGGAGGATCCGGCGGCCAGGGGAGGCTCGCGGTGCGCCCACGCACTCGAGAGGAGCGAGCTCTCGGGCGTATTTTGGTTTCGCTCGGGCCACGCGTCCGAGCCGCACGGAAAGTCGCCGCCTCGCGTGCGCGAGCGCGTACACGCGCGCGCGAGGGACGCCCCAGATTCGCTGCCGCTGCTCGCGCCAGCCGAGTGGACCCGGAGCGATCTCTCCGGGAGACTCTTAGCCTCGTCTCGGCCGCGCGCCGACGACGCAGTCTTGCTCGCCGTGGCGCGCGCTTTCGAAAACTCATTATACCGGCTTTCCGACGGCTCGGCCGGAGAGGCAAGCAGGAGGGGGAGGGGAGGGAAAAAAAAAACGTAAAAAAGCCATCGACCGTGTTATATTTGTTATCTTTAATCCGCTGCAGCACATAGAAGAGGCGCGCACAGCTCCGGATATCCGCTCACCCTAAAGACCGCGAGGGGACTCGCGAGAGGGAGAGAAAAAAACACGCACGCCCACGCCCGCTAGACAGCGGAGACAGATAAATCGACGACAATCTGCAGCGGCGACGGCGGCGGCGGCGGCGGCGGCGCGCGAGGTCGATGACCCACTGCCACCCTGACTCGCTCTTTCGGCCGAGCTTTTTCATTGAAAAGCTTCTTTTCTCTCGGCTTATTACGGCGGCGGAGAGCAGCGATTCTCCCTCTCGAAAATAAACCGGAGCTTGCGCAAACAGCCATCTTTCGGATAATATTGTTTCAGTTGGTTCGCCGCCGCGGACGGCGCGCGCCGACTCACCTAGATAGGGCCGGACGGCGCGCGCGTTCTCGCGCGCTCGGCCCGACATTTTTCCGGCGACACGCGGCCGCCGCAGCAGTCGAGGAGCGCGCCGGGCGCCGAGCGCACGCTCGTGCCAGCAATGCAGCCGCGCAAATGGTCGACGCTCGGGGAACGGCGTCTGGACCGCGAGGCAGCTCGGCGACAATCTTGCCGACCAAAAATAGCAGCACGCGCGGAGCCACGGCGCGGGCTCGGACCTTTAGCACTTTGTTTGCCGTGGTCGTCGGCTGACGATTGCGCCGTTGGCAGGCTTTCAAAAAGAACGCGCGCGCCTCGCCGTCGCCGTCGCCGCGACCCACGTCATCGGCTCGCCTCGGCGCGGACGTCCGATGCGAGCAGGCTCTCGTCGATCAGGCGCAACGTTAGCGTCGTTCGCGGAGCGCGGACCGACGCGCGGCGATCGCGCTCGGATAACGCGCTGTTGGTCTTGGACGCGGCGCGGAGCTCGCGCACGATCGAGCTAGCCGCCGGCTTGCTATGCGCCGAACTCCTCGTGGACAATGGAGGCTTCGAAGCCCACGCGCGTCTCTCTGCGCCACTCGCTTCGACTCGAGAACGATCGCGTTACGTTAGACGACATCGATTAGCACGCAGTCTGTGGCCGATCAAACTCGTATAGGTGCTGGATCAATAAAACGCCGTATTTGCCAGATAAACTTTGCTGTATTTACCAATGTTTTGCTACAATCGTTAATTATTGTTGGACATTTGAAACCATTTTTTTCAAAAACAGATGCAACACTGTAATACTAAGAAGCCTAAATTATCGCATTTCGAACCGGATGTTGTTCAAATTTGAACGTAAAATATAAGTACATTTTTCTTTTTCATTAAAAAGTTGCCGACTTCAAGAAATACGTCTGCTTGAAAAAAGACATTTCCGCTTGTTTACAACTTCATTTGAGAATGCCAACGATTAAGAACGCAGCACACGTATCAATAAATCTTTTTGTCCACCGGATTACGCATAATTAAAGAAAACAAAGAATTTGCAATGATTTCTTGCGTGGATCGATAAATACAATTCTAATCGATATCCAATTCAATAGCGCGATGAACAAAATACCAGCAGTCTATCACGTAAATAAGTCAATGATTACAATTCTAGACTCGTTGAAAATAGTGTCTAATAAATTTGAGACTGTGTATTTGCAGTAAAACTACCAAATGCGGGTGAACTTGATAAATTACTTATATTAACTCTGTAATTTCACGTGATTATACACAGAGAAAAAGTTCATTCCAAAAATTACGATGACAGACCGATAATGCAATTACTTTTTACCAAGAAACTTCAATTCCATAATGACAAATCCATACTTTTTTGAGCATTGAAAATTTATACAGAAAACTCGTGAAAATTATGGATATTCGACATAATTTTTTCATGTCATTGGCGTAAATTTTACTGTGACGGTTGCCCACTTTTTACCTCTGCCTTTCGTTGCCGTGAAGCACGTGATCAACCACTACAGTTAAACTCAGGTTGTGTTCTTTGCTTCACTGGCAGTTTAATTTATAATTTTGTTGTAGTTTTGTTCTACTTTTTCAAATGTTCACAAGATAATGATTATAATTTGTGGATTAAAATTTAAAAACACGTGATTTAGTTAACGGTTATTTCATGCTTGTAATAATCCTAACCTCCAAAATTTATTTCATTACGTGCTATATCGGCCGATAAATTTTTCTTTATTATTAAACCTTCTCACGAGGATCATTGGCCATCTCTATCAATTTTACGGGTTTATTTTCTCCGTAAAATGAATTTCGATTTGTCGAGTTTTGATCTAGCTACCGGTCTAGTGAAAAATCTACCGATCTCTATAACCTTCTGTTTGTGTAAACATTTGAAATTCAGGAGGCGATTTTTTTCAATTGTGTCAATTGTGACACAAATCGCGGAAAAAGTCAATTCCGATAGAAATGAAACGAGACCAACTGGTGTGTATACCCTTTGGAATGGGATCAGCCCGAAAGAAATCGGTTCGGGCGAGTAGGAAACGCACCCGCGCGCTTAAAAAGTCAAGTCTGGTGCAAAGACCCGTCCTTTTTGAAGTCGGCAACGAAATAATGCCACGTCTAGACGTTCATTTTTTAATTATGTCCGCCTATACTTCTATGAAAAGCATTTTCAATTGATGCGGACATTTCGATTGATCAACGATTACGCGCGACAATTCAATATCGCATTATGCATGTTCTATAAAAGATGAAAAAGCTGTCGATGATCCGAGATCATTCATCGATCTCATTAACAAAAACATCTTGCCTCTCAACTTCGATATTTGCATTTTGCAAAACATTCAGATATATTTCGTTCAATCTCAATTTTGTTGCAGCACCTGCAGTAATAACGCGACAGCTTTTTAAAACTAAAAGTCGCGATAACCGTCGAACAAAAACATCGGATATCACGTTGTCATCGGCAAGCTGAAATTTCACAGAGCGCCGTCGCACGTTCGTCAAATTGCATATATTCCGTCGTACGAGGCACTTCGATCGCAGCATTAGCTTGGCAACGAAGACATGGTAATCTCGTTAGCAATAAGTCAGCACGACAGCGCTCGAACAGAAATGACATCGATCTAATAAAGCGCAGGCAGGCCTTTCTTCAGTTCCGCTACGTACAACAACCGACGAAGAAGCGTACGGTGCTTTTTCTTTTTTCAAAGGAATGGACCGTATGAATTATTTTTGATTTTGTATTACGGATTTACTAACGAGAATCGAGAATTATTGATACGGAGCGAAAATAGTTCGACGCGATTTGATTTGGCTTTTATTAAGTCACGCGGATAATTCATTTCACTAGGCCGCGCGCGCGATATTATTAAACTTTCCGGCAGCGAGCGAAGCTATATTCCTTTTTTCCAATCATTGCGATGGGATTAATATGCAGCGACGGTAAACGCGCCCTTCATTGCCGCGCGCGGACGACGCTAATTTTTCGGCGATTCGTTCATTTTTCACGACGACGACGAACGATCGTGTTAAACTTGCAGCCACCAGCTGCGCGTTATTTCCTTTGGAATGATCGTTGCGGGAACGCGTACGAAAAGCTTTGAGAGGCGAAGGAAATCGTTGCAGCTTATCGCGGCCATTCGCACGTGTAAGGCACAGCTAATTAGCGCGACATAATACTAATGTCTTTGTTTTCCGGACGATAGCATTGCCACGGCGAGGGAAATTTATATCGTTCGGCCACACCCGAGCTTGTTTGCATTACACCGGACGGTCAAAATCGCCACGCAATGATATCGCGGCGCGTCGTCAAGCGGCATTCATAATTAATCGCTCAGTCAAACGCGAAAGCAACATTGTTCACAATACGCGACCAACGCAAAAGACTACGCGTAGCGTCAACTTCAAATTTTCTTTTTTTTCGCAGAGAGAAAGAGCGAGAGTGAGAGAGAGAGAGAGAGAGAGAGAGAGAGAGAGAGCGCCGAGTGATCGGGTTGTTTGCTAACGAGGCTTTTCGGATCTATTATTAGAGAACGATCTAACATGTTGGCACGTGTGCAACGCGAGAGATACTCGTCGATATACGCTCTCGCATATTTCGCCGGCGCAGAGACTTTGGCAGAGCGAGAACGACGTAAGGATGGAAAAATTTGCGGCGTATTTTTAGTTTTTTTCCTTCCTCCTCGGAATCCCGGCGATGAGCAACTCGTCTTCGGCCGCGCTTACTTCGCTCGAGGAGAAACAGCCGCACCGCGTCCGCGTGATTTTCCGCACTAAATGCAACTGCCGACGAGGCCGGGTAGCCACTCGCACTTGGTGTCGGCGGCGCACTCGCGAGATCACCAGAAACACCCACGGCTAGCCGAAGCAACGGCGACGACGAGGCCGCAGCGCGCATTCGACGACGTCCTGAGCCAATCTGCTGATGACGATGCTAAAACTAACCCTGGTTTCGCCTGTCTACATTTATAACATCCTTTCCTCTCTCTCCTAGCCCACGTCTCTATCTCTCTCTCACTCTCGCTTCGCTCTCAATTTTAGCTTGCCGTATTAACAAACCTGCCGCTGCCTCGCTGTATATACGCGTACGCAGCCGCTCGCGGCGAGCAAGTGGAAAAGATACCAAAAATAATTCCCTCTCGCGAAGAAATAAATCGAGAGAGAGAGCGAGAGAGAGAGAGAGAGAGAGAGAAAGAGAGAGGCAGCACACACACCCCCGGCGCGGCACGCGTCTTAGCCGCGGTCGTCGCAGTGGCATCGCCCCTCTCTCTCTTTCGATAATATAAGAAGAGAAGCCAGCCTGGCCACAGTCGGGCACTAGGTGCTCACTCTCCGCGCGTTCCTCGCTCGACGGACCGCTGCCACTGCGAACTGCAGTGCCGCGACGCTCACGTGGACCCGTGCACCACCAACGAGGTGAAGTTCACGAGAGTCGGGCGTGCCGGCGAGGCAAGTGAAGTTCCGTCAGGCTAACATCGCGGATCTACCAAGAGGAAGCGCAGTGTGAACCTCGCGGACGGGCCTGTGCTCGCGCGCGTGATCGCAGCGGGCGAGCAAGGGAGAGAGAGAGAGAGAGATAGAGAGAGAAAAGTCATTTTCGATAGGCAACGTTCGACGCCTTATAAATATAGAGAGGAGCTTTTCGCGAGCGAGCCCAGTCCGAGAGAAGAAGAAAGAAGCGAACAACTTACCTCTGCTGTTTTTAGAACTCCACTCCCAGAACTGCGCGAGGCGGCCAACACCAAAATACCACATGAGCTGCGCGACGTTGGCGCGCTGCGCGCTTTCGCGGGGCTTTGCCTTCGCGTGGGGGCCAACAAGTCCGTGTTTGAGGGTGTCTGTGTCTGTGTGTGTATGCGTGTGTGTGCGTGCGTGCTTCGGTTGAACAGCACGGCACAGCCTCTCTCTATCTCACTCTCCCTCTTAGCGCGGCTGTGAAAGAGAAAAGGCATACATGACGTGTACGTGTACGAGTGAATCGAGTTCGGTTTTGGTTAGGTTCGAACACGTGACCCTGGCGGGACTGCTAGTGGGGGAAGATGCGAACAAAATGACGCTGCGCTCGACAAATGGCCGACGCTATTTTTGGACATGCTCTCGGTTTTTTGAAACTTTTACGCTGAGCTTTTTCCGTGCTGCCATTGCCGATTGTTAATTGTACATTTGGGGATGCTACGATGAGATATTCTTTGGAGTATGGTTTTGATTGATCAATTTGTTATATCGTTGGACCGAATGGGGGGAGGGGAGGGGGGCACGAACGTGGTCGAGCTATTTTTCGCCGACGCGTGGCATACACGTACAGCCTCACATCCCATTGGTCCATCAGGGTTTCGTTGTGTGGCCAAGAATCTCGCGGGGCGGTGCCGACGACGACGAAGACGACGGCGACGATCGTCACGGCTCGGTTTTCATCTTGGCGAGCGCGATTTTTTCTTTCGTTTCTTGCTCGACGTTGAGAAATGAGCTATAACACAGCTTCTGCTTTTTTTACGACCAAAAATTATAAGTAGGTCTAACTGCAATTTCCGAATTAACGAATGACGGTTGTCGACGAGCTGAATTAGTGACACATGATCGGTAAAATTCAAGGAGGATTTTGAAAATCGTTAAATAAGATGTTTCAGAGACTTTTTTTTCTGATAAGCGCTTTGCAAATATTGGTGTGTCCCACATGATCACGATGACTCATAAATTTGATGGTGACTTTCGAAGATTGATAATGAATACTCGTCATAGAAAACCTAGTACGAAGAGCAAACGAAGGAAAGATCCGGAGAAGTTATTTGACGAGAAACAGCGAAAAGCGCACACGAGATAAGAAACCTGTCGATAGATAGAGAGAATGGTCAAGACGCGTACGTAACAAGCTCGCAGCGACAACGGCATAATACGGTATCGCAGTCAATTGATCAGCCGCAGCTTCGCCCGGATTTTCGGCTGGCTCGCAACGAGAAGGAGAGAAGCAGCGGCGGCTTCGACATCTTGAGGTACAGCACAGACGGCGGACGCGAGCGTAATTGGCGTCGTCGCCTTGGGCGGCAGCGACGACAACGCCGCGGAGCCCGAAGGCCGCCGATTTTCAAGGCGGATGCCAATTCCATGCGGTTGCGACACGCGCGCGCCGAGCGATGTGGAGCGATGCCTCCTCTCGGGGAGGAGGAGAGCGAGCGCCGGGCTCGGCCGGGCTCGGCCGGACTCTTCCCTCGTTCGCGCGGCGTCGAACCCCGGAGCTCCTCTTTTCGCGCGCGGGCGAGCGAAAGCAGGGGAGAGAGAGAGAGAGCGCACGGCGGCCAGGCTCTAAATGAAAATCCTATACAGCGCGTCAAACGGATATGCGACAGCTGAAGAGCAAGTCGAAATTTAGACAATCGACTAGCTGTCTCGCGAGCGAGACACACATTGCTGGCGTAAAAAAGACAGCGAAGAACGCACGAGCCGTGGAGGGAGGGAGAGTGACGTGATTACATTTGTGTGCCGCGAGATCGAGAGAGATCCAATTATTAATTATCCGCTCGCTCGTTCGCCCGAGAGAGAGAGAGAGAGAGAGAGAGAGAGAGAGAGAGAGAGAGAGAGAGAGAGAGAGAGAGATATCTAATTCGCTTATGCATGTGCCAACCGAAATAGCGTCTCGTTCAATTATTTAAGCGCGCGAGCGGTAGCAGCAGGTGAACTGGTGAGAAAGGTGAACGATCTCTCTCTCTCTCTCTCTCTCTCTCTCTCGCTCGCGCACGGCTTCGGATTCGCTCTTCTCTCGTCGTTTCGTGCAATCGGCTTTCATCGGCGAGGAAGGCGCGCAGCTTTGACTCGCTCGTCGGTCGAGGCGGCGATCCCGTTTTTCCCTTCGAATCGATCTTTGGCGCGGCTGCAATCGCATCTTTCCGCGACGCCTCGCAAACGCGTCGACCAATCCGTTCAGCCGGCTCGCCGCTGTGACATTCGCGAAAAAATGAGTTGTCCCGCGGGTAACGTCTGCTCTAATTGGCGTGGCGCTCGGATTACCCGACGTAACGGCGCGTCGCGGCTGCCTTCCGTCGTGCGCGGCCAAACAATCGGCGCACGTGCTGCGAGCCCTCCGTACGTCTTTTCCGTTTCCTCCGCGGCGGATCGGCACGTGCCGCTCGATAAATCTGTCGCCGGCAGCTGACGACGACGCCATGCTCCGCAGCCGGCGTCGGGCCTTTCTTTTCCTTGCCTTTTTGTCTTCACTCCCTTCGCCCGGCCGAGCGCCTATTTTACTCTCTTTGGAAAGTCGAGAACTCTGGTTGGCGAAAGCAGGGCCTTCTCGCCGAACGCCTCTCGACGAACGGCTCTCGATTCCAACGTTATTCTCCACTTCGCGCGGGGACTTTGGAAATGGAAGCACGCGGCGAATACGCGCCAGCTTTCCTCGTCGAGCACTCCTTTCATTTGCATTATTACGACACACCTCGCTTTGTCAACGTAAGTATACATGTGACAAACGAAAACAATACAGCCCCCCAAACGTATCACGTCCGCACTGAGGAAACATTTTGGAATGATTTGCTCGTGACGCGACGTGGAATCACGTACAGAATCCAGCTTGAGCTGCATAGCCGATGATTTAGTCACCGTAGAGAGCGAACGAGAGAGAGAGAGAGAGAGAGAGAGAGAGAGAGAGAGAGAGAGAGAGAGAGAGAGAGAGGAAAAGAAGGGACGAAGCAGCTTCACGTGTAGAGGGACGAAAAAAGCAATTTATGTGTTTCACAGCTGATCGTCGAGATTCTAGAAATAGACGGGCGCGCGCTGATACATATATTCAGCGACTCATTGCTACGCGCGCGGTAATTGACGGCAGAGATAGGTGAATTGGCGAGAATTCGGCGTACCCTCGTCGCCTCATCGATCTGCCCTCTCGCGAGCACTCTGCTGACTCACGGGGAGAGCGCCACGGCTCTCGGACGCCGATTTGCAGTTCCTTCAGGCGCAAAAAATATGGATGAGAAGCCGCGGGAACGACGTCCGGGTCGTTATCAACTCGTCGTCGACTGTGGGCAGCAAAGGGAGGGAGCTTTCGGTGCCTTTTGGCTCTCCGCGAGGCAGCCGCCAGATAATTAAATCAGCGAGGCCGTGCGCATAAGTGACGGGAAAGCCATTAAAAGAAAAGACGGTTGAGCGCGACGCACATCACGAAAAATCTCCCGTCCGTCTGCCTCCGAGTGCTTGCACCGGAAAAGCGCAGAAAGCCGCCGCGGCATCCGAAAATAGCAGCCTCTCCCCTCCCGTTTTTGTCGGTAAACCTGCCTGCGTTGCCCCCTTCGGCGTTCCTCTTTTTCTCGTCGATCGAGAGGACGCGTGCCGTTCGCGCGACTGCTCCTCGCGCTTAATGGAGAGCGGTTACGCGCGCGCGTTTCGACACTCGAATATATCGCTCGGAGCGAGCGGCGCGTCGCACCCGGCCCACGGTTCTTTCCACGGAAAGCCAAATCAATCGTCGTCGCCGTGGGTAGCGCGCCGCCGACTGCAGTGCCTCGCGATGATCGCTCGATCGATCGCTAAACGCGCCGAAAAAGAAAAGCAACGCGTTCATTCACGGCGAGCCGCGGAGGGGAGGCGAAAAGAAAAACAACGAAAAAACAAAAAGAAATTGGCGAACGCCCGCCCGCCCGCTCGCTCGCTCGCGAGTCTTTGTCCTCTCGTTGCGAGAAGGGAACTAAAATTAACTTTGGCGTGCACGTGCGCGCACTTTTCGCATTACAACAACGCGCGTGCGCGCGTGCACGCGCGCGCGCGATACAGGCAGCTGTGAGAGATCGAGTTTTACGGGCTGCCGGCGCTTTTTACGCGAATCCAATGGCGAATAAAGCCTCGTTAATTCGCGCGGCGCTTTGCGCTTGCGGCCTTCCATCTGCAGCCAGAGAATTCCAGTGGAAGGCCCTCGAGAGGACGAGCGAACCCGGTTGACCACATCGGTGCGCCTACGTCTCGGCGAAAAATAACAGGCGTCGTGCGTCCCAACGAAGGTTATCGCCGTAGGAGTAAACGCACGCCTATCGAGAGGCGGACAAAGCTATCTCGCGAGCCCCGCTGCAGACGTCGATGGGGGATAAAGTAGCAGCGACTGGCATCTTCAAAACGCTGCTGCTGCTGTTGCTGCTGCTGCTGCTGCTGCTGCTGCTGCTGCTGCTGCTGCTGCTGCTGCTGCCGCTGCTGCTGCCGCTGCCGCTGCTGCTGCCAACTTATCGCCGCTGCCGCTGCCGCCGCAGGAAAAAAAAATGCCTTCGTAAAAGGCGGACTATCGCTCGAGAGAAGAGAATGGCCAGAGCTCGATCGAGTTTTCTAGGTCAGAACGCGCCGATATCAAAAGGTTTCTCGGTGTACTTGAGAGACTGCGATTACGACACTTCACTCTCGATGCTCGACCGGTTGTTATTTTGGATTTGGACGCTGCTTGCGCTCACGGCCGATCGTCTTCGACATCGAGGAGTCTGTAGCTCGATACGATCTCGGTGTCGTCTAAAACCAGCGAATTCTCCGACCGTGCACCGCGACAACTGTTTCGTTTGGGAGTACCAGTTTTGCTCTTTCGCTGCTACGGCAGTCACAAAAAGAGCGTAAAAAAAACAAGCCAACGCCGTTCTCGTTTGCGAAGGTTGGGTTTTTGACGAGGAAAATCCGAATAACCGACGAGCCGAATTTGGCGGACGGCCGTGCAGTGGGAGAAGGCGAGCGCGATAATCAGGCTAAGTTGCAATTGTCGATTCTCATCGAGTTTCAATGCGAGCGAGCTGTCGCAGCTTACATCGATTGAGGACACTGCCAAGATAGCTCAGTCGGCTTATCGACGAAGAAACGCGGAGGAAAAGGTTGGGATCGGACGGCAGGCGATCGGCTATAAAAATTGGTCCGAGCGAGCGAGTCGGTCATAAAGACGCGCAACGGGGCGGCCTGTCGCGAAGGAGCTTTCGGCGCGTGGCGCAGCTGGGGCGGTGGCCGCGCTGCAGATCGAGCCGCCAGTCAGGGTGGCCAAAGCGGAGAGGCTGCATTATTCAGGCGTGTTCGGGCGGCTGGACGCGCGCGATCGATGCAACGAGGCGCTCGCGGCCAGAGCGATCGAGTCATGCATTTTGCAGCGCGACTCCTTAGCGGCGCCGGCGAGCTGATTAATCTTGGAACATCGGAGGTCTCACGGAGAGTTGATCTCTTTCCAACATTCATGCGATTATCGACGCGAGCGTCTCTAAGTTTAACCGGCGCGCGGCCGCGTCCAAGATCCGCGGCGCTATCGACGTTCGAGCACTCGCTCCCCACGAAACTGCCGCATCCCGAGACAAAAAACCAGAGCAGAGCAGGCGGCGAGAGAAGAAGCTCCGCGGCATCTGCATGACGTATGTGTCGCGCGCCGGGAGAGTGAATTCTTATGCCTCGTTAAAGCGGATCCTCTCCGACGCACGTGGGGTTGTCGTACGGGCCGTGAAGCCACGCTACACCTCATGCTGCGACGCTGCGACGCTGCGACGCTGCGACGCTGCGACGCTACGCCGACCCTCCCTCGCGCGCTCTTACGGCCACGCTCGGCTTCGTGTCGCCTTCTCTCGCTTTATCCCGCTCGCTTCTCTTACCCGATTGTGCTTTGCCGTCGGCCGCCAAGACCAGTTGCCGGCTACCGCAGACCTGCTCCATTCTCCACAGTCGCCACGAAACCTTTCGGATAACAGGACTTTCAACAACAATACAACTACAAGTGTTGCCGCGGCGATATTACGGTATGGCTCATCGACAGCTCTATTGTCGTTTGCAAGATTCCACTTGACCAGGCGGTCGAAGCCGATATCTCTTGGCGTGTGCACTGCAAATCAAATTTCTTCGATGTTATAATTTCTCTCTGAAAATAAGCCCCTCGCTTTCCCCAACTGCGGCAATGAAAAATTGATTTTCTTCAATTGAGAACAACGTCCTACATTTACGGAGTGTTCGTTAAGAATGCAACAGCTTTTAAGAATTTTTTTTCTCGACCGTATCGTACTTAGCTTACGTTGTTGCCCCCTGTCACGCGCCCATCGGAATCATTTTTTTCTATCGTGTTTCGTCAAACGAGCCTCCTTTCAACTCCAAAACGAAAGCAAGGAGAAATTGGTTCACGGAATTCTTACCAGATAGTACATAAAAGAGTCTTCTCTCTCTCTCTCTCTCTCTCTCTCTCTCTCTCTCTCTCTCTCTCTCTCTCTCTCTCTTCCATCTCTGTCTGGCCGCGCAGCCGAAATTGTCCCAAATTCCGAGCATCAAACGCAGAAAAGATACACAAACCGGCCGTCGCGTACTGCAGCGCCGCTGCCTGGCTAGCTAATACAGTTTGATCTTCCTCAAAGAGCGCGAATATATGCGTGCCGGAGTGGCGCGAAGTTCGCGCTGCGCCCGAATCTCGGTAGGAGAGGTTTTGGCGACACGGCTGCTCTCGGCGAACATGTGTCGCGCACATATCTCCCACGTGCGCGAGCGCAACCCGATATCTCGCTCTCCCCAGAGTCTCTCGCTCTCGGACTACCGCTGCCGTTGGATTCGATTCCCTTTGTCGTCGCGTGGATTTCTCGACGAGATCTCGCGGAGCTCGACGCACTCCAATGGCGCGACGGTATACACCCACCGCCAACCGCATCCGCGGCGCGCGCTCGTGGAGTCGGCGATTGTTCGCTCGTAGGCAACCAGCCGTGCGCTCTCCCGGGCTCTCCCGGGCTCTCCCGGGCTCTCCCGGAGTATCGCGTTTCAGGTTCGCGCGTCGCTTGCAAAACGGAGAGATCGAAGCGCCGCGCCGTGTCGCGTGGCGATTCCATGCGGGCCGTCTTTTCGGTCATTTCGAGCGAAGAAAAAAAAATTAAAAAAAAAAACAACGAGGGGGCCAGGGGGAGACATTGTGTAATCGACCGATCGTTCGTTAATCCAACCAGATAGATTTCTTAACGCCTTCATCTTAGACTGCCCTCTTGTTTGTGGCTTTTGGCGAATGAATCACGTTCCTCTTCGATTCAACTTGTTCAGCGCTGTCGTTCCGCTTGGCCATCGGGCAATAATCCGAACTCGGACGCGAGCTTGCAAGCTCTTCCAAGCCGCTCGAGGAGAGAGCACCGCAGACGACGACGCATCCGCGTACAAACGACAACAACCAGGAGAAAGAAAAAGCTCGACCAGAAAAAAAACAAAGATCTCGGCATGGCGCAGGCAAAAGCAGAGGAGCGCGGGGAGAGGGGAGCTCTGGCAGCTGGCGCGTGCGGCGTCGAGCCATTTAAGGCGCGGACGCCCGGCGTCGCAACGCGCTTACTCTCTTACGCACCGTATACTTGCCCCTCCCTCGCACACGTACGCGCACGCCGCAGCTTTTCAACATTTTCGCGTGCGCACTGCTGCATCCAAGGGCGGGCGGGAGGGGGAAGGAACGCTGTGATCGTTTCACTCACCTGAAACATACAAAAAACCAAGAATGAATCAGTTGCGAAAAACGAAATATAGGAATTTTGACGGAGAGAGATAGCCGCGAATATCTCGACGCTGTTCTTCTTCGTTGCCCTCCTTGTACCGGAATATTATATCGTCGAGAGCGAGAGCGAGAGCAAGAGCGAGAGAGAGGCAATCTTAATCTTCTTATTTCTCTTTTTTTTATCTCTTGCCTCGTACATGTACATCTGAGAATTTCAGCAGTTTCTATTGATATTTTTGGTTTTCTCTCGATCTGCACCCCTGCCCCCTTTTTTTCTTGGAAATATAGAACGAAAAGGGTTGAGCTACTGTAGAATGAAACAAGTGCATTTCCAAATGAGATTCGAGGGAGGATTGCGACGAGAGGACTGGGCACATGGTTATCCCAGAGTCGAGCTGCAAGCTGAATTCGCCAACACATGCACTTTCAAGCGTGCCCTTCAAAAAATATCAATCAGGCTACGCGCAAGGGAAAAAAAGCACGGGGAATAATAAAAAAGTAAAGCGTTCTCACATGTCGTTTGACGCACTTAGTCGAACGCATACGCACACACGTAGTCGAAAAGCTCCCTCCATTCTCCTCTGCTTTACAGCCTCGCCGCGCTGCGGTGACACGTGCAAGACGTCGTTCCGCTTTTTCCTTCGCCTCCCCCATCCCCTCTCCCTCTCACCCTTTCTCTCGTCGTGCATGCGTGCACTCTCGTTTTTTTCCCTTCGCGCGCGCTGCTTTGTTGCGAGTTTATACTTTGGAGATACAGCGGAGACGCGATCGCTTGGATCGGGGCAGCCGCGCGCGGTAATGTTTTGCGCGGCGCACTCGAAACAAAGTAGCGGGCGTCAGCGAACGCCGAGAAACGGACACGGGATGTCGCGCGAATCCGAAGAGTGGTGACGGGCTGCTCGCGCCAAGTTCTCCTTTTGCCCCCGAAAAAATGTCGCACATTCTTTGTCGCTGTTGCCGCTTTACAAACGAAAACGCGTGCCTTCGACCGCGAACAATATTATACTTTTTTGTTTTTGGTGATTTTTTTTCTTTTTCTCCCGATAAAATTTCACGCGCAACGGCAACAGAAGAACAAAAAATAGTTATCGCTCGAGTTTGCCCAATCGCCGCGCGCCACGTTGCCCAGCGCGCGAAGAAGAAACTAACACGCGATCAATTGGATCGACCGAAGAATTTAGGCAGCAATCGACTCTCGACATCAGCCGCGATAAAGCGTCACATTATAGACCGAGAGAAGCTCAAAAGCGCGCTCGTGCGGAGGGGAGTCTAATGGTTATAGTTTTATAACTCGATTGGCATCGGGACGATAACGAGTATCGATAGCCGCGAAGCGCGCCCGCATGCGGCCCGAGAGGGGGGGGGGAGAGAAATCAGATAACGCAATTGGCTAAATGGGCGATCCATCGTGAGTTTGGTGCGCGCGTATTTCGAGAAAACATCGACGGGGGCGTGCGCGCGGGGAATTAAGGATCGCCTCGGCGCTGGCCGCCTATTGAAAATAACGAGGATCGTCGATTATTCAGCCGAGCCAGTGTGGCGATCGGCGAAGCGCTCGGACGAAGCGTAGCGCATCCTTGGCGGAGTTCAAGCTCAAGCCCGTAGGAGCTGGCCCGCGAGCGCGGTCCTCGCTCTGCCCCTCGCTCGTGATGTTGTCTATTGTGGTCGCGCGCGTCGTCTAATAAAAGCAGCCGGCGCATCGAAAATACACGTACGCGCTATATCAGCGGCTACGCTGCGCCGCGCGCGCGTCCGCGCCTCATCGATAATTCATGCTCGCAGACGGCTATAGGCTTTGCGCGCGTGCACCTTATAGACGCGCGTCTCTCTCTCTCGACGCGTACCTCAGATCAATTTGCTCGGATTGTTTTGATTGCTCCGCGGGCGATTGCGTGTCGCGCGGAGCAGTTATTTCGTCTCTGCGAGGCGTCGGGCCGAGAGGGTTGGCCCTCCCGGTAAGGGCTGAGAGCGGTTGGCACGCGCGCGTCACAAAGTTTCTCGCAAAAAGGCTAGTCTCGGGATACTTTGCCCGTGCGACGCGCGTCTATTTCCGTACGTAAACGGCACCTTCGCACTGCTACGCACGCTGCTCACGCTTATTCTAGAGCTCAGCCGCGCTTTCACCGTCCGTTCGTAGGCAAAACTTTCTTCCCTCCGCGTTAAATCACTTCCCATTTAGCCCGTAATATCAGTTCCGCGCTCTCGAATCAAATCCAGATTTTTCGCTTGAATAATTGACGCAGTGACGTTCGCCGTTGGTTCGCTCCTTTTCTTCCTTTATTTTTTTTTCATCTCCGAACAGGAGCAGCAGCATCAAGATCTTCTTCGTCAATAATAGACCGATGTCGGAGAATGAGAGAGATTATCGATTGCACTGAATGTTGCATGCGCGGTAATCCGAGAATAGCAGGTTGGGATGCAAAAACCGACGACGACGAGAAGGTTAATATTCTAAAGGACAGAGCGCGACTAACGCGGAGCCCCCCTCCCAGTCACCGTTCACGATCGAGCTGTCATTCGATCGCGGACGAATATAATGGAGAAAGAAAGAAAAAAATAAAACAGTTCGCGGCTGAGGTCGGCGTCACGCGAAACAAAGCCAATGACGTATTGTCAGGCCGTCAGAAGGAATGGAAAATAAAAAGCGAGCCCACGTGTGTGCGATACGCCTTTTGGTGAAAGGGGTGGGCAGTCGGTCGACCTGCGTTAGTCGCTCGTCCTTCCGTCGCGCGCGCCTGTGTGCGAACGAGCCGAAGGGAGCCGGGGGCAACTGCTATGCATAGCTTGTCGTCACGAGCTCGCTGTGACGCGCGTCCTACACCCCGAAAGCAGACACCAGCGCCGAGAGTGTTTTTTCACTCGCGGATGACCACTTTCTCTCTTTGTTTTTTTTTAAGACAGCGCTCGTGCTATCGAGCAATGTTTTGTCTCGGGATGGAAATGTCATTGAATGCGAGACGAGTTTTTTTTTCAAGATGGAACGTTAGCGCCCAAAGATAAAATTGTTAGTATTTGAAGGTCGAGCTGCAGTAGTGCCTATTTCACTATTCTCATCCAATGTCGATTGCTTCGGGAAGATTCGTCGCTTGCAGCCTTCCTCGAGTAAGTTCGGGTGATACGTGTGACCCAGATATACGAGAAAAAGCGTGAAATTCAATAAAAGTAACGAAATCCACGAAGAAGATGCTGATGTGTCGATGGCTTTCATCAGAATAGCATTTCCACTTTTGTAATTAGCGGCTGATATTATACGTAATAGCTTTTAATTAGTCTGCCGGCTATTATTCCGCGCAGAAAATTCCAATCAACGTTGTAAGGCACAAACGTGGCGAACGAAAGCACACGCGGAACTCGAATGCAACTCAAACCATTACCACCGTTATTATCATGTTTTTGCAGCTCTCTGAATAAGAGCTAATCGAAAGAAGAGAGAGAGAGGCGAGCGACTGAAAGGACTTACACGCATGACGTAGAGGACATCGCGTGCGCGCGATAAAACTATCGGGTGTGAAATAAAAACTACGGGCGAGCGGAGCGAGAAAGGGAATTTTCTAATTAGAAGAGGCGTTAGTTAGTTGTGTGTGTGAGACTCTCTCTCTCTCTCTCTCTCTCTCTCTCTTTCTATTTGCGGTGATATTTTTACACAGCCATTTGTTCCGATCTGCTTGTATATTAAAAAAATGTAATAAAGATAAAAACACGCATCTCTTCCTGCACTGCTTTTCTGACCGAATGAACTGTGTTTTTTTTTTAATTGGCGCTGCGTTTCCTTTCTGTAAGACGTTTGACGCGCCGAAGTCGATTATTTCGCCTTCGAGTGATATGAGGCATTCAGCGTGTAAATGACACCCCATATACTAGCCGCTCAGCGCGGAGGAGCGACATTCGCGCGCGTTTCGACGAAAAAGTCCCCCTTCTCGCCGGCGAACCGTGGAATATCCATGCATATCAGGGCTTCTGTAGGTGTACACAGTGACCTTGAAATCCCAGCTAAACGCGCTTCCGGCACGTAACGAAAGTCCTAACCCCGCGCACATCGATCGGTCGAATTTTCAGCCGCGCGCCGCTGCTGAATATTAATCGAGCGTGACGGAGCACGCAAATGTACTTTTCTACCTGTCGGATATAGCATTCCGGAACTTGTGTCGACTCGCTTTTGACAGAAGTGAGATTGTTCGTCTACGTGAATCGAGCGCGTAATCTCGCACGAGTGCGCTATCGATTTGTGCAAGCGTTTTTTATTCTTTCTTTTGCTGCTTTTAGCCCGGGGTATTAGCATACGCAACAGGCTTTTTCAGGCGCGTTGGGCTTAATACGCAGCCGGGGGAGGGGGGGGGGGGTCCTTTCCCACTGTCGGCTGCGTGCGCACGGGTGCGACAAGAGAGAGAGAGAGTCCTTTTCGCGAAAGAACGCGCGAACAACTGATTGTAGCCGAGTTCGGCAATCGCGCCAGCAAAATCGTCTGCGAAGAAGAGGGGCGCTCGAGAGGTCGGTGTGACGGGGCAAAAGAACGATCGACTTCGCCAATCAGGCATACACGGCATGCATCCGTTACAGCATCAATCGAGTCATCAAGCATCGCGCGTGAAATGAAGTCGAAAGAGCGGTAAAAGAAAAAAAGAGAGCGAGAGAGAGAAAAAAACGAGGAGAGACGTCTTGCAAACGATCATGGACTTACGTGGCTCTCTGTGTCTCTCATCCATCCCCTTGTGTATGGCTGAGTAAACTCGTCGGGCAGGCAGGTAAAACGTTGCCATGGAGACGACCATGGCCACCCTCAATCGATAAGCGCGAGATGGGGTGCTGCTGCCTGCCTATGACGCAGGTATGTACAGGCCATCGAGCCGTCCACCACCACGTGGTCCTATCGCCACGTGCGCGCGCGCCACCGACCGCCTCCCTGCTTGCTCGCTCGCTCGCTCGCTCTCTCTCTCTCTCTCTCTCTCTCTCTCTCTCTCTCTCTCTCTCTCTCTCTATCTCTCTGATCGCTAGACTGATCATCGGCGCGCTCGCCTTTTTTTTTCTTTGTGGCTGTTTGCCGTTCAGCGTAGACGGACACTTGTTGTTTCGCGCCCGCCTGATTTTTTTGTACTTATTAAGGTCGGATGGAAAGAGCGACGAGAGCGATCGATTTGTCGCGTACGTAGAGGCACCGCGCGACACTTCGTCTTCATCTTTTCCCGCCTGCTTGCCGCTTCTCGTTCTTTTTATTATTCCTACTCTGACGCCGCTGCGTGCTCGAATCGACTCTGCTTTTTCCAGTTTCGCAAAATCCGGCGTTTGTTTCTCTCCGATAAAGATGAATCGTACGCTGACCGGGGCGAAGGAGAGCGACGATGCCGGCGGTAGGCGAACGCGGAAAAGAAACGCGCTGCGTCGCTCGCGTGGACGCTTTTCGAATGCAAATCGCGCGATCGACGGGGATTCCATGTTCGATCCGCGAAGCCTTGGACGCGAGCGCGCGCGCGCGTACTTTCACCGGCGAGCGCCATCGAGAGGCCGGTCGGCGCGCAACGCATGCCTGCCGGAAGAGCAGAGGTGGAGCGAAATTGGCAGCGTCGCCGCGCGATAAGCGCCATTCTTGATACCGACGTAAGCGACACGACGACGAGCGCGCGCGCGGTTATGTCAGCTAGGTCCGCGCTCGAGAGCCGATATCATAATCTGGCGCGCGGCGCTCGCCGAGCCGCAGCTCGCGAATACGGCCGCGCCGCGCCGCTGCTCCTCTGCCGAGACGCAGTGCGCGTATCACCGGTCAATCGTTTTGGGTCGCGCCGAGGTCGGTGCCCAACAATGAACCGAGCGGCCAGATTCCGCGATACGGATGCGCGCTCGTTGTCGTCCGACTGCCGCGCGTCTGGCCGATGATCCTCGCGCGAGCTAGCGGACACTTTCGACGCGAGACGCGCTCGGCGGCACTTCGACGGTCGATCCAGATCGCTCGGCTAATTACTTGGCTTATCTCGCCCGCGCGTGCGAATTATCGCGATCGGCTCGTCGCAACGTCCAGCGGCCGGCACATTGGCGAATGGCCGAAGATCGCCGTTTCAACCAGCACTGGATCGACGGGCACGCGGTTGCAATCAGCGGCTGCGATACTTTTTCTTTTACCAATCACTTTAATCGCGATGCCACGCTGGTCGAAAGATATAGGATCGACGCCGAACGAATGAAACGGCGATATTTTGGGCGCTGGAAAATTCGATCGGCGAGTTTTTCTTCGTAATAGTATTTGCATTCGTCGCTTTGTAAAACTAACTTTTCGTGTTTCGAAATGAAAAAGAATAAAAAATACAGTCGAGTGTTATGAAACGCGCCACTATTCACTGACTTTTCAATCAAACTGGAGCACGAAACTCACTTTTTACCGCGGACCCGTGTACATGCACGCCCGTGAAGCAGAAAAAAAATGGTCAATTTTTGCAAACAATTACGATATCGACTTAATACGGGATCCGAGGAATTTCTTTCTATATTTTTTCCCGATTGCATGAAAAAGTCATCGTACCCGTTGCGAGACTTTAATAAACCAATCGATACGAGAGAGATAATTCCGCAAATTCTTTAATGAGCTATTCACTTAGCCAAACCAACGTAGCACCGAGTGAATAGTTGAGTTTGTTAAGCTGCATTATGCATCGAACACGGCCCTTTAAAATACAACGATGTATTATCGGCCTGCGCCGAACTTTATTTAGGCGGCTCGGTTTAAAATTACGCGCGCCGCCGACGAGGGAGACTTTTTTCCATTCTCTTTCAGCGATAAATTTAGATCTGTCAATGGGGCAACCACAGTGCCGCACACCCGTCATACGCTACTCATGAATGGAAGCCAGGCTTTTTCTTTCTTTTTTTGATTTTTTTTTTTTTTTTTTTTTGTTAGGCTAATGTCCGCGCTCGGGAAAAGTTTGCGCTTGAATGAATTCCGCTTGCCCCGGGATCGTACTTTACGCGTGAAATCGGAAATCTCGTAGACGTGTCGTCGAAATTGCAAATCACGCACTCTTATCGGAGATCAAATACGCGGATCACAACACGAGCACGTGAATGAGAATTCTCCGAGAGCGAGAGAGCAACGAAAAGCTTTCGGTTCGCCCAGCGATCGTCGTCGAGCTCCTACGTTACCGATGAGCAACTCTTTCCCTCGCGCGCTGTCGACTCGCTCGTACGCGATTACTCAGTAAACAAAACGCTCGTGCAGATGGCGACTACTGCCGGTGTGGTCGTCGTCGCGGACTGCGCCGCGCTTCGCTTCGCTCTCGCACATGCAACTCTAACGCCAGAGAAAACCCAAGATCGCTCTCGCTTCTCTCTCTCTCTCACTCTCTCTCTCTCTTGCGGCGCGAGTGTCGCCGACTCGAAAAATTTCACGTGACCTTGTACCGGATTTTCGTCGAGCGCGCACGTGCGTTATTAATCGCCGCGTGTGAAGGCGAGATTGATTGTTTTTTGAAATGCACGCTCTGCGGATGACATAATGTTGGGCGGAGAAGAGAGGGGTCGTGTATAGGTGTGCGCGAGGAAAAAGGAAAAAAAAAACGAACGCGCTGTGTGCGTGAGGAGCGCGAGTCATCGCGCCGCGATGCTCTCCGTTATGAAACCTTACCGAGATTACGATGCCTGTCGCTCGATCGACTCGACTATTCCATCAGCTTCCAAGATTTTTGCACGGCGCGGGCTTGCGGCTCTGAAGCACGGTCGCGCTTCCCACGAGTTCGGCGCTAACGATCGCGCTTTTCGTGCCGATAGACTCGAGGAGCAAACATGGGCACTGTCGACGGAGAAGACGCTCGGTGCCGAGTGAAACAAACTGTCCACGGTGTCCGACGGCGATGAATGATCGAAAGCAACGCGCGTTCCTTTGCCTCTGTTTCTTTCGTTCACGGTAGCGAAGGGAGCCAAAGGATAAGGATTGATACCGTCACTTGGATCGCGATTATCATCGGACACGTTATGTAGGATTTTGCTCGAGACGTTGTTACGTGCGTGCGTGTGTGTGTACACATACACGCAGAGCGAGATTAGCATGAAATACCACCCGCGCTCGATAAAACGCTGAATTCGTGAATGAAAGCCAAGTTCAATCGTACATATACGTACATCGGACCTCCTTTATTTCTCTCGCGTGAAATTTAAATGGCATAAGTTCTTTCAGGGACCTTGGGAATGTCGACACTTTGGACAACGTAAGTTCAAGGCATTTGCTGCGACGAAAGTTTGGTAGAAACGGGTGTCACCCCTGCCTTCTCAGTACTCACGTTCCGTTGTTTTCATCGGAAATCAACGCAAACTCGCGTGCTACACAATAACAAACAGCTCACGGACCATCATCGTTAAATAGTTTCGACATTTTTTTTACCAACGGCCCATTCAACATGTCCATTTTGCAAATCGCTACGATGCCAAGTCGGCGACGATGTGTCCGGCTCAATTAAAATCGTTGAAAGACGGACGCGCGAGAAAAAGAAGAAGAAAAAGGAGCTATCGATTTTCACTCTCCGTGCGTCACGCTCATTGTCACCCAACACTGCACCTTCCTTCTTGTTCTTTTCAATTTTTCTTTCGGTTTCTGTATAATCCCATCGAAGAATCAAGCTACGCATCTGCTTTGCTTTTGTTGCTCGAAATACTTGTATTGAGATACCGCGGCTTCTCCCCAAAAAAAAACAGTGGCAAGATCAATGCAAGCCTGCAATAACGTTCGATTATTCGCGCTTGTAAACTCTCCGTGTATGTAAGTTTTCCACAGTGTATATCGCCTTGTAGTAAACTGATAAGAGTGCGAAAGTGAGATAATTCTTATTGAAATGTGTATATCTCAATAAAAATCCGAAAACTGCCGGGAGATTTTCTTTCCCTCGAATAGTTGCATGGTAAACATCTGAAATATGCGCGGAAGAATAATCATTTTCTCGGATTTTTCGTTCAGCCCCGTGTAATTTTCATTGTCGACGTTAGCGAGTGTATTATCGTCAATCTGCCATAAAGCTTCGTTTATAAATGACAATAAATTAAGACCAAAGAATCACTATGTAAGAGAGAGAGAGAGAGAGAGAGAGAGAGAGAGAGAGAGAGAGAGAGAGAGAGAGAGAGAGAGGAAAAAATCTAATAGAAAACTCAATGATAAATTGCAACAATCCATTATTCAACTCTCCTCTCCCTTTCTCGGGAGAAAACAAGCGAAGACAAGAGAAAAAAATCTACCGGCAGCGCAAGCTTAGTGACCCAGTGAAAGAGTACGAGCAAAGAGACTCCTTTGGAATTCGATCTGAGCGTCGCGAGATCAATAAAGCATCTCCGTCTCTGTTTTTCTCTCGCTCGCTCACTGGTTTGTTCGTACTGTGCATAACCTCACTAAAGCTCTCTCTCTCTCTCACTCTCTCTCACTCTCGTTCTCGAGCAAGTTGTCTACGGCTCGTGCAAGTTGTCTCGAAAAATCGGCAAGGCCGAAGATGGAAAGGAAGGGGAGAAAGAGAGAGAGAAAGAGAAATAGAGAGAGAGAGAGAGAGATGGAAGAGAAGAGGGGGGAGTCTGGCATATAGCAGCAGCATTACCCGTAGAGTGTGAGCGCGTGAAAAAAGTATGGCGACGAGAGTAAGAGAGAGAAAGAGAGAGAGAGAGGGAGAGTATCAATTGGTTATCAAAACTTACCAAGTCGCGTTTGCCGGTGATGCGCAGCAGCATTGCCCCTGTCTGCGGGACACACAACACCGACGACAACGTCTCGCGCTTGATGACAATGGAAGCTCTTACAGAATATGTCTATCTCTCTCTCACTCTCTCACTGTATCTTCTTTTTTTTCGGAGGCTGCTGCTCGTGCTGCTGCTGCTGTTGCTGCCTGCTGGTGGTGGTGCTGCTGCCTGCTGATGGTGCTGCTACACTCGCGGAGAAGAGCCGTGACGTCATCGGGCGCGGGCATGCGCACGGGCTTTTCGGTGATTTTCCATCGACTGCACGACCTGCACCAGTAGCACTTTTCGGTAGCTTTTTCGATGCTGCCGCACTGCCAACCGACGAACGACCGACCAGCGATCGCGCCGCACCGACCGAGTAATTCAACCGCGAGTAAGTCAACACTCGTCGCGCTTGCGCTTGTATCTGCGTATCTCTTTTCGTGATTTTCCGTCGAGTTTTGTTTTTTTTTTCTGCTCTTCCGTCTTGTCGGTTTACCTCCTCCTCTTCTTTTCTTTTTTTGTAGCAACACACACACGCACGCACGCGAGTGCGAGCGAGAGAGAACTGCGCGGGCAGAGCTGAGCGCCTCGAACTGCGGCTCGCTTACTTTACTTGCGCGCGGACTACTACACACATTCTCTCTGTCTCTGTCGCTCGCTCGCGCGCAGAGCCGCGAACGCGGCTACATCCATATCCACTCCCACTTGTTAATGTGACGTGCGCTGACGTCATTGATAGTTTACCTTGAGGCATGACATTGAATCGCAGTGCGGCCAATCGCAAGCCACCCAATGGCACCACAAGCAAGTTTCTCTCTCTCGCAACCGAGAAAGACTCTCACTCTCGCACTTTCCGTCTCCGCTCCGTGTATGTGCAACCGCCTTCTCTCTTCTTTTTATTTTTCTGTGTCCTTTTTTTGTCCTCGCTCTTGCTTGCTTCGGTCAAGCGAGAGAAAAAGTGGGAGAGAGAGAGAGAGAGAGAGAGAGAGAGAGAGAGAGAGAGGAGTTGTTGCCCGTATAAAAGTTTCAGGGTGAGAGGCTTGAAAACTCAGCACGCAGAAGGATGGATTTCTTTATAGTGGACGCTGTACAAGACGGTGCTCGTTCCAGAAAACTGCTTGTAATTCGCGTAAACAACGAGTTCTCTCCTTTTTTTTTCTTCAAAACCCGTATTTGTACATAAGATATGTTACGCTGCGCCGTTTCCACGCAGACAGATTATTCGCTCAGTTATTGTTGTCGCTGTCCTTGCGAATCCTGTCGTAAATCAGCCCGAAACGACAAGAAAAAAGTGGTCGAATGTCTCTCTTCGTGTTTTTTTTGTCCCAAGCCAAAAACAAAAACGTCGCAATTCCCTTCGAAAACGAGCTAATCCCCGGGCGGAAGCTCAGTAGAAACGAGCGCGTATTGTCAGACGTGGGCTGATCGCACCGCCACCCTATATGCGTGTTCTACTGTGAAAGGGAGAGCCGCCAGCCGCCGTGGCAGTAGAATAGGGACGTGCGCTGTCAGCCCTGTCTAATCCTCCAAGCGCCACCACCCTTCTAGTAGAAACAACCGTGTTAGGTCCGACATGCGTTTTGTGTGACGTTGGATTTTCTTTTATAGACGTGGGATTTATAAAGTTGATTCTTGTGCCAGTGAAACGGAATTTGTATGAGTTGTTAATTCCACCTTAAGTTAAGTTAAGTCTATAAACCTAATAGATGTTAGGTACACGGAATTAAATTGGTACAAACATTAGTAATATTACGGATATTACTGGCATCTTCACTCTTATTTCGTACTTGTGAATTCTGCTGCATTTTTCCATTATCAAAAGCAAAGTTAAAGTTTTCATTTTCATTGAATCTAAATTAATGAATAATAATATAAATAATACTATAACAAATAATACCCACATGCAGACGAACACTTTTCTGGATTTTTTTTACAGAAAAAGTCGTGTTTAAAAAAACAATACTTTGCCTCTTTGATATTGCGTAGACGTCATTTAATATAGTAAATGCTCGCTGAAATGTAAGTTTATTGCTTTTGTGGCTGCAAAATGATACAATATTAATTCATACGTACATTTTGTTTGCTCAAAATCATTAATCTCATTTTTTCTCCATAGTTATACTTATATTATCCGTATAAGCAACATTTTTTTTCAAGTTTCAAATATCAGAGCTACCAATAAACATATCTAAGTAAATTTCATAGTTCATACGTAAAAATGCATTAGTTTTCACCTCGCAATAAATTCTCTAATCTATACGATAAAAGAAATGATAAGAAAAATTTCACTCTTCCATTTGAAGTAGATCAAATACAATGCATCTATGTGTTGATAGTATATCGGCGTATCGCGCTAATCATTCAAGTATTCGATTCGATATGTTGCCCCCACTGGTTTATTTTGTCTGCTAGACTACGTGTCCCGTTGTCTCGTATATACTGGCAAAGTGGCAGCAGCAGCACAACAAAAGACGACAGCGGGCAGACAGCTCATTTTTTGTGTGCATTTAACCATCGTCCCGAGTTCTTTATTTTTAATTTTTTTGCTGTATCATGACGTTAAAGTAGTCAAAAATTCATCGTACCTGTTCGCAACTTCGATTTAGTAAGTCGCAACCATTGACTCGCGATTAACCTTCAGAGCGTAGCAAAGTAAACAATCGATCAAATCAATTCATAATCGCATAGAAATGGCTTGTATCGACGAGAAGTTCGACGACTGCTTAGACATCAAAGACGACGCCAGTGTAGCAAAACAACCGGAATTCGAAGCTCTGTACACGGCTAGTCCGGTTGAAAGTCTTATCAGCAAAGAAGACGTTGAAAAGAAGGTTCTTGCTCTCAAATATGTCCTTGAAAAAGATCTCAAAGCTGCTGATCTCAAATGGTCCCTCTTTGTTGCTGCCTGTCATACTTACCGCACTGACACCTGCCTCAGACCTTTTCCCCCAATGTACATGAAGAACGACACTAAAGATATCGACTCACTAGTGAGTTACAAACTCTCATAATATTTGCTTTAACATTAGCTTGTACAGACTGATTTGATATATTTTATATTCAGAGGAGAGTTGTAGAGCTTGTACCACCATTGCCAATAATAGCTCAAGAATTAAGAGAACCCAATATTTACAAAAGTAAGTCTGATTTCATAGAGTTGCTGTACTGGGTTTTATTAAAACTAGGAGATTTACACGTCAAAAGTATCAGTAAAGACTGCGTAAGTACTAGTTTTATTTGTTTATATCTCTAATAAGTACTCATTAAATCTGTATTTTGCAGCATGAATCTGTGTTAAAAAGAGTAAACTCAGAGGTAGCTGTTGCAGCCCCTAACTTGGTATTTCAAGTAGCAAGTGCCAAACAATCTGCTAACGAAGAAAGGTGGAGAGAATTAGCCAAGGGACGTTCTACCTTTTTTGCTTTTCATGGAAGCAGATTAGAAAATTTTCATTCTATTTTACATTATGGTTTGCAGCAACATATGTGCAAGGTACATCACCTTTTATTATTTGAGACTGAAGATTGGATAAGTAGTCTATACATGCTGCTCAATAACGATTTTTCTTTATAGGAAGCTTTATTTGGTGAAGGTATTTACCTGTCTAATGAACTAGCAGTCAGTTTACCCTACAGTCCAGTTGGTTATGGATGGGGTGGCAGTATATTAGGCAGTGATATGAGTTGTGTTGCATTGTGTGAAATTATCAATCATCCAGAAGTAAAAATTGGCACTGAAGGTTATTTTAATTCTGTTTACTCCTCAGAGATTTTCAATTTCATACTCATATATTTTTTTTATCAATTTAGATAATAGTTCAAGAAATATGACAATAGAATCCACTGGCAGTAAAGTGCCTAACAAATACTGTCTTGTAACAAACAGTGATCTTGTCAAAATTCGGTATCTTTTGGTATACAGTCAAGAATTTGGACGTTTAAGGTAAAAATTTTATAAGACATTGTTTTAACAATAAATTCAATTAAAAAAAATAATAAATTCATGTTTTACTTGAATATTTTAGATCGACCCGCAATAATAGAGTTTTAGAATGGTTAAGACAACACAAACTGTTAACTTTCATGCTGGGCTATGTTGTACTACTTGCTTCTGTTGGATTATCTCATAACAGAAATGTTGAAAGATACTTTAGGCTCTTAATGCGAAGGTTTGGTCTAGACTGATAAAAGAATAGTACAATTTTTACATAACAAATGAAAATTATTGTGCAATATTTTATAGGTAACAAATATTAAATTTTCTAAGTCATGATCGAATTAATTTATCAAAATACCAATTATGTACATTAAAATATAAAATATGTATAATAAAAACTGTACAGTTAACAAACTATTTGAAGTAAAAACAAATTAGTGCCTCGTCAAAATTATAGGAAAATTTTCTGTCACAAGGTAATCATCTTCAAATACAACAATTAGGTTTACTTCAAATTCTGAAAAAAAAAAATTAAAAACGATTTATAGTGAACTACAAGGGCTGCCATAATTAGTATTTAAATGAATTGTGACATTTTTAATTTGTATTCAAGACTCACCAACTTTAAAGTTACTAGTACTCAAAGTAGGACAAGTAAATAGTCTAGGAAAAATCATATGAATTGGTATACCAAGACCAGCACATACATTTCCTTCTCCAATTTGTATATTTTGTATTTCAGTTGCTGCAATAAAGTATATATATGTAAGCAAATTTACTTATTAATGAATAATCTTGAAAAAATAAATTTACCATCTCTTGAATATCCTTCAGCACATCCACAAGTTTCTACCCTTACTAATTGCAACTCAATGGATTTAATCACAGCTTCACAATGATCTACAACAACTTCACCTGTTAATGGTTCAGACAGTTTGCAATACAATGAATTTATTTTTCCAGCAATACAAAATCTTGGAACAATTGATCTGTCCCTCGTATTTTGAAGAGATTCTGGTTTGATTTTAAAAAATATAGTCTTATTTGACTCCTTATTAGTTTTTTTCACAGGCTTATCTTCTACTATGAATTCAAGTGATTTACTGACATCTTTTGCAAGAAAACTCCTTTTGATGTCACACCGAATCATATACTGAATATTTACAAACACCCCATGATAAGTTTCATAAAGAGTTTTAGTGCCTCGAGGTTTCACTGACAGTTCAAATGGTATTTCTGTTTTTCCACTTGGAATTTTACCTGCTGGAACTACTTCCACTGTGTACTGAATTAATTGTATTGGCTGAAGTGACAAATATAAACATTAATACATGCATGCAAGACATGATCACATAGAGTAAGAAGAATTTACTTTGACTGAATTATAAAATGCTTCAAAAATGCCAACAGTTTTTGAACTCAGCTGTAGATTGACTGCTCCTTCCATTGTCAGAAATATTCCATCATGTTTTAAATCGGAATTTGTTTGTAATAAAATTAAACCAGTAACGGTCTCCTATAACAAAAAACAGAAATAAAATTACTGTACTGATTTTTCACATCACATGACGAAAATTATATCTTATTAAGATAACCTATTTAGACAAATTGATATTCAAATAAACAAAACAAAAAACTTAACCCTCAAATTAATTTAATCATCTAATTAAAATGAAAAAAAAATTAGAGATAAAAAGAACTTACACCCTCCCGATAGATTTTGCTAACTCGTTTGAGCCTGATATCAATATTAACTGACATCGCGATAGTTTAACAATTTTTTTCTATCTATTTACAGTACAAATTCTAACGTAATAATATAATTGTATTATTTTGGCAAAAATTATTCATATTATTGTTCCATTTTTCTTCAGATAATATTTTATGCACTAAAATACCGTTGAACGTGCAATGCATACTGCAATGCAATCCTGCGGTATAACCATCTAATGTAGATAACAAGATTAAATCATCCTAAAGGCCCCGGTCCCATAGCTACGTATGAATGCGGATGGATACGGACGCGAATCGCAACTCTAGTAACATCACTAAAAATATCTAGTTCGATTACTTAGTACCAACACTACCGGTAGTGAGCAAAAGTAACTGTTGTTTAAAACTGTAGCGCCGAACGTATGTACACCCAACGTGGATTGAATCGCGACCCCCCCCAGTTAGGTTGGTATGAGACTATGAGTGCTACTTTCAGTCCGTAACGGTGATTTTCATATCGGCCATAGTATAACGCTCGTTCTTAAATTATATAATTAAAACCTAAAATCAAATAATCATGCATCTAAATTCATTATTCGGCAAACAATTAATTTTAAACCTAAAAACAAATTAGTAACGTTTTAGCTTTTTATCGTATCTTAAAACGAATTTTCATTTTTGTATATTCCCGCGGTTTTTTCGTTCCGATGCAACGACGGAATTCTCATACCAACCTAACTGGGGGGGTCGCGATTCAATCCACGTTGGGTGTACATACCACATTTAATGTTCAAATGTCAGGTCTGCAATTTACTTTTCAAATTCTCATGAATATTGCTTATTGATGAGTATGCTAATGTAAAAAAAGCTTTTGGGATGATTAATACATATCATTTATATATATTTTCTTCTTCTTCTCATATACTTCCATAAAATTAAGGCCTAATTCCACTAATTGTAGTTGAAAGTCTATCAATTCTCTATCATTTGCCATCTTATAGACTACAATAATGTAAAGGTTAGATAAGCGTTCATTAAATCATTGAACATTAAATATGGTACGTTCGGCGCTACAGTTTTAAACAACAGTTACTTTTGCTTACTATCTGTAGTGTTGGTACTAAATAACCGAACTAGATATTTTTAGTGATGTTACTAGAGTTGCGATTCGCGTCCGTGTCCGTCCGCATTTATACGTATCTATGGGACCGGGGCCAAAAGCAGACGAGATACGTATCACGTGACTCACGTTTAAAGCGCCCTATATTCGATTCTATTATATATATGTATATATTGAGCGCTTGTAAAGATATCGATTACTTGCAATCGAAAATAAACACCTGTGCGGAAAGTTTTTATTTCTTTATTTTCGTAATACCCGTTAAACAAAAAAATGTTTATTTCTGCAAATTGGCTGGGTTGCTAAAAATTAATCACATTAACAAAAAAGTTTAATGTAATTACCCATTCCACCACACATATCTATGACAGACTAATAAAGACCGTTTCGTTTCGTTTTAATGGCTGTGGGTACCTGAGGACTCCGATGCGCCACAATTCAATTAACTAATAAAGACCGAGATCAAAAGAGAAATGCGAAAAAAAAATGTTTACAAGACATTTTGATCCCGCCATAAAACTTCTTATCTTCGAGAGCGCGGCAAATAACAATCGACAACCAGCATCCCCACACCGAACGCCTCTCTCAAGCATAAATATACACGCACATACTCATAACCAAGTTCATGACTGTTACACATCGCAGGCAAGTTTAAAAGGCCGGTTCGTTGTCGTCCCCTCTTTCTCGGCGATATTTTCGAAAACGGCAGTTAGGTGCTACACAAGCGCTCGAATCAGCCAATCGTTGTACGGCCGACAAGGGACGAACTTCCGGTGACTTTTCGAAGCATAGCACCGGCGCGGCGACCGTTGGACGTTAAAGCATTGTCGGATTTTCTGTCGGCGAGGACGTATCACCAACACTTTACATTTTTTTGGATCGTCTGGAGTAGCTATGGCGTTCAGGAGCCGAGCCGTTAATATCGTGAGTAAATTTTTATTGAAAAAATTTATCGATTTCAACACATTTTGAGCGTCGCATTAAGGGGTGTGTATATAGTCGAATGGCCGTTGGACGAAGACCGTTTAAATGTCCTGTTCCAATTTAAAGTCCTATTTATTATTTATTACGTCTTACTTTGGTGTATCGTAGTATTTATATTGATGTCATCGTGCTATGTAAATTTGCTGACCTGGTCAGCGTTTTTTAAGCCCTTGGAAACTGAACGGCGCTTTTATGTTTCCATCGCTGCTAATCCACATCTGTCTCTTTTTGCTTTATTTTCTTCGACTTTGAATATTTCAAACGGTCAATTCATGAGTGTATGTCCTTGATTTTCTACTTAAGAAAGTCATCTCATTAAGTGTAGTATGTTTTGCGTGATTTATGTTCATCAGATTTGCAATTTGCGGCGCACTGAATCTCGGTGTTTATCGCGAAAGTCCAAATACATTCGACAATTACGCGCATGAGCCAACGGTTGTGGTATTTACATTTTTCCATGGCGCGTACGGTGTTCGTCAAAAGATGAATACTATCTCTTTTGAAAGCACGTTAAAATACAATTACTTTGTTTCGTTGAATGTTGTCTTGAATGTTGTCCATTCAATCCCGTTGACAGTTGATTACTTACAATAAATGACGATGAGTTGATCGTTCTTACGAAACTTAGAAATTTCCGTTGCATTTTCGACCATTCAAACCCTTCGGAAATGGAATTCTATTGTTTTTGCTTATTTCTCCATTTATTCAATAAATAGAAAATATTTATGTTTAATATAAATTTTCAATCTGTTCAAATAATTATGCGCCCCATGCTTTGAAAATGCAAGTAGAATATTTATTAGCTTTTAATGAAAGATTAAATTCAAAATTCTTAAAACAACATAATTCAAGAAACAAATAAATGAAATTTGAATGCAGTAACTTGAAATTATACTAATTGAATTTGGATTTTCCACAGAATGTTGCTAACCAGGAGAATGTCAAGAATGTCAAATCTATGACATTAGTACCAGGTCAAAGGAGAGCAGCTCTTGGAGAGATAGGCAACAAAGTAAACAACCATAGAACTAATGATTTGACAGGGAAAGCTAGTCAAATTACCAAGGACAAAGTTCTGTTAAAGAAACCAGTGATATCCAAGCAAGTGCAAATTAAAGTCGATAAGTTTGAAAAGCTTGAGAAGCCAGTGCAGAAGGCACCAGTGCAAATAGTAAAGCCTGTTCCAAAAACTGAAGTGCATGTTGATAACCGGCTGCTGGCAGAGGCTAACAAAAATGAGACTGATAGCAATGCCAATAAGAAGGACTCTGATTCCAATGTTGCTAAGAAAGAGACAGACTCCTTTTCCACGGATCTGATAACAATTGAAGATATTGACGAAGAGGATAGAAAAAATCCCATCCTTGTTTCTGTATATAGTAACGATATTTATGCACATCTGAGGGATCTGGAAGTACTATTCCCTGTCAAAGAAAAATATTTACAAGGTCAAGAAGTTACTCCCAAAATGAGGTGTGTGCTGGTCGATTGGCTGATTGAAGTTCATGAACAGTTTCACTTAATGCAAGAAACACTTTACTTAACTATTGCAATCATTGATCGTTTTCTGCAGGTACATGCTGTTTCTTTTACAATATTTTTATTTTAGTTCAATAGTTTTTTTACTAAGACTTCTTAAATTTTTTTTCAGGACTTCAAACTAATCACTCGTAAAAGGCTACAATTGGTTGGAGTCACAGCTATGTTCATAGCCAGCAAATATGAAGAAATGTATTCTCCAGACATTAGTGACTTTGTGTACATTACAGACAATGCTTACACAAAAGGAGAAATATTGCAGATGGAACTGCTCATCATTAAGACTCTCAACTTTTCATTTGGAAGGCCATTACCATTGCATTTTCTTAGGAGATACAGCAAAGCTGGCAAGGTAAATTTCTCCATCAGATGACACCTGTAATTCACAAAAATTTTAAAATTACTCATTAAATAATAACCTTTTTTTTCAGGCTTTGCCAGTACATCATACACTGGCAAAATATTTCTTGGAGCAAAGTTTAGTTTACTATGAAGTCTGTCACCACCCACCAAGTCTTATTGCTGCTGCTGCACTCTATCTTTCTTTCCTGTAAGATATACGGTTTATAAAGTTTTTTGGTCATTTAGAACTTCAATTTTATAGTTATAATATTAAAAAATTTATTCTTTTAGGTTGTTGGGGAATGACAATCTTCAGGATGGTGAAGTCATCTGGACAAAAACTCTGGTGCACTACAGCACGTATAGAGTGAAGGACGTTTTGCCAGTGGTGAAAGAGATTTCCGTGATAATGATCAACGCGGAAAAGAGCAAGTATCAGGCCGTGCGAAGGAAATACACCAATCCTAAGCATATGAAAATCAGTCTCCGTCCGGAATTGAAGTCTCCGACTTTGCAAGCTTTGGCGAATCATAGGATCGAATAATATTAATTTTGTAACATAGTACAATGGAGTGTATACATAGTTGCGATGCATGCGATGGATTTATTGAGTGACATTGTGAGTGCCGTTTCGTCAGCATTACAAAAAACTAAATTTTTATCGAGTTCTTCCGCTAACGCTCTTTACAAGTGCCCAAATTTGCGGAGGTATTGATTCTTTAATTTTTTTAATATTGTACTTTAACTTCATAATTACATTGACAGCCATGAGTCTATTCCTAAATTTTTTGCTGTTTTTGATCACCTTTCTATAATTTTTTATGATCGTTGATCTTAATGACAGGTTAATATTTTTGATAGTTAATTTACAAATTAAAAAAATAATTCAAATAATACAATTCCGTTCCATTTAAATTATTAAAATACGAGATTGTGTGGCTGTCTTGAGTGCATTATTCCATTCTTGATATTATTACTAATTATCCACAGCCTTATAGAAAAAATGACTGATGGAAGTGCATTTTTTCATTATAAAATGCTTGTTAAAACATTTTTACATGATAATTAAAAATTTTTTATACATTTTCAACGTGAATATAGTATTAATTTTGTACTTGGTATAGTCAAATATTTTTAATCAAAATACAACGTTAAGTACGAAGATTTTTGTATCGTAAAGACTTATCATTATTCTTTTATTTCAAAAGTACTAATTAATAACAAAAAAAGTGCATGTGTACATTACAGAAAATATTTTGATGAAAATATTTGTTACGCGATCGATAAAATTTTTAATATACATGATTATTACATGATTTCAAAATAAAAAATAAATTATAGATGTAAAACTGAAATTATTTTATAAGACTTGCAAAAAATCGCAATAAAAAGTTTGTGATTTTAAAATTTCACTTTGATCAAAATTTTTCCCTATCAGATTAGTTACAAATACTAATATTGTATACTTGTATCTATTAATATATTTGTGTGTGTGGAAGATTTCGTCTGATCGTGTTATGTAAAATATCTTATGTTTTGTAAATAAATGCGTAAGCGTTAAATAGAGTATTTTTCTATTATTATTTAATTAAATTAAGACTTATCACATTTCTTATAAAAATAAACACATAAAGTGAACCAATAATATAATTTTTTGAATAGCATGCGTTATTTAAAGCATTACTTATGTTGAAGAGTTACGTACGAAACATTTGAGTAGATTTTAATTTTATCGATTTTACGAAATAGAAAAAGATAATATACATTGCTGATGATACCAAACAACATATTTTATATCTGCCTAATCTGCTTGTAATTATTAATAAATAATATAGTTATAATTAAACATTGAAAATCACATCTTATATATACATTGAATAAATAATGGGTATATCTGGTTTACATTATGCACACTTCTTTAAATACCAATAAGTATATTGACTATTGTGTAAGATACATCTAAATTGCAAGTAGTTCAGTTTCATATAAATTTCCGTATAAAAAGAAAATGAAAAAATTACACTTTCATTAAACAGTAAAAAAAATTTATAACATTGGCATAATTACCATATAACAATTTTAAGACATTGAAAAAATATCTAGATTCCAGTTACTAGGGTTCTCTTCTGGAGGATGAAGTAAATATGATTCTGAAATCAAATTTTCCAAATGAATATTTCACAAAAAAACAGGAAGTCTTTGGAAATTTGAAACAACGTGTACCTATTAGAGTGGCGGATAGACTATTGACAATACGACTTGTGTTTGAACTCGAGTTTCGTTGATCACTCTCTGGACTTCTAATTTCAGCTGGAAACCAAATCTCTTGCTTGCCTCTTCGTATTTCATCTAGAAACTCATTCATCTCTTTATACAATTCTTCGGCTACACAGTCGCTATTAATATAGAGCAGCATTTCCAACAAAGATCGAACCTCATCTAATGTAAAAAAAAACAATTAATTTTCTAACCATTGAAGATCATGCTGCTAAACAATTGTATTGTCGATATCTACCTTTCTGCTTGTAAGCCTGACTAATAAGCTGATGAAGTATTCGAATAAGTGCTAAATCTTCATAGACACTGCCCTCCTTGATACTCTGCATTTTCCTTTCGTGTTTCCTGCGATTCTTGCTAGATTTGTAAGTACGGCCTGTGGTATGCGAAGCTTGCGAACTTCTTGTTACAGTCGAGCCGGCAATGCTTGTTGTGTCGCTGATTAAATCACTAATATCTCTGGCAGTGTTACTTTGATCGTTATCGTCAAATTCAAAATGCATACTCAATTCTCGAGCTGCTGCTTGAGCACGTAGAACTGTTAAACGGCTCTTGTGCTTTTTAAAGTCTTCTCTGTGTTGGCGTAGCTGCGTTAATGTGAAATCGGCATGATCCAGGATACCCGGTTTAACGTGAGTTTCTGTTTATAATAAAATCAAGAAATTACTTGTTATGTACTATAAGAAACTTTAACATTGGATTTGAACTTACCAATGAGATCTTCGCGTTTCATACAGTAAGCATCTGCCCAGGCTTGATGCCATAATCGGCCCTGACATAGCGTGGCAACAGCATCTTCGAATCGATTAAGACGTTTCGATAATATTAATGCTGCCTCATCGTACCTTTTCTCTTCGAGTAATCTCGTCACTAAATCTTCGTACAACTCGTTCAGTCGAATGAAACTAAAGCAAAAATATACTTTTATCACCATAATTCTCAATAACATTATTTTATTCGATACATATAAACAACATACTTGAGATTCATTTTGACAGCAGTGACAATAGCGTCTTGCCAGCTGACAGCCAGTCTGAAAGCTTCCAGCGCGCCTTCAAAATTCTGCGCCTTGACGAACATTATTCCAGCTTCCTTATGCTTAGCTTTACTGTTCAAATGATGTCCATAAGCGTTAGCTACATTCTTGTACTGCTTGCTCTTACAGTCAAACAGTCTCAGAGCTTTTCCATACAACTCGTGGCTTTTAATAAACGCTAAACACTCGTCTTCCCTGTCGGGAATTTTGACGATGTGCTCGAGAGCTGAGCTGTAGCGTTTGAGTTGTGAGTCTATACTGAATTTCATGTAATTTGGCTCCAGTTGACGTAGTTCGTTAAGCTGTGCTACGTATTCCTTCGGGTCACGTTGTGACTTTTGAGCTACCAGCATTACAAGTTCGAAGTCATACATTCCCAAGGCCACGTCGTACAGCACGCTCACGTCAACCATGTAGAGCAAGTATTTGAGTGCTTCCTCAGGTGAGCCGCCAGAACAAGTTTCATGTTTTGATCTAAGCTGTTTAACACGTCTTAGTGCATTCTCCAAGCCGATAGTCTTCTTGCTCTTTACCAAGCTTATGAGAATTGGCTGGAAATTAAAGAAGTATTTTTACAAATTATGTGATTGAAAAAATAATTTAAGTTACCTGTAGAAAATTATCCGAGTCTCTCTCCATAATTTCTCTCAGTACAGCGCATATCTCTTCAATATTTTTTAGTTTTTCGTTAGCCTTTCGATTATCGTAACTACTAGCATAAATGGTTCTAGTAACATCCTCCTCTTTCAACTCCGACAAGAATAAACTCATCCAGTTTGAATTGCTAATATCAGTTACGAATTTCTCGACGTTCGCCACGAAAGATTGTGGATTATGATCGTACAATAGATTCAAGTCTATGCGCTGTTTGCGCATCAAATCGAAAGCTCCGAAATAGTCGAGCTTGTCGATGAAATCAGCAATTATCACCAATGACAGTGATCTTGGTTCGATGCACTCAATATTACCACGGGGCATTTGAATAATGGTTTTTGTACCTTTTGGCACGGATGTTATGAGTATTGAACCTCTTTCAACTCGACGTACGTTTAACTCTAAAATGATAAAATTTTATTAGCAAATAAAATTACGAAAAGTCCAGCTTGGGGCAATACCTTGGGTGCGTTGAATCTCATTTGTTACGTCGTTCCAATGCTGGATAGTTAAATCTTTGGTGCAGAGTTGACTGAGGCCAATTTCGTTTAGTTTGAAACACAGTAAAGTGTGCTGCAAAGTCGTTATTAGTAAAAACTCCGAATGCACGGAGAAGGAAGTGACATTGTTGGCAACTGGGTTCCCATCTACATGTAAAATATGCTTGCGCGTCAATGCCACCAGAACTTCTTTCTCGTTGAATTTGACAAATTCAACTTTGATAACGGCTCGGATTGAACCTTCATTACTAATTAGCATGTCGCTTTTTTGCACACCATCGCGATCGTTGTACGAATAAATTTTACCTTCGACAACTATGTAAGCTATCTTCGAATCTGACGATGGAATGATGTGCTCTATCTGACCAGGCATTTCATGTATAATTCTGGAAATTCACGTATCGAATTTAAGTGTAAATAATTATTATTGTAATTTTATCTGCTGAACTTACTTGGCATCTATGAGTATCTCATCTAAGGCTTCAATGTCAAACAAATGCAGCTCACACAAAGAACTTTTCAGGCCTAATGTAATTGAACATAGCACGAGTTTTGAGTTATACCAATGTAAATGTTGTATTAAATGTTTGGAATATTTGTTTCCATTCAGCAATGGAATATCTATGTTGTAGGTCTTCTGGTGTGCATATTGTCTATCCCATGATTCCTATAAAAAGAAAAATATAATATATGAGAAAAATAAACATATTACTTTTAAATAATATGAAATTGATTTACATTTATATGTTTGCACAAGGCTATTTTGTTGCCGCTCAAAAGTGCCAAAAAATCATTTGAACTTATTTTAGAATCTTCACTGTTACTTGGAGCAAAAGAAATGGCATTCACAGGCCTATTAAACTGCATAGTTTGTTGAGCTATTGGAGGAGGGATGACAGCATCTCTGAAATTTGTTACAAGAACCTTGTTCCCATCTATAACACTCACCACTGCATTATCTGATATTTGTTTTCCTCTACTACAAGAGATAACCCAGTAAAGTGTGTAAACTGTATTATTTTTTGTAGATAATATCATGAGATCTCTATTGGCTTGTGGAAACCAAGAAACATATAAAATTGGATTTGCTTTTGTATGAATTATTGTTTGTTTCAAGTACCAGTGATAATTTTTTTCAGTCCACAACTGGACAGTCATTAAATTTGTATCAAGATCTTTGTACCATACTCCTAAGATATCAGAATCTCTTGACCAAATTAAGTCAATAATCTAGAAGAGAAAAACAATTTTTATTAACATTGTAAAATTTAAGATTATTCAAAGTATAACACTGACAAGAATGTTTTTAGTAGTGAAAGGTAAGGTGAATTCTCTATGCAAGAGTCCATTTTTTTCAAAAAGAGCAACTGTATGCTTGTTAGGCAACTTCCTTGTTGAGGCAATGAAATTCCCAGAAGGTTTCCAAGACAGAGTTCCCTCTAAACAATCAACTAATTCACTAGTGTAAAGCAAAACTCCTTCTCTATCTAAAACTTTGAACCTTCTTGCATTGGTCTCTTGATCTATGTAACTTATGGCAAATAAACTACCATCTCCTTTCCAAGTTATTTTAGGCAGGCCAACATCTTCGTCATTCTTTCCAACCAATTTTGGCTTAGCTTTAGCAGAAGCTTTACCTTCTGAACCATGAAATTGAGTCTCTTTTTTACCCCAACCTACTGTAATAAACTGATTTTTTCCAAAATTTGAAGAGTTTAGGTTTGTCTAAAATTATTATATAAATTAGTAATTTTTAATTAGTGTTGCAAAATTTTATTTCAAGTTTACCTCATTGAAAATATCAAAGTTAGATGACAGAGTGATAGCTACATTAGCTTTTGTCAAGAGAACAACAATGTCATGATCAGGACTCAGTTTGATACTATATAAACCATCATTAAACTCTGCAATATTATCGCATTTTACTTTATTATCTTCTCTGAGAGTCATACATATTACAACTCCATTTTCATACGCAACAAAGAATTCTTTAGTAACACTGCAATACTCAATGCCCACAGCTTTTGTTAGTTTTTCTTGTTTTATGAACACTTTTTTGTAAATAGTTTTTTTGTTGTTGAGAACATTGACTGACATGAAATAATCATCTTCACCCCCAATACAATAATACTTATCATTGTCACCATTATAACAATAATGATATCCCTCAGGCTCTAGAACATCACAATCTTTGAATATGTTGATTTTTTGGGTCTCTACTATTATATTCTTCATGATTTATACTTCACTTTACAAAATTTTTTTAATTTTTATTCCCTACAAAGAAACATGTTCATATTATTTTACAATTGTTTACATTTTTTCATTCTGTGTATCATAAAATATTACCTTTTATCGAACTAAGAAATTACACACGTTTTTGTTGGCTCTAGAGACTAATTGTCAATATATTTTAAGTCGATTCGACAAAAAATGACTTGTAGAAAAACAATATGATTTAAGTTTGGGTTTGTTTCTTTTTTGGTTATAAAATATACTTTAGCAGCCCGCGCATCAGCACGTGCAAAAATTGACGTCTGCGCACTACGTATTCTTGAGGCGCCAAAGTGCCGAAAGTTATTCATGTAACAAAAACTAATAATTATTTTACAAGTTCGCAACAAGTATCTACAATGTAAATAATTCTTTTAGTTGATGATATTTATTAATAGAGTTTGTTTAAATCAAAGTGTTATTGCAAAAATTCTATAGATAGTTTTGAAATATGTGAATTTAAACAGTACCGCCATTAATAGTGACGCAAAATATAAATTTATACCTATACATATATATATTATATGCTCCATGTAGGTTATGTATAGTGTTGCGCTCTCCAAATGACCGAAATGTAAAGTCGTCTTATAATTATTTAGTCAATAGCATAAGAAGTGAGCGTTAAGAGGTTTCAAATTTTATTACATAAGCAAACTAGAAACTAGACTCATGGAGTCGTTTATGTGGCAATCAAACTTTTTGAATAATTTGTGTTATTGATCAGCTTACGTTCTGTTTTTAATTTTTATTCTGAGGTATTCTAGTTTTATGTATATATCATCATAGAAAAGACAATATTGTTTTCAATTCTTTGTTGATAATCAAGTTTCGCCTTTACTACATGCTTTAACATAATTCTTATTTTTTTTACTGAAAATATGGTTCATTTAGTTATGTTTATTTAGAAATTAATAAAAGCCAAATTCATAATATAATTATTTTTTATTTAAATAATTATAATGTGTTGGAAGGAAATTCAATATATTTCAATTTAATTTTATAACAAAATGTAAACTTCGGGTTTCATTACATTCTTTTAACAAAATTAAAAATGAAGGCTTTATAAAATTTTGACCTTGGTCAAAGTTCACATATAAACTTATTTATTGAGGTTAAGAGTTTTATTTTCTATTTTCAGTTTTATTTTTTTAATAAATTTATTTCAATTTTAGAAAATTATGTTTCAACTTTGTTAATGCATATCAAAATGGATAAAGACATGCAAGTGGATTCAGATACAGAAGCAGATGCTGCTTCTAGTGGTTTTGTTTTCTCAAGACCAAACATTGTTCCTAGTCCAGAAAAGCCAATCAATTTTGGAGCTTTTTCTGATAATATATTTGGAAATAAAATAACTCAACCAAATGAGATATCAGCTTTTACTTTTGCAAATCCAGATATAATTGACAGAGATGATCATATGGAAGATACAGATATTACTGTTAGTAATACTTCAACTGATGATTTAAAATTTTCTTTTTCATCTAAAAGCATAGAAGAAACTAATATATTTGGTAAAAATATAAATGATGATCATAAGTTTTCCTTTGCCACTCAAGACATCCAAACAAATGTTTTTGCTAGAGTTGTAAAATCCACTGAAGATATTAAGTTTCCTTTATCTGCTCCCTCAGTAGAGCAAAGTAGTATATTTTCTACAAGTTCACAGTCCAATGAAAATTGTAAGTCACCTTTGAGAAGCGAGGAAGTAGAGACAAATGTTTTTGTTGAAAGTACAAAACCCAATAAAGATCACAAGTCCCCATTTGCAACTCAGAGTGATGAGCAGACTAATGTCTTTGCCATGTCAGGTAAATCTTCATTTGGTATTCACAATTCAGAAAAAACAAACATATTTGTCACAAGTACTAAAGCTAACGAGGATCACAAATTGCCTTTTGAAGTTGAAACCACAGAAAAAAGAATTTTTATTGCATCTGGAAAATCTAATGAGGATTCCAAGTCTGCTATCATTCAAGACTCAAGTATCTTTACCAAATGTGGAGAGATAAGTAAAAAACCAAAATCTTTGTTGTCTACTGAAGAGTTAGAAAGAAAAATAAACACAAAATCTAACAGAGAACCTGATTCCTCATCTTATCATTCTTTGGATGCCAGAGCAAAAATTCGGAGTAGAAATTCCAAAAATAAGGAAGTTCTTAACTCTTCTTTATCTATACATGATTTGAAAAAATCCGAAATATACAGTAGACTTGAAAAAAATAAAAAGAACCTTAACGTCAAATTAGAAATAGAAAAATCAATAACTTGCACAGATGTTCCTGATGCTTTACTACTCAAAGCAGAAGCTAAAAAGCACTTTGATAAGTTTGGAGAAACTCTAAAAATTACTATAAGGCCAAAACGAAAAATGATCATTGCTTGGTATGCAACTGATGATGGAGCATTAAAAGCTTACAATAAAGGAGGAACGTATGGTCAGGAAGAATTCCAAACTGATTGGACAACTCAAGAAGTGTTGTCCTCAAAACCAAAGAAATCTCAATCTGTGGCATGTAAAATAGCCAGTCATTTAAACTTAGATGAAGAACAGATGGAGGAATTACGAGCAATGGAAAGCACTCCCTCAGATTACAATCTTCCAGATTCTGATCAAATAGGCAGAAATCAAAGAGTTGCCAAAGCTAAATTAAAAATAAGTAGAGAATTAACCACTAAGGCAATTTCACAAAAGCGTAATCCATCATTGGCAGCAAAGTCTTTGGTGAAATCAGCCAAAATAATAGCAACAAAACCTACTATAATAGTCAACGAGTCAAAAGTTTTGAAAAAAGAAGAACCACCTTCTCCAGTAGAACCACCTGCTGAAAACAAAGCTATTCTAAAGATATCTTCAGCAGCTATAGAAGAGATGCAGAATTTAATTCAACAGCCAGGAATGACAGCTGAAGAGCGATACAAAGTCGGTATAAAACTATTCAATTATAAAATTCAAATAAAAATTCTGATTAAAACTCTGTACTCATTTTCAGATCCTCGACGCAAGAGATCGTTTAATGCGATTAAAACGCCGAAAGCAAAAATCCCTTGCCACGGCTGAAGTGACTAAAGGTACCTGTCCGGACATGTGTCCTGAGAAGGAGAGATATATGCGTGAATTTCAGCGTCAAGTATTTAGTTATGAGCAGCTAAAAGATAGCGATGAATACCGCATAGATCACTCATTGGCCGTCAAACAGTATTCCCGATCGTCAGCGGATCAAGAGGAGCCAATGCCACACGATTTAAGACCAGTAAAGGCTCTCAAACTTACCATGAGTTATTTACTTCACGAGATCGTCGACTTATGTGAAGAGGAAGGCACAAGCCTCGAAGACTGGTATAACTTTTTATGGGATAGAATGAGAAGTATCCGCAAGGACATCACTCAACAAGAACTCTGCTGCTTGGACACGGTGGAGTTGGTCGAGCAGTGCGCGAGATTTCACATTCTTGCCTCGGAGAGACTTTGTGCCGAAGGCACTACGGTGTTCGATTCAAAGATCAACAGTGAAAATTTGACTAAGTGTTTACAGAGCTTGAAATACATGTACGACGATTTGAGAGAGAACGATATAGTCTGCAGTAATGAGGCCGAGTTTCGAGCCTACGTTATCCTGTTGAATCTTAACAATGGTACCTTCATCTCCGAATTGAGAACTCTCTCATCGAATGTGAAACACTCGCGCGAAGTAAAATTTTCATTGGACGTGCATGCGGCCATGAATATGAATAACTACTCGAGATTTTTCAAACTTGTGAGACAAACTAGCTATTTGAATGCCTGCATTCTGATGCGATACTTCAACGAGGTAAGTGGAATTTGAATTGCTTGATTTTCGAGACTCTTCTTTTTTGCAAACACGTGTGATCGTAGGTACGAGTAAAAGCACTTGAGACGATGGTCAAAGCATATTGTCGTACAAGTGGCACAACACAGTATCCGTTGTACGAGTTGATCGACATTCTTGGCTTTGAAGACGAAGACGAAGTGTTTGAATTTTGTCACCGGGTTGGCCTCAAGTGTGACAAGGAAAGCCTCTACATTAAACTGAAGAGAGAAAGCTTTCGCAAGCCTGAAAACTTTGATCAAAATCGTGCTTACAATCTTGTACTTTCGAAGAGATTGTCGATCAATCAATCAGTTGGCGAGTGTATTGCCGGTGGCAAGAGGCCTAAAAAATTATACGAGAATCACAAACCATACAATAGTTTCAATGCTAAAGGTTACCTAATGAAAAAGTCCTTCAACGCACAAGATCAAAAAAAAATACTTAACAATGTAAATGAGAAGAAACGTACCAAGTAAGATAATTATATCCTAATTGGACTATTTGCAGGAATGTTGCTTGATCAAATTTTATTTTATTAATTCAGGTCGGTAACTACCTCGATGTCTACGTTCAAGAAGCCGGAATCCGCGCCACTATCATCAATGACAACGACGACGTTTGATAAAGAATTTACACCTGCAACGACAGTGGAAACTAGTGTTGTTTCAAAAACAACGATACAAAGTGTATTTACTTCTGCGAACGCTATTACGACATCCTCAATTTTTGGACCAACGCACAATCAACCGTCGTCGGTTTTCTCCGCATTCAAACCTATAACCACATTACCGACTACCTCGGCGATTAACATGGCTGTAAACAAGAGTCTTTTTTCGGGTACAAGTGGACCTCAGACGAATCTGTTTAAAGTATCTCCAGCTTCGCCACCTACTGAGCTGTCAGAGCAAGTCCAAAAGGTTGAAGTTCTAAGGTAAATTGAGTTTTAGACTGTTACTATTACAAAAGAAAAGTCTTTCATAGAGTTACATAATTTTTTTCGTAACAGCACGAAAGAACGTACGCCAACGAAACGGCCACTCGAGAACTCGACTGAGAGCAGCGTTGTGGAAAAGAAGATACTCACAGATAAGCACGAAATACTGAAGAAACAGTTTGAGGCGGAGCTGCGTTTGAAAGCCGAAAGAGAGAGGCTGGAACGTTTGAAAATGAGAATCATGAACAGCTTTAAAGAGTACGACATTCTAGAGAAAGAGGTGATAAACGAAGTATGTACGTCGATAGTACAAGCCGAATTGGAACGAATTGAGCTAATCGACAACTTAAGCAAACGCATGTTCGAGGGAATGCTCAAGGAATTGTACAAGGATATCCTTGACGAACAATTATTCATGCAAGACATGTTGATCGAAGTCGAGAGGCGGATGCAAGATCGTTTACTCCTCAAATACTGTCGGGCTTGGAAACAATGGGCAGCAAAACGTCGAGCACAAAGGAGAGAAGCACTTGACAATACACCGGTCTGGTTGCAATCGGAAAGCATCGATGACTGCGCGCGAAAATTCTACAATCCGCAGCAAAAACTGGCCATACAATATGCAAGGGAAAACAGAAGAAAGAGTTTGCTAGAGGCACCGGAACGGAAGAAGGTCAAACACGCGCCTATCGCGTTCATAATCAGCGTTGGACTCAAAGAGAATGCCAAGTCGTTTGACGTAGAGATGAGTCAACGTAATTTCTGGAAGATGGTCGTGTCTTGGCCACTACTTGAAAATAGGCTCACTCCCTGGCGACACAAGAAGGCTATTAATAAGTAAGTTTTTGAGAAATGAAAAATTCAAAAGTTATTACATCTAAATTGATTTTAAAATTATATTTCTTTTTTCACAGGTACCTCAGCTCATCAGATTTCACGCAAGAACCAATCTTTATTGAACATAAGCCAAGTCCACATGAGCGTCTGGACATTTGCATTCGATACTTCGAGGGATTAATCTGCGAAAATTGCCTAACAGGAATGGATGCACTATTGTTCATCATTTTCGGCGACGAAGACGAACGTTCGATTGAGTATCGACTGATGAAAACGATATTAGGACGTGGTAAATTGCCACCTATACCATTAGTTATTGTCGTTTTTGGTGACGATGACGTCGATCCAAATGTAATCGAAGTATCATCGGTATTGGAAAATGTGTTGGAATCTGGGCACGTATCGGAATATACGATTTTATACGAGAGAAGTCTTGATGAGAACGTGGTACTTAGGGTATTTCAAAGTGCCACTCTTTGGTTGGCAGTCAACAGATCACCAGCTGTTCCACTTGAAATGGATTATCTCAAGAGGATATTTGACGATTGTCTTACAGAAGAGCTTTGGCTCAGGTGGGAATTCTTAAGATTACTTCAATTGATTGTATTACTTTCGAGTCGATTTCAATATCTAACTGTGATTTATAGGATTCAAGGTCACCTGTCGCATGACGCAAGATATTACGCGCCTTTGAATGATCCTAATTTTATCATTAATCTACACAATGAGGCAGTCAACTACTTAACAGATATAATTATGGATAGCGAGTCGATAAGTTACACTGATTTTGCTCCAGAACTGAAAATTTTTTTGGACAACAAACGACCGTACCCCTGCACGTATGAATACTTTGATCCTGTCTGGAAACAGTCCGAGTATCGCGCTGAGCTCTTAAATATCACGAGTAGCTTCATTTTTCCGTCTTGGACGTAAGTTTCTTGTGTCAAATGTAAAATTTCAAGACGCGAAGATATTAAATATTCAATATTTTTCCAGATATGAATGGCCAATTCGTGATATGATGCAGCTTCACAACGCGATAGTCAGTTACTGCCGTAAACTATTGAGCCACGAAAATAGCTTGGCTATCACGAGTAATATCATGGCTGATCTTTTCCTCATTGCTGGCTACAACGAGAATAGCCAGATAAATTTTGCCGACGTTCTACTTCATATTATGAGCAAGAAAATCAGTGACATTCCTGGCAACACTCGAGTAGTTTACAACAAGAATCATGTGAAACATTTTCAAACGCTACCGTGGTGGTTTAAATCCAATGCTCTAGTTGAATATATGGCCAACATTGAGACTGATATGGTGGATGATAGCGATAATCCAGTGGTTAGTCAAATCAGTTATCTTGCAGGAATTTGATTTTCTATTATTTATTTACTAAAATTGAATAAACAACGTTTTCAGGTACAAGGGATAACAGTGTCGACCTCACAAATAGATCTGGATTTTAAGTGCGACATCAACGAATTGAACGAAACTTGTCAACAGCAAGAAGAAGAAGTTCCAGTCGATGTGGTGTGTGAAGAAATGCGAAATCAAATTTCTGAAGTACAAAGCGTTGTCGAGTTTCTTGATAAACAATTAGAAGAACAGAAATTGAAAAATAAAGACTTTGAGGCTAAGCTCACAGCTGCGCTTGAGGACGAGCTTTTAAAAGAAGGCAGTTGATCCATTTGGTACTTTATGTCTTTCTATTTTCTGTAAAATTTTTGCAGAAACAATTATGAAATTGTATTGATTTAATTTTAAGTGATTCTGAATCTCTTCAGAGATTTTCCAGAGCTTCTATGTATATAAGATTATCCTAATCTGTAGATAGATTTGTAAGGTAAGGTCATTTTTGTTACTTTCCAATGCCCTTTTCTATACCCGATCGTGCCATACTTTTTGTACTGCTCGTTTTTAAATGCCGAAACTGTTATTCACGTTAATTTTAATCATATCAGACCTCAACTGATGAGTCACGTTTATTGGAATAATTAAAAATACCTGCATCTTCTTGTATATATCTATTTTCTATTAAGATTACTAGGGTATGTTGAAAAAAAGGGGACATTTTCTTACATTAATAAACATTTTCTAAAAAAATAAATTGTATTTTTCCCATACAAACCTTGTTTTTTTACTACAAAAATTACCTTATTATACTTTTAATTCTAAAATCTTATTGTAGCAGTTTTTTAATGTACAAATTAACCTGAATAATAATAATAACTACATTGGTTACCAAATACGATTGGTTGGTACCAAAAAATTCAGTTATCTACACATATATATAACTAATGAACCGGAAATTTTCATATAACTTTAACCTTGGCATCATTTTGTAGTAGTTTAAACGTTTCTTAACTCAGTGTTCTCTATTAAATAATTCTCCATTTTCGGTGTGTATTATATGTAAAAACATGAAAATTAATGCGATTCTAATAGGTAACCGTAACGATATATTGATATCTTCCGCTTCGATCGAAATGATGGTAACAGATACAGGTTGCCTACATGTATAATTTATCGTGGAACCGTCATAGCATATCATCTCGTTACATATTATCCCTCAAGTTTTACAACTATGCTCATCAACTCTTTCATTAATAATCTACCTTTGTGTTCATTAAACAAATTTTTACACATAATTGAGTGATGATTTATTCTTTTGCACACGATTACAATTCAAAATTTTTATAAAAAATAATTACAAACAAAAAATGAAACTGATCTTTTATAAAATAATGTTATAACACCTATCGGCATTGTAATTTTAATACATTCAAGATTTTTGCAAGTAAAAATTTAAATTTGTGCAATAAGTTCCATCTGATAAGGGTAAAATGGATAAATTACCAAATTATGCTGTTGTGCTGCTTTAACTTCAGCTTCTTAATATTTCTTTAGAAACAATTCAAAAATACTATTTGGTAAAATCCTTTATATAATATTTAAATTTATTTCTTTGTTGCAGCTCATGAAACATTCAACAGTTGTTTGACCACATTGTAATTGTTAAGTTTATTCCTCTTACAACACATTTTTTAGAAAGAAAATGTGATTATTATCATATTTTATACACTTTTAGCTTACCATATAACAACGTAGATATTCCATTAAAATATTTTTTGTCAAGAAGAAAAGTAATACTTTAACTTATATCGTCGATCATTTAAATGGATTATTGATACAAGTTCTTAAATAAAAACTGACTGGTAAAATTTGTAGCTTTTTTTCCTGTTTACTATGATCTAAATAACGTTTAATACAAATTTTATTTTCTATAAAAATACATCATCTGCATTAGAATTGCTTAGTATAAAAGCTGCAAAACTATTTACAAACAGTATTTTTTTTGTTTATCAAGCTAAGATTAAACATGTCGGCAATCAAAAAATAAATGTATCATAAGTCTTCTTTCTAAAAGATATCTGAATTAGTGAACTTCATTTTTGAAATGATTACATTGTATTATTAACTATTCAATAAATAAAGGGTAATCACTCAAAAAAGGCATGGCTAAACATAATGAATTATGTGATGAAGAAAGTTATAGCCCAAAAATTAAAAAAATGTTATTAATAACTTAAATTATTACATAACAATGATTAAATGCATATTTAAAAAATTTTAATTTTATTAATAATGTCATAAACAATAGACAAAATCAAATTATCATTTATATTTTTATTGTATTAATTATATGTTTAAAAAATTTCAGTAACTCTAAATAAACTTCATCTTCATAAAATACAGTTGTAACAATAATGGTGAACTGAAACGAAATAATAAAAACTCTGTAGTTAACTAATTTTGATAAAGACTTTTCTTGATTATTTTAAACATTAGGTATGTCTATATCTGGAAAATCATTACACAATTTAGAAATAGCCTTTGTACGATTTACTTCAACGTGCTCTTGATCGAAAACGTCACTGTTTATTTTACAACTAAAAGTATTACGTGAAACTTTAGTTGAAAAAATATATAAAAGTAGATGAGAATTTTAGAACTTTACACTTACTTTGTGTGAGAATATTCTACTGTGAATGGTTGTCTACATATGTAACACATTTGCGCACCACAAATGCAAGTCATTGTATTACAACCGACACTTTTTACGAAAGGTTTTTGGCATCTGTGGCAAATCCTTATAAGGGCTTTACTCATTTCTTCTTCAATGTACAAACGACCTTTGTGCTCATCAAGTACATCTTCACACCTAATAGGAAGATGATTTATTTTTCTGCATAAACTGGAAATTCAAAGCTATTATGATATATAACGTAATTATAAACAAAAAAGAATTAGACTATTCTACAGCTATTACACCCACCGGCATGTGATTTTCATACATTCAACGTTTTTACAAGTGAAGATTTTTATTTGTGGAGCAAGTTCCATTTGGTATGAGCAGAATGGACAAGTTACCAAATCCTCCAGATGTGCTGCTATAATTTCAGCTTCTTGTCGTTTTTTTAATAGTATGTCAAAAGTAGAACTTGATAAAACTTTTCTTAGCACATTAAGACTTATTTCTCTGTCGCATCCAAAAAAGCATTGAACAGATGTATGACCTTTTGAAATTGCTAGATTTGTGCCTTTATTAACACATCTTATACAGAATATGTGATTATTATCACATTCAATACACTCAGTTGGTTTAAGCTCATTAAAACAACACTGACATTCCAATAATAAATTTTTTGTCTGAAAAAATATATATTATTTAAATAGATGCTACACCCCATCCTACTTACGACAACATAATTCATGGAAAATAGTACAAATACATATATGAAGGTTTACCCTTAACATCTCAAACTCTTTTTCTTCTTCACTTTTCTTATAATCTAAATAAAGTTTGATTGAATCTTTATTTTGAATAAATGCTATTTCCTGTAAAAGCACAGTATCATCGAATTCTATATTGACAATAGTTGTACCTATACCTGTTTCTAGTTGTATTTGTTTATCAGCAAGACTCAAGTTATAGTTAGTCTCTGAATAAACATTTGACAAGTACTGCTCCTAAAAACATTAGAATCCATTTCAGTAACTGTAAAATTTTGTAATTGTATTAATTTTACTTCAACGTTTACAAACTGAATTATTCAAATATCTTTTTCTTAAAAAAATAAAAGCTTGTTCTTTGAACCTTCCCTGTCTTTCAATATTTTCAAAGTATTCAAATGGTTCTGGAAATTGTTTTACAAATTCATCAACTTTGAAGCCTGTTATATACTGCACAATTTTCTCATTTGCCTTCATGTTTGCATAATATTTATCCCTTTTCTCGTAATTTCTTTTAGTAAGACTTGATTCAATAAATTCTTCCATTGACCTATCATTTTCATGATTATTTATAATGAAATCCCTCAAAAATTTAGGATTAGCATCAGGCAAGATATTCTCTAAAATATTTATTTTTTGATCTACAGCTTCTTGATCTTGTTTAATAAATTCATAAGTTAGCAAATCATTGTTCAATCTTTCATTTTGCTTTTTAATCTCACATATCTCTATTTCATCCAACTGAAGTATTTCTGTTAAAATTTTATCACTACTTTTTGCTTCATTATCATTATCTATTGCTTCAGAACTAAGTTTTACATCACCATGAATAAGATGATCAACAAACATTTGCAGCTTATTATCTTCATTAGAATCAAATGATGCATGTTCACAAAGTTCTCTAATATATCTTGAATCAACATAAGGAAACATAGACAATAAGGTAGTATAATATGATTCAATATTATTATCAAGAATAATGCCATCTTGTTCATGCATAAAATTGTTTGCTTCATTGTTTCGATCTTGTTCAGTCTGTTCATTTCTAGCAGCTGACATTTTATTTGTACTCAAATCTTATAACGAAGAGAGTTTAACCTAAAAATATTGATATGCTTCAAAATAATGAAATAAATTAAAAGTTTATTTATAAAAAAAGGCGATAGCTTGCAGTATATTTAAGTGTGTTTCTGTATATTTATGTATACTGTACGTAATTACTACGTTAATTAATAATAAAATATCTTTTCAGACTTGTTATGCATGCACGTCTATACACTTTTTAAGTAGAAAATGTTTTTCTTCTATATTTCAAACAAAAACTTTGAGGGTAACCGCAAGCCGTTTTGCTAATATATATAATAGGCGAGATGATGCAAGTTGATATCTGAATCTTTGAATTTGCCTTTTTATCGTGTACGACAGTTTTTTGTTTATATACCGAAAAGTGTATTCGGTAAACCAACCGATCTTCCATTGTTTTTTTCTTAATCGGTAAGCGCGATGCAGTGCCTATTACGATTTAAAATTTCTTGTATATGTAATGTAGGTAATACAAGTCACTACAAGATATTGCTAGATAGGGAATTTGAAACATTTAAGTTGGTGACTATGTCTATGTGTAAAATTTAAAATTTGCAAATCGCAACTGAGTAGTTATAGTTTATTAACTTCTAGAATCATATTTCAATAAATTAATTATTAAAGTTGGAAATTTATGTCTACACAGAATATATAAATTTTTCTTTTACAGCACAATAAAATTAATATTGACAAAATATTCATTAGTGATTTTTGTTGTAGAATTTATTATAAATGTATTCTAAAATTTATTTCTATGCTTTTTAATAATCTTACTAGCTGTTACTTTCTTCAATTATATCATAATAATTTGTTTTTCAATTTATTAAAAATAAAATAATTAAACTGTTGATTTCTTATAGTGCAGTTACCGCAATGTATGAAATATAAGATGTAGGCTCATTTTATAAAATAAATCTAATTTTTAATCAACTAACCTACGTTCTTTATTTCCAATAAGACATTATTGTAATTACACTTGGAGCACAGATCTACAAGAGATACTCTAATACACTTTATAAAATAGTCCTGGCAAACGCATTTCAGTTTAATTCAATTACATTCACTGACAAACAACTAAATTAATATTATCCGTAATGGTATTGATCAATTTTTCAAAAATGATCAATAATATTACTTATTATTAACTAAAGAAAATCAAAAAAGGAAATGCAGTTTACAATTGAAAAATATCAATTTATCAGAATACAAAACTTTATACGAAATATAAAATAATAAAGTGTGTATCTGCAGTTCAAATAAAAATAAATAAGATGTTCAATATTGCAAAAGTTATTTATAAAATACCATAAGAAATAAATACAAAATTAAAACGAATGAGTTTATAATTAACCCTTTTTAGTAATAATGGAAAATCAAAGAAAATAGTAATAAATCGCAAATGTACGTCGTTTCATAGAATCTCATATTTGGCAAAGCATTTTATATATTTTGAAAATGTATTTATACAGCAATAAAGCTTTTTCCCTCCTCGTGTCTTCTTTTCATTAACGATACGACGCTGAAAGTTCTAATTATTATTTATATTTCAACAAGTTCGTACATTTGACAATATTATTTATTTCAAATATTTCATTGATTATTTAATTATTTTTTGTCACACATACATTCGTTCTCAATGCACACCGTATTTTCAAACATACATTACTCGCCTCTACAGACATAGACGGCGCGTATCGTAGTCGGCTCTGTTCTTTCAACGATTGAAGCAGATAACCGATCTCTTTTTTTATTTAGAATATCTGTCGAATAATTAACCTCTTGGGTCATCAAAAAATATTGATGAATCATTTACTTTTCTTATCGTTTTCTTTTTTGCTTGTCATGTTATATCATTGTCTTATACTTTTGAACGCCAAGTAAATGCAGGTACAGAGCGTATTAATATTGCATTAATTAAAATATCTCAATATTGTTAAGTCGAGCAAATTTCAAAATCATATTTTTAAAAATTATTTTTGCTAATTCATTATGCATCGATATTACTTTGTTTCATAAAGTAGAAGTTTTATGAAAAGAATATTTACGACGAATGTTTAACATTTACGATTACTTATTTTCTATAAGAAAACGAAACGTTCGAAAATAAGGATAAACATTTCAAATTACTTCAAAATATACATTTTTTTAATTAAAAGAACAATTAATAAATCAGTAAATAATTATATACTGATTAGATGTGTATGGGTATTTTCAGTAGTATCAAAAATGAAATTCACAATGACTTATTTTAAAAAGTTCTATATATGAATTATATTATGTTTATTCGTATTCAAACCTATCATAAATTTATTTAAGATTAATTTCAAATAAGAATACTACTCAGCAATCAAATTATTCTAATTATATTACAACCTACACGTTTTTGAAAAACTCTGTAAATATCTATTGATCAGAAAAAAATCATAATCATAATACAATTATAATAAAAAATTGTTATGGTAAATTAACGATTTCAAGGATATAATTTACCGATTCCAAATTTTCAATACAAGCGATTCAACGTAATACAATCAAGTGAATAAGTTTCGACAACAAATTTCTTTTGAAATTCACATGAGATACGTTCTGTACGCGTTCAAATGTCTATCCGTAATACAATAAAATCCCTACTAAAAACTTACTACAGTTGATAAATAAAAACTTACGATTATTTGCTCGCCGTGAAAGAATGTATACAATTTGACAAGAAACACTGAAACTAATCAATTAGTATTAACAACAAAAAAGTTGTGCTTTGTGATGTAATCGAAATTGTTTTCTTGTGTTTTGTCGTGAAAAAAAAAAAAAAAAAAAGTCGATATAAGACAAAGAAATCCGGGACAAGTTATACACGAATACAATTTCCGAGATATAGCAGTCAATAAATGAAAATTAAGAAACAACGACAAAGGCATTTTATATTTTGGAACGCTTAGCCTGTCGTGATTTGAGTATGCGTCGAGGTTTCTTAATTGCATCATCCTCAGAGCACGAAGAAGCTGATTTCCTTTTCGATGACGTGATGAGAGCCGGCGGTGGTGGTAATGGTGTTGTAGTGGCCGTGGATAGAAGTGATATTGTTTTAGGTGGAGCCATAGATTCAAAGGTAGTTGTACTACTGCAACTGCTAGCACTGCTACTACTGCTTGCTTGTGATACTTGAGCTGTTGGCATACCCAACATTCCATCGATCTCTCGTTCCGTTGGGCTACGTACAGCCACATCAGCTATGGGAATAAAATCGAGCCCTTCGTTGATACTCGTCTCGACGTTTGCAAGGATGCCTTGATTCGCCAGCGATTGAAAGTCATCCGTGGGTACTGGCAAAGATTGACCGCAGCCGAAATATACAGGGATTGCTGGCGACTTTGAGCGCCAGTATTGTAGTTCGGTTTTGCACTTGTTCAACTCCTACAATAAAAATGCATTAATCAGTGCTATCGTTACATCGTAATCAATAGTGAGTCGGTTGGTTAATCAACAAAGTGAAAAGGTGAATTTCAATAACAAATTTGTTATTCGCTCGTAATGTCCAACAGAGCTCATCAAGACGATAAGGGTATACCTTGGTAAGTACCTGTAGCAGAGTGCTAAACTTTCTGGAAGTTTCTTCGTTCTTCTTGTCATTGTCGTCAAGCCTCGTAGCATACTCGATCATTTGCTTCTGTTGATCGGCTATTTTGGCCTTACAAGTCCTTAGGTCGCGACGCATCATGGTAAGTTGGCTGTTGTAACGCTTCATACCTTGCTTAATCTTTCGAATACGTTTACGTAGTACCATGTTGGATTGAGGAGACGAGGCTGAACCACTTGACACGTTGCTATCCAATGCGTTGCTACCTGACTCATCATTACCCGAACACGATGGTGATGCCTCGCCGCTGCTTGCACTGCCACGCGCCTTACCACCTTCCGGTACACTTAGTGGGGCTGTGTTCAGGTAAAGGAAAGGTTTTTCATTTATTATTTGATGATGCTGTAAAGTTATGTTGATCGATCATTATATTTCTCGAGCGTATGAATTCTAGTTAGAACCGTAATCTGTGCTTTTTATTCAATCAAATATCACTAATATCGCTTTATGCCTACTTGTACCAATGATTTTATTTACGTTTCCTAAGTAACATATATGATTATTTGGCTAGCGCTACACTTTGTAAATGAGCATACATACAAGAAAAAGTTCCAGCCAGGTCGAGAAACTCAGCTCCAAAATACGGTATTTCAGGTAGAGTTGGTTCGATACAATCTTTAAAGTACTCCATTGCCATTGTACTCAAATCGAATAACTCGTCCGTAACTTTATAAGGTCGGGCTAATTTTGGTGTCACTCTGATGTAGTGTAATATACGATTAACTTCATCTAATATCTGAAAAAAGACAAATTTCAAAATACATATAATTAACAAGCACACAACGACAACTGATAACCAATTTTTTTTTCTAATTACTTCGCCTGGAAAAAAACAGCAGTGTTTTCGTTCGATATGTTTGCCAAAGCTCATTTGTAAGAGCGTCAATCGCATGTGTAAAGTTTCGATAATATCCGATTCGCAAGCCAAAGGATGATTTCGTCTAGCAGATTCTCTCCTGGGCATTTGCGCCTTTATAGCTTGAAAACGACTGAGCATCTGTGTCTGAAGTCGCTGAAACGCTGAATTCAGTATTGAACCGCACACTTTGTCCATTTGATGGCATACCTGTTGTGACAAAAGAAACAATGGTTATTTTGGTACAAGTACTAAAAGTAGTTAATAAGTGTAATACTGACTGGGCGCAAACGAGCGATCGAATTGTAATCCAAATAGCCTAAGATCTTTTGTAAAATTTCGACAGGTAAATCAAGAATATTGATGTACGACGTGTTATCTGTCGTGGATACTGCACCACTCTGCGATTGTTGATTCCTTCGCGACGATGTATTTGACGGCGCGGCATCGTAACTTTTGTCGCAGCATAATATTGAACCATCAATGTTGGTGCTGCTGTTACTGGATTGGCGAGTGGAAACCATCTTCTTCCTTTACTGGATTCACCTGTAATATAATTAGGATTCACATAACAGATTTTCACCTAAAGCATTTAGGTAAAATAGTTTGCCTTTGTTTACGCTACATCAACAGAGAAAACTCGAAGTTCTTATAATTAATTTAACAATTGTTCTGCGCAAAAACAATATTTTATTATTAATCCAAATATTTTATACGAAATGGAGTTATTTTTAATACATAAAATTATTGTAATTCAAAAAATAAAAAAAAAACTAATTTAGCATGAAATATCGAAATTTTTGATTCAGAGAATAAGTGTCGATAGAACAAATTTAGAAAATTAATAGGAAATTCATGGATCACAACAATACTACTACAGCAATCAATTTCAATCGCGACGAATTTTATTTGTTCGTTTAATTAACGGTACAAAAAATAGTTTTGAAACAAATCTGTTTTGTAAAAGATTTTTAAAAGGTAATGCATTTATAATAACCAATATGTTGTATTCGCATTTGAATTCATGAATTTTTCAACAAAGTATATCTATTTTAATAAAATTAAGAAACATTATTTGCGATCATAATTTAATAAAAAGTAGCATAGGTTTGATGAGATAACGTTACATTACACCTATTATCCAATCAATAATTAAACACATGGGAAAAAGCAATAGTCATCATTAAATTTGCAACGCAATATAATAAACAAATTTTTTTCCGGCATCTTGTAATTATCGAATCTTTCAAAACCTAACCTGCAATGTTAACGTCTTTGTTGATACAAAATAAAACAAAGAAAGTTTACTGAAGCAAATTGCATACGTAATTTGTATAAAAACAAATAGCGTGAAAGAACAGAATTTTTGTGATCATTTCGACCTTTTAGCACTAAAATTGTTTGGTAAACTATTACAAAATTTTAAATCGGTCCGTCAGTTTCAGAAAATCAAATAATAGCTAGTTTTTTATTTGTGATATTTAACGAAATCAAGGTTTTTCGTAAAATGTAACGAGATGTATCTGTTAGTAAATTACAAGTAAGCATTTTCATTTTTTGCCTTCAAATTTTCCAAAAATATTACAGATGCACAGGGGTGCTTTCGATTTCATTCCTCCCTTTCTATAAATAATTCCGTATTTTCTTGAAAAAATGCTATTTCCTTACAAAAAGTGCTATTCCCCAAATTTGATTTTCGAATGCAACACAAAACAATTATTTCGATAGATTTTCTCAAAATCTAACCTTTTATACAAATTGACATGATTACTTACATCATTTGCGAACTTTCTTTATATTTACAAATACAATTATATAGATAAGCAATATATTAAAGCTGCTCAGAAGTAATTGACGAATACTCACCTACGATGTTTATACATTAAAGTAAAAAAAAGCACACAAACCAGCACTAATAGAATACATACAAAATATAGTATATTCACCTTTGGAATAAACGCACAGTTGAAAAAATAATTAACAATCGGTAAATCTCATAAAAAAGACAAACGTTTATCAAAGTAAGTCTGTCGAAGCGTAAAATAGCAGAATCAGACAATAACTGTTGGATTGCCTTACGGCAGTTACTAAGCAGTGTACACAGTGAAAATGAAAAAAAAATAGCAAAAATTTGGTTGAGCCCAGGGTAGCTCGCGAACGTAGTGCACTGGTGGCAAGAGCCGATACCGTAAAAAACAGTCTACCGAGAGAGGAAGCACACAGAGCAGAGCAGCATACAGTGGGAAGAAGAGGGGAAGACTTGATGTACCGTGTGGCAACAAGAACAGAGATCCCGAAAGAGTGAGCAAGAAAGAGATAGATAGATACATAGATAGATAGATAGATAGATAGAGAGAGAGAGAGAGAGAGTGAGAGAGAGAGAGAGAGCAAGCAAAGTGATTAAAAAAATAAAGGCAGATCGTTGAATAGTAGACTTTGTTTGGTGTAAAAATAATCACCTTGTCACTTTAGGCGATGATTTCGAAGCAAAGTTAACACTCGACAGCTAGAGTTCGCGCGAACACTGCGAACTCTAGCGAACACTCGCAAAAGGGACGCTGCTTCTGCGGTTGCTATAACGTTGCTTGTATACTGCAGCTCACTGCCTGTGCTAGTTGCTGCCGCGACGAAAGAGACAGAGATAGAGAGGCTACTCATGCAAACATATAGACATTCACACCTGCACAATTAAAATAGTACATAATTTGAAAAATAGCAATATACAGTGAAAAAATAGTTAAAACTTGTTTTTCTTATCAATGCGGTAAAAATAAAACTTTAAATTAAACTCATATCGTAATACTACGCTCATTGATTTATTTAATTTACATAAATGAACAAAGACGTTTATCAATAAAATTTCGGCTGCATTGCCGAAAAATAATCGTTGAATTTGTTGTACTATTTTCATTTCAATATAAAAATTGAAATGCATACCGACATTATAGAGTGCATTTATGTCTTACAGTACTTCCAGTTCGAAATAAAAATCTCGCAACACTGGACATTTCACTTAATATTTATTGCAATACCTCTAAATTACTTTTATTCAGCTATTGAATAGATGAAAACATTAATTCAACGAAAAACAACTTAATTGTTTACTTTGCTGGTAAAAAATGAGTAAATTGTCCAAGTGGACGCCACTATAGACGGATATAGGCTTACCGCGAAATTTTGAACGTGTGACCTTTTTAAACATTTACTTTTATGAATGAACCGACAATGCTTTTAAAAGTATGTTTGTTACAATTGAACGTTTTTATATAATAATGAACTTATTCAAGTATGTTCTATTCATAAAGTTTTCGATATTTTAATAACGATTATGTGAAAACTTAAGTTGGAATGCTAATCTGTAATATATACATAATTATATAATTAAGCAAGTACACTAATTCCATTGACAATGCCGAAAACTACTCTATTTTTTTCATGTATCTTAACTTTATTTAATTATGATATACGAGCTAACGACGAAACAGTCAAATTTTCTTGATGTCAACGATAGATTTTATACATACACACACATATATATATCTATACATATCTGAGATAGCGCACCTGTCGTCTGCAGACTGACCTTACGATTTTTTATTTAATTTGGAAAACACAAAAATTTTTTTGCTATTAAAAAAATGAAAAGTAGCGTAAGTGAAATATAAGCTTTTCTCAATGTCGGACGATTCGGATTTTGATGGAGAGCCAGAGGAATTTGACATTCACAAAAGAAAATATCAACTGCTTGCCGAACGATGCGAAGTTTTACAACAGGTTTTTATCAATAACTAACTTTTTACGTAAATAGATACTATAATTTATAAGTTATTTTGTAAAATAAACTGTTTTTTTTTAAGGATAATGAACGGTTGGTGCATAGGATTCATTTGGTTCGAAAAATTTTGAAAAGAGCCAAAAAAGAGAAAAAGTAAGTAAGGAGGTTAAGTTTGCTTCTCATCCACGTACTTCATGTAGCAATAATTCAGTTTATTTTTACACACTTCACGAGAGTTTAATCGAACTTTCGTTTTCTTATCGCGCTAGGTACTTGATTGATAGACTTGATAAACATGGTGATAATTGGAGAGAAGTTCCAATGGGAGTGCTGGAAGAGAATAATGTTTTTCCAAGTGCACCAAAACAAGAAAAAGGTTTAAAATCAAGTGGGAATAATGTAAAAGAAGAAAAACCCAAAAAAGGGACTAAACGAAAGGGTACTAAAGCAGATCCTAATGCACCCAAAAGACCTGCTAATCCATTTTTTCAATTTTGCCAAGAGCAAAGACCTCGAGTTATGGAAAGATTAGCTGGTGAGCCAGAGCCAAGCAAGCAAGAACTCACTAGACAATTAGCAACTACTTGGAAGTCACTCAGTTCTGAGGATAAAAAGGTAATTGTTAATCTTACATTATATGATTTCTGGAATGAGTTTTAAATTAACATAATATCATTAGCTATTTAATATTTGCAGGTGTATTATGATATGTATGAGAGATCAAAAGAAAAGTATGTAGCTGAAATGCAAGTTTATAATAAGAAAGCTGAAGATAATCCTGTGCAAATGTCTATGAATTTGTAATAATGTAGATAATTGTGTAAATAAAGTAATATTTTTTTATAATTATTTTTTTGTTTCTATGATCTTACCTTCAAATTGAATATTATAAATACCATATTCATTAATATCAGTAAAAAAATAATAATTAATTTTCAAAGCGTCAATTAACTTAACTGCCCAAAAATTTTATTCGAAAAAACAGATTCAATTACATGTATAGATGAATTCTATATCTATATACGTAGATAAGCAACTATCCTACAAATTGACGTCAGAAGCAACCGCGAGACTCAGAGCAGAGACGAAGCGGCATTCATATATTAGCAACATGGCGCGAGGTAGCAGCGCTGGTTTTGACAGGCATATCACTATTTTTTCTCCGGAAGGCCGCCTTTATCAAGTAGGTAAGTACAAAAAAGTAAAAACTACAATATCTGATCTTTATACTGCCATTCAAATTACTTTTCTCCGAATTTCAACGAGTTTGACTACCTTAAATTAATTTATGATTGCCACCTACTCGGCGTGATCTGCACTTTTTTGAAACTGTACATTGATAGCATTTGATAGATTCGTTATTTTGTTTCCCATAGAATATGCCTTTAAGGCTATCAATCAGGGTGGCCTTACGTCGGTGGGTGTTAAAGGCGTCGATACCGCCGTTTGCGCTACACAGAAGAAAGTGCCTGTAAGTTGTTTATCATGGTAACCTCACTTTTCGACTTGTGTTTCTGAAGCAATATATTTTAACTTGATAAGTTCATTCGAAATTAATTTTTCGCATGATTTTTAGGATAAGCTCTTAGATCCAGCTACTGTTACCCATCTTTTTCCTATCACAGATCGCATTGGTTGTCTCATGACTGGAATGATTGGTATGATTCTGATGATTACAGAATTTCTTACACTTTGATTCAAATAAATTTGTGTCATTGCTTGCAATTTTTTAAGTTGCTAACATCTATAAGTTAAATACATTGATTAAAAATATTATTATTTTTACAGCTGATAGTCGATCTCAAGTGCAGCGTGCTCGCTATGAAGCTGCACATTACAAATATAAATATGGATATGAAATTCCAATTGATGTATTGTGTAAAAGGATAGCAGACATCAATCAAGTTTACACTCAAAATGCTGAGATGAGACCTCTTGGATGCTCAATGATTCTTGTTGCTTATGATGATGAGAAAGGTGCCTGCATCTACAAAGCAGATCCAGCTGGTTACTTCTGTGGCTATAGAGCAGTTTCTGCAGGATCAAAACATACTGAGGCGAATTCTTACTTGGAAAAGAAACTTAAAAAAAAACAAAACTATGACTACGATGAAACAGTTCAACTTGCTATCACCTGTTTGTCAACAGTTTTGTCAGTTGATTTTAAGCCTAGTGAGATTGAAGTTGGTGTTGTTTCCAAGGATAATCCTAAATTTAGGTAAAGTCATTTCAAGTATAATGCAGGCTGATTGAGTAAACTTCATTTTATGTTAATTATTATTTTAATTTCAGAATTCTACCAGAAAGCGAAATTGATAGACACTTAACTACTATTGCTGAGAAAGACTAACGTGGAGAATTTTTCATTAATATTCAAATGTACTGCAACGCAGACTTTTATACACTCATAATTAGCACTTACTATCAAATATATTTTGTGTTGGAGTCTAAATAAAACATTTTTGAATTAATTATAAAGGTTTATTTAATAAAAATTTCACTTATGCCTATTTAAATTAGAATTTTTTAAATCATATTATTTTCCTGTAGCTGTAGCCAATGGATTTCTTACAACCAGAATAACAGAGTCACCTCTCAAAAACATTTTGGATATAAATCTATCTTTATTAACTGGTTTTGCCTAAAATAAGAAAATAACGATATTGTATAATTTACAAATTTATCAGTTAATAGAATTCCTAAGAACTAAACTAGTTTCTTACTTTCTTTTTTCCTTTGCCAGTTCGTGGTAATTCTGTCCACATTTCTTTAACATTTTCAAGAACCATGTTGCAATGCCTGTCAAAAGCCTTGACACGACCTAATAACTTCTTGTTGTTCCTGCAGTTTATCAGAACTTGTGTATTATTCTTAACAGACTGTGTAAGAACAGACAATGGTCCTGTGTTAAACTCTTCCTCTTCCCTCTTAGCCAACTCCTCAGGTGTCATTTCTGACTTTGGCTTTGTTAAGGAAGTCCTATAAAAAAATATAGTAAATACATACTCTAAGAAATAATTTATTCATTTTCATTTTTTTATAACGGAAATTCCGTTCCAACATTCAAACTGGTAGTGTGAAGGTGAATTAACATTCTTAATCGACTACAATTTTTGATTTCAAAATAGAAAAATTATTAAATTTTTCATTCAACAAACGTGTCCGTTGAATCACGTAAGTGAAAGTAAACAGATGAATTTCAGAACATATACTTTGTTAATTATTCTAATTAAAATTACAAAGCGACTGATGGATTAGAGAAATACTTACATTTTGTACTGTTTAGGGCTCGAGTAGATTAAATACAAATAGTATTATCAAAAATTTGTTGCATAAATTTCGGAGCAACAATGGATAATAGAGGTTATGTCGGCGACTCAGCGCGCGTCCTTCGGTAAAATAAGTACAATCGATAATCGCTGCATACTGCCAACTTAGTTTTGCTTTACTAATGTTGCTAACGTGCTTCTTGGCTTCTTTCTTTAGTTCTTTCTTACGCAGTACTCACTGCTGTAAACGTGTTGGATGAACTGTGGTCACGAAATTCAAAAATTAAGATCACTTCAGCTAGTTGTATTAATATTTAATTATAAAAGAAAACTTTACGTTGACTACTTGTTTAACTGATGGAAATCTAAGAATAATAAATTTTTTATTATAAATGTTGGAAAGAGAAACATTTATATACAAAAAATCTACTTTTCGACAGTTAAAAAAATTAATATTTTATTTTTCATTGAACTGCCAGCATTATCAGCGCTAAAAAATAAAAACAAACTAGCGAGTATGTCATTTTTAAAAACAAGTATACAAAGGAGTTGATTCGATTCTTCAGGCATGTATCCATTTTTTATTAATATAAACTCATTCATAAAATATGAAACGGACATCCTGCGTATACAATCTGAAAGAAAGATAACACATCAACGTGAAAAAAAATAAAAAAGAAGGCGATATCGCCTAGGAAATTGTTGAAAAGTCTAAAAATCCAAATAAGAAAAAAAAACTAAGTATAGTTTACAATAATCACAACAATTAACGTTAACATTAACATCACATTTGTCATTCCCTGATCCGGGATATGCCTTTTTCATTTTTTAACTGTCCGATGAAGTAACGTACCGTACAAATAAAACGGAGACGGTAGTTGGCTCTCTCTCTCTCTCTCTCTCTCTCTTCTCCTCCCTCCCTCACTCTTTCTCTTTCCCGCCCCATACCATACGTACAAATAGAAACCACAATAAACGATTTTATCCCCACTCCTTCTCCTCGTGTACTGAACTCTGCGCGGCGACGACACCATCTGGCACGGACTATCAGACGAAAGATGGCGGCCAACGTGAGAACAGGTGAGAGGCAGTTCGCTCACTCGGCTCTATTTTCTAATTAAATACTCGTCTTCATTGAGCACGCGTACGCGTGTATTGTGTAGGATATAGTGGAAAAAATCTCTGAATTTATCTGTGTGTGAATGTTGGTGACTGACGGGCGTGGATATTATTACGCAGTTGATAAATAGTCGAGGAAATTGTTGGCCTTTGTCCGAGAGTAGTTCTGCAAGTGCAGGCTCCGTTTTCTTTTCAGTATAAATAACCGCACACTCCTCGAGAAAAGAGAGAAGGAAATTACAGTTTGTGCTATATGTCTTTACTTTTAGAGATGCGGATGCAACCGACGAGAGTAGCTCCGAAACCACCGCCGAGCAGTCAACAGGCTAGCAGTAGTAACAACGATTGGGGCAGCAGGTGAGTGTTGATTTTTTTTTCTTTAATCATGTTTGACAGGCAGCTGCGCTGATCTCACTATCTATCTTTTCGGAATGATAGATATCTTTCGTACTCTTTCGCGATTGTATGTACATACATATGCATGAACGTCATGCAAATAATCCAGATCGTTTTGTTATTATTCGAATAATGACTTGATAATTGAAACACACGCCTCCATAATAAGTATAGCGTCTGCAATTTGTGCGGATAAAGAAATGGAGGCGTATAAATTATTTAAAAATACATCTGGTGTTGTCTCTCTTTGGTGTGCGATAGAGCTCGAAAAAAAATTGCACAATTCGGCCGCGCGCGAATAATCTAATCGTTATATTATAGCTATCTGATATTGCCCGTGCATTTTTAGTTTTGTTTCTATCGGTGTGATATTTTTGATTTCGCTTTTTTGTTCTCGTGGCGTTTCATGTTGATGCTTAGCGAAATAGATTTTTTTTTCCCTCAAGAATTCTATCATTTAATTTCGGAATAGACTTAGAAGTAATCAATAACTTGTCGAAAAACATCGTGTCGCAAATATTCTAACGGATCAAGTCACCAGTGATGTCTTGTTCCAAGTAGTAACGAGTTAGCCGATATCTTCGGTGCATCAACGAGGATCCAGGCACCTCAACAAAAGAAAAAACCACCACCTCGGCCGCCACCGCCTAAATTTCCACCAGCCAGAAGCAACCTGGAGAAACCAAAGAAACCCGTAAGTACGCTATGATATTTGCATTTTGCATCACAGTTCGTACTCACTCCGTCTGTTCACAATATATTGTAGGCAAGGCCAACGGAATTGCTGACGAATCTGTTTGGACGACGCACCGTTAAATCACAGCATTATTATCAACAGCAGCAACAACAACACAATCAGTACAAATCGACGACGGCGTCGTCTTACTCCAGTGCACCCACGAGCAGTAGAGACACGTGCTTGATAGATTTGAGTCCACCAGGTTCGCCAAGTTTCACCGGCAGTGATGGCTTGAGCGTAGATAGTTTCGGCAGCGATGGGAATTCCAATCCCTCAGCTTTCATAAGTAGCAGTGGCAGTACCAGTGCCTTCGAGGACGACTTCGACTTTTTCGGTAGTTTGTCCACAAAAAGGATTAATAATAGTCAGGATCCTTGGAAAGTCAGCTGTAGCCATGATCCGTTTGGCTCCATCGATAACACCAAGAACACACAACAGGTATATTAAAGCTCTTACAGGAAATAAAAAACAGAAGATCGCGTAACGCACGCGTGTCTTGAGATTCTAATTGACAGAGTCGCGGTTGTCTCTTTGTTAACACTTTAATAAAGATATATGCCGTTAACGTTATAGTATCATTGTTAAACCAATATCAAAGCTATATATATTGGAATAGAGAATCTTGCGATTGCCAATGTCAATCTCTTCTTTTAATTAACCGTGTTCGTTGTTTCTCCCTGCAGTGGATACCAAGTCATCAAGAGATCAAAGAAGTTGGCGAATCGAATTTCTTCGCTTTTAACAGCACCAGCAGTAATAGTAGCAATAGTCCCTTCGACTGCCAGCAGCCAAAAGTGCCTCCACCAGCGGCGCCGGCGAAACCATTCGTCATGCCGACGATCATTATGCCGGTGAGAAAAAAAGGAAGTGCGAACAGCAGTTCAAGCAATTCTAGCAAAACTAGTCCGGTGTATGGCGCGTCAAAAGTCAATTACTCAGGTGCGCCACGGCAGGATCCGTTGCGCAATGCCGATGGCAAATGTTTCTGGGATGATGATAAATTTAAGATCAAGTGGGATAATGATAAAAGTAATAGCGTCGTCGCATGGGACAATGATCCTATGAAAACTAGTTGGGGCGATAGCGATGTTTCACCACCGATGCCTAAACTTCCACCGCCTCCACCCCCACCAGAATATATTGCTGGTCTTGAAGATGGCCTAGTGGTAAGACATTATAACAATTTTGGAATCTACTCAGATTACGATGAATAACTCAAGCAATGATCGTTACGTTTGTTTTAAGGAGAATTCCGAAAGACCGTATGGAATTGCGCTCTACGATTTTCCAGCCTCGCAACCTGGTGATCTTGAGATGAGGGAGGGTGACGTTGTTTATTTGACAAAACTGATTAACGACAATTGGATGGAAGGACGAGTTGGTAATCGTGAGGGAATGTTTCCTGTTAATTTTATTGACGTGAAGATACCGTTACCGGGACTCGAAGTCAATGTTGTCAACGCGCTGTATGCTTTTAAAGGAGAGACTAGTGATGATTTGTTGTTTGAAGTAAGTAGAAAGACGATTACTCGTCATGATCATTTAAGATTAAACGGTTATGGTTAATTGTTACAGGAAGGAGCGAGAATAAAAGTGTTAGCGAGGATATCAGATGAATGGTTGTATGGAGAATGGAATGGCAAACAAGGGCAGTTCCCGGCAAACTTTGTAGACAAAGTTCCAAGTGATCTCCCAAATCGTGCGTGGAGCTTATAAGCAAAGAAGTCATATCGCGTTGGACGGTGTGGACGTGACTGCAAAAGTCAACAAAGACTGCATCGCTTTTTTTTCAACGTAGATAATTATTGTCGAGACGTGACATTATTTAGAATATCGATACGAGGAATACCTCGCAAAATATTAAAAATTATCGTGCGTTCAGACAACAAAAATATTTTCAACTGGCAAGAAAGTACTAAAGAAGAAAATAATAGCTTGTTTTTAATTGTAAATACGTATCAAAACCTTGCTTAATTTTCCAAATTAAATTTTCATGAGCTTCGATTGATAGATAATCAAATTAATTTTGGGAATTTGAATGATTCTTTTAATGATCGATGATCGGTATAGTTCTTGTTATTCTAATTGTTATTTATCTAGAAAAAATGGTCGTTTTCCGTTGTTTCAAAGTGGTCTCGTGGAAATATGTTTTGTAAATATTTTCGTCTCGTAATTTAAAAATCTTTGTAAGCCGTGTTATTGTTTGTGTAAGAGAGGGTGAGAAGAAAAAGTTAAACATCAATGATATATACTCCGTAAGATGCTTTTGCTTGTCTTGCACGTCTCCATGTCGCGAGATTCACGTTTGACGTGCACGAATTGATAAAAAAAGAAATTGTAATTGACAGCCATGTGTGTTTGTATACGTGTATTTTAAAATTATTTTGCTTGTTTGGGCAATTACAATCTCTGCACTAACTCATTGACAACTCGCGTATTTTGTTTTGCAGTATTAGCGTCTAAGAATCTGGTATATTGCTTTTCTTTTTTTATATTGTTCACATAAGCGGGACCAAAATTGATTAGAATTGAATAATACTTCCTCCGATATCATTAACTGATATTAAATGGAATAACTGCAAAAGAAAGCTGTTTACACTTATTATATTGCAGAAGCGAATTTGTACATTCTAAGTAGCTACGAATTAATTTTATTTTTTTTGATGTCGATATAAATTGTGATATTTTGATTTGATATATATATATATATATTATTAAAATAGCTTATATTTACAAATGGTTGAGATTTCGATTAAATATATACCCACTTCCGATAGATACAGTTTTACATTATTGATATCCTGATTCTTCCAAATCTTAGTCCAACTAACACTGAAAGTTCTCAAGAAAATTTCAAGACATCAAGATCAGTTGTAGTATATTATTGAGTAGAATATTAGTCTGTATTTTGCTTTTTAAGAATTATCAATTAAATTATATGTGACATCCGGGTCACTATCTCAGGTACGTCTGAGGTGGACGTAATCTCAGGCGCTCTATTTGGTTTGCGTGCGTACGCTTAAACCGGGACGAGCGATTGGAGAATTAGAGCTTTTCTACTTCGCGTTTCGCGTAAAAAGAGTGAAAAAATTAAACTGGACTACAAGCCTTCCATCAAACACCAGGGTCCAATGGAGTCGGGACTTGGATGTGAAAATCCCAAACCTTGCCGGAATTATCACATAAAAAGTATTTTATTTTAGTTTAACGGCGCGACTGTCTTATTGAAAAAGTATCCCAATTCCTGCTGAAATACTTTTTCGAAGACCTATTTTTCACGAGTTTCGATCAGCTACTCTAACAAGAAGAGGAAAAGGAGAGATAGTGAATAAAATTTTGTTTCAACTTACTTTTCTTTTATTTAGTTAACTGGTACTGGAGAAGTCAATCTGGACCTGGCACTTGGTCAATGAGATGCACTTAAAAGCTTGTGTGGAGCGTGAGAGCGTGAGAGAGAGATTTTCGCTTGCGCATGCCCTTTTAAACCCTGGGGGTGGTTGGGAGGAAAATCCCTCTTTCAGTCCCTCGAAATTTGGGAAGAGTGGAAATGCCAGTGAATTCTAATTGGCCAACCGAGATTTTCCCTCCTTTTCTCTTTCGGATTTCGGGCCCTAATTGGTTCGGGGGCGTGGTGAGAATTGGGGGCGCGCGTTCAAGAGTTTGGGCCTTATCTCGCTAGATGACTCTCCAAGTACCATTTTTAGTACAGTTTCTCTTATAATTATTAAGTTATTTATTATATAAAATTATTACAATTAATTCTTAAAAATAACGTAAGTTCCTTATTATTTAACATATTTTACGCGAAAATCTGTTGATCCTACATGTTTACAATTAGTAACTTAATTAATTAACTCACTTCGTTGTTTAAATAAATTCGAACGAAAAAAGGGTATTATTTAATTGTGGACTGTACAACTGATTTGCTAAAATTCGTTCAAGTAACTGTTTTCGACTATTTACCTCATTTTTCTAATTTGTAATTTAAAAACTTAAAGGGACGACTATTTTCACGTGTCCTCCAGCTGCTTCAGCTGAAGGCTCTCCTTCGCTAGTTTACCGAGTTAAAATTTAAGCTACACAAAAGTACATGAGGAAAAAAAAATTTATTTCTAATAAACGGCCCGACGTTACATATAAATGGGCTTAGCTCGCAAGCTAAAAATCGTTGTGGTTAATTTTTAGAGGAAGTTTACTTAGAATGTTCTCGCTATTATTCGTACTAAAAAATGAAATATGAGTGACAACCAAGTGAATAAAAGCTACTTAAATTTTCATCAGAATACTCTCGGTATCTGATCATTTATGCTTGCTGTTCAATAGGATCAACTGAAAAATTATTAAATTCAAAAAAATAAAATTAAAGTTAGATTATAGGTTTTCTATGTCGCTCGCAAAAATCTGAGAGATTGTGCAAAGTTAAGTTTTATGAAAATTTCTTATATCAAGAAATTGATGCTACAACAAATGCTAGTTGTTCAATACGATCAACAGAATATGTCAAAAATTCAAAAATTAAAATTTAAAAAAAGTTGGTTTATTGGTTTATTATTGTTATAACCCAATAACCTAACAACCCGAAACCAACTTTATACAATCTCTTAGATTTTTGCGAGCCATGTGGAAAACCTATAACACGAACCCATCTTTTTAATAATTTTATATTTTTTAATTTAAAAATTTTTCAGTTGATCCTATTGAATAACAAGCATTTTTCGTAACAAATTTTTGATATAAGAAATTTTTATGTGACCCAACCCAATCCATATAACCAATTAGACTTTGTAAACTATATACCACATTAGGAAATCGATACGTAGAAGCATGAAAAAATAGATATATTCAATAGAATAATTTGTCGACAAATCTGACTTTTCTCCATTTTACTATATGCCGGCCAGCAGTCATCGTGGCCACTTCGTGCCTACTCGCCTACGGCTCTCGACTTCGACTCCTGATAATTTATAGATCGTGATCGGCCAATAACAAAGCGATCTATATTTATTATTTTTATGTATAGAATATTTTTTGTTTTTCTATCTTGATATAGGTAACTATTTCGTTAAATAAAAAGAAAACAAAGAACTTGTCCGGTGTAACTAGATATTATCTTGAAACATTGACGCATTCGACAGTATGGAGAATTTGATTGCGTAAAGGCACCGGAAAATCTACTGCGAAATCGGCGAAAGCTTTATATCGAAATACTCCGAATTATGTGTTCATTAAGTGAATTTGTTTAATTAGCTTTTGGTTTTCTTAGGTCTTATGAAATGAACTATAACTATTTTGGTTTATAACGTATTATTATTTAATAAATCTTTCCTTGCACGTTAGTTTTACATTATTTGTATATTTGTCCAGAACACATACATGTGCACTGTTTACAGTTCGATATATATAATTCTTCCGCCTTATTACAGTCTAGTTCGATGTGTTACAATTTTATCTATATACCTAAGGATTATTTGCTTTGTGTACAACAAAAGCAGCTCGTGTTACCAGCAGCCTTACCGATTTCTCTTCATACCTACGCATTGTCAAAAAACACTTACGCCGTTAAATATTATTTTTACCATCAAATTTACGATGTAATAATAGTCAATGAGTAATTTTTTGAGATTGCGATAAATTCATCTGTATCACGCGAAATACTCTTCATTTTTTTAATCCATCAAATTACCGTTGATCAAATTTTCAACAATGCAAAAATCGACATAAGCCTTATAATAACAAAAAATTACATAAATAACGTAATAATTACATTATAACAGTAGATTGTAGAACGTTATCCTCGATTAAAAAAAAAAGTATGATAATTTTGTTTTTTTAATATTGTTACATCACTGTCTTAACACAGCAAACGCTTTGCACGATGACTTAGAAATGCTAAAAGTACACTAATCCAGTCAGCGAAAGGCACATGGCGAAAACTACTTACGACGGCAAAAATGCTGTTGAACGAGTAAAAAACAGGGATTATCTTTACGTGTGATGTTTTTACGCAAAATGATTCCTTCGATATAATCGCTTCTCTCGTCTAAATCTATACAAAACTTTGTAATTTTATTGTTGATTTTTTTTTTCGTTTTTCTCTAACAGTTGTGTTGTGCTAACGTGATTTTTCTTCTTTATCCATTGTCTATTTTGGTAAATCTCCGTTAATGAAAATTTGCATTGAATATTGATTATATAACAAGTGTGTTTACATTATTTTGAAATCGATTGAATTACATATTTGAGAATGTTTAATAATAGTCCTCGTGACAGTGCTTTGAAAAATTTGCACTAAAAAACGTTAATAAATATCTCTTTATTTGATGTTTGGTATTTTATAATCGAAACTACGTTCCGTGTTTCGGAATTCTCATCTACTAAATTGCTGTTTTAATTTGCAAGCTTTCAAGCATTCTTATATTTGTGCTAAACATTTTTTCTATTTAATGATTTTAAAGAATTGATCTTCGATTTACATTCCAAGTGATTGTTTAATCTCAGGTTATAGTACAATCTCGTTTTTGTAAATTTTCTTATTATTTCAAAAAAAAATAATCAGTTAAATATTTTGTTTTCAGAGAATTTTAATCAAATAAGCATCTTGATAAGAGTAACTTGTTTGTGGATTTTAAATATTTATAATTAATTGAAATTTAACTCCATTTTTTTTGGATAAAATGATCGAGAATCACTAGTCTTCTACTCTCATCACAGTCCCTTTTGTTAGAAAATGGATTTTTTTATTTCAAACTCTTTTTTGACGAATGGAATTCCATAACTGCGGACCAGATACAATAATTTTGTGATAACAGTAATCTCTATTTTCTAAATTGGTGTCCATATTTGATCACAAGAAAAAATAGAATTAGTTTCCGGAATTAGACACTGAGCAATCACATTAAATGTGAAATAAAGCTCCGAGTTGTAATAACAAAAAAATTATTGTAGCCTTGTAGATATCACGTAAAAATAGTAACTTATTTCTTTCACTGTGACATCTTGTTTCGACGGTAAAATTAACGAAGGATATGTAGTTGAATTTTACAAAAAATTGAATTTAACTTCGATGTTCGGGCATGTATTATTGTTCTATCGTTAAATATGGTACTGAAAATAAAATATGCATAAACAATAATTGATACATTGTTAAATTAGTACACAATGATATATCGTTATTTTAATATCATCGTGGTAAGTATATATGACCAACCAAAGACTATAATTTTAGTTCTGTTTACATATGTACAATATTTCTTATGCTTGTTTTTTAATTGAAAATGTATAATTTCTATATGATGGAACCGAATAATCATTAGTTAAAAGCTTTTGATTTTAATTGTGTGATTTCTATTTGCACTATTATATGTAATTTCTACTTGCATCATCACAAGTACCTCTAAAGTGAATTAAAAGTAACTACGATAAATAAGTATACCAATTATGATGATAAATTCCTTTAATAGAATTTGAAATAAACTAATAATTATATTAGATTATTAAGTAAAAAGTGAACAATTTTTTGTTGCATCTAAATTAATTACAACTCTGTGATGATAAAAAAAAATTGGTATACTAATTGCTATAAATTTTATATTGTTAATTAGATGAAAACATATATTATAACTATATTTCTACATAAAATTATTGTACTATACTTGGTTATATATAATATTTACAAAAATATACGCTCTATACAACTATTTATATCGCCAAATGCACACTAAGAGTAATAAACACAAACATTGACATAGTCTCTTTTGTATGTGCAATCGTCAATGCACAAAACATCATAATATCTTATATAAGCATTTGCTGAAAAATTCTTAAAAAAAATTTATAGCCTCTTTTTAGTCTGGCTTATATATCTGTTGCTTGGGAACAAATTCAATTAAAAGTACCTGTGGATTATGACAATAGCTTACAAATGATATAATTATTCCATAGATTTCTTAGATTATTACAGTAGATAACTTACATATTCCATCATTGAAGAGCTGTCACACCTTTGTTTCGCCAGCCTCCAGTGTAATCCCAGCTTGTGATATAGTCTACTGTTCTCCCATTCCAGCAGTTTATTCAGTGAATGTTGAGTCTAAAAAATGAAATTCAGGTCAACACTGTTGCCAAAAAATATATCATTAGATGGTTGATAAGAAAAAAGACATACTCTTTTACTGAGGCAAATGACTGGCCACAGAGAGCATCCTAACGTACAACAGCAACATACACAGCCACAAAACAACCATTTGACATTTACAGGTAGTGTCTTTTTCAAAACACTGTTTATACGCATCACTGTTGCTTTGAACTCTTCTGGTGCAACTCTGGATACCAAACCACTTGGAAATTCTGATTCAAATCTATTGCTCAGGCCAAATCTAGATAGATAAAGTGAAAATTGATCAAGTATAAGCAGTATCATTAGTCTAACTATTTTAAAATGTTCATTTAAAAGAACTTTGCAAAATAGTGGCAATATATATATATAATCACTAAATATTGACAAGAGTACATTATACTCATATTCAATAATAACCTAAGTTAATTATTATTAAATAGTATGAAGACATTTGATAACAAAAGAATCATAAGTTTTAACGTGAAAAAAAATCTATTGCAAATATACAATTTAGATTAAAAACAATGATTTTACAGTAAGTAACTAAAATCTTAGTAACACAAAACTAGTTATCAATGTTTTTGCAAAATAAGAATTGGTCTTGTATAACGTGATTGAAATTAGTAAACAAACGTTAATCTAAGTGTAAGTATTAAAACTAAAATTAAACGAATGTGTTAGACACACGCGCGCGCGCGTGTGCGTACACACACACACACACACACACACAGAGCACATACACACATGCAACACACATAATCTTGTGACTAATAAGATTCGTTTAGTCTAAAAATTTGAAAAAATATCAGAAAATTTCCCCAACATTAGAACATGAAATCATGTGACCACCCGTCAAAGAATTTTCTAGAAGGGTGAGATAGCAACGAAATTTAAAAAAATAATGCCCTCCCACGCCGATAGATAATTATAGAATTATACACGTAGAGAAGATACACGCGAGTTCATTGATGGCGATTTAAGAGCTCTGGTCGCAAGTAGATCTCTTTCTTTCTCTCATGTGCCGTGAGACGAATTAATTCGACTACATTATGCGTACGCGTGTGTACATTGTCTTTGTCTGCGATGATGACGACGAACAAAGAAGAGTCACGAGAATCTAAAAATACGGAGTAGTAAGGCAGCGAGAGGAGAAAGAAGTACCAATGAAGAGAAAAAAAATCGTTGACCCTTACACAGTCATATTGCCAGCGCCGCGGATGAGGATGGGTTCAGGCACCATCGCGACGTAGGGTTCTTGTTGTTCTTCGGGATTCGCCTCGGCTAGTTCTTCTTCCTCTTCGTAAATCGCGTCAAAATCTGCCATAATTGCGTTGTAGTCGTCAAATCGTATTCAATTCGACATCCCCAACTTATACAATATGTTTGTATATATAATATATAAGTGTGTGTTTGTGTGTACACTCGGCGATACAGTAATGTATTCCCGAGCAGAGTTCGACACTCACTGACTTGACTATACTAGCAGCACACATATGGTCACCACTTTGCGCTATCTGCCGTATAAACGAGTTCAGCGCCACTCTCTCGTCGATAAGTGCGGGGTTCTCGACTGCTGCTAGTGCTGCTATACTTATGCGGATATATATCTTATATTCTTAATTTGTTTATAAATTAGAATTAGTGTGATATTTTTAAAAAGAACGCGTTGCAGGTATATATTTAAGAAGTAGTGTATGATGTCAAAAATAGCTAAATTTTAATTGAAAAGTCAACTTTGTTATTTGTAAAAATTTCTATCAATAAAAGAATATATGAATATTAATTTTTTTTTTTGATAAAAATATATTTAGAAGCCTCTAGTAGTAGTGTAGTAGTAAAGTCAGTCTTGTAGTGTATTTATAACAATTTTCGTTTTCCTGAATTCTACAGATTATCCCCTCTTGCTTGGTGGTCATGAATCATAATCGGCGATTAAACGAAACAACTAGGGCAACAGGCAAGAAGCTAGAACTAATGTAAGCAGAAGTCTGCAATGATACAATTATTAGACAATATTAGAAAAGCAGCTGATTAATACTGTAATGGTAAGCTATTAAGATTTCGTAATCAAAGCTTTCTTCAAAAATATAATTTCATTGAAACCCGTTCTGACAGGTAATCGTGTTTTTCAGAAGCACAATCGAAACATAACCTGAAAATTGTTTCGTTTTGGTAAAATAATAATGTCAGAAACGATAGAAAAAATGGCTCCAGCGGAAAACCTAGACTCGGATACTACCTCCGAGGAGGATCGGAAGTTCCTGGATGACTACTTCAAAGAGATGGAGCAGCGACTGGCAGCCAAAGAGGAAATTCGTGCTGCGAATGTCAATGTGATTAGACCACCAGATTCTTACTTCAGTAAACTCGACTCGAGTCTCAAAAAGAACACTACTTTTGTTAAAAAGTTGAAAACATTCAGTGGCAATCAGTTGGATGCTTTGATGAAGGACATGGCCTGCCTTAATCTTACAAAGTATGTGAGTGAAGTGGCTGCTGCATTGGTTGATGCAAAACTCAAAATGACTGATATGACTCCAGTGATCAAAGCTTGCAGTTTTTTGCATCAAACTTATGCTGAGTTTTCTACACATTTCTTTGAGAATTGGCAAAAGATTCTCACTCTTAAGGTCGGCGATAAAATTACCAATCCTAGTAAACTAAGAGTAGATTTACGCTTTTATGCTGAGCTCGTAAATGCTGGTATTTTCACACATAAACAAGGACTCCCTCTGCTAGGATCTGTGTTGACTGTTTTAATTAATATGGACAAAGAGGAGCATAATAATGCTAGCATAATATTAAGTTTTTGTCGACATTGTGGCGAAGATTATGCTGGTCTTGTACCTAAAAGAGTCAGAGAGCTGGCGGAAAAATTTAATGTCATCTTACCGAAAAGTAAGCTACTTACTCCAGATAAGCAACAAAATGTCAAGTCATTGCTAAGAGAATATTACAACTCGCTCTGCAAACATTTGCTGAAAGAACACAAAGAGCTGCAAGCTTTTGAGAAACAAAATAGAAAAATTTTACAAACAAGGGGAGAGTTAAGTGCAGAGAGAAAAGAAAAATTGGAAACTCTTCAACTTTCCTATGAACGCCTACTAACAAGTGTACAACATTTTTCAGATACTTTAGACGAATCTATACCAGAATTACCAATTGATAATGAAGTTAAGGCAGAAGCTGATGAGTCATTAAAAATGATAAGTGAAAGCGAAGAAAATAGTATGCTTGAGGATATGTGGGGTGATGAGGAAACAAGGAGATTCTATGAAGTTTTGACTGACTTAACTGTTTTCCTACCTGGTTCTTATCCCAAAGAAAATTTAAAACAAGAGAAACAACAAGATGATGTCATAACTGAGGAAACTTTGGATGAAGATTTGTCCCTTGACGAATTAGAAGATATTGAAAAAGTAGAAGAGCCTCCAGAGCCAGAAGTTGATGAGCCACAAGTAACAAATATCAGTAACAAGATTTTACTCGACGCTTTTCTTACACACTTGCCAAACTGCGTCAATCGCGAAATGATCGACAATGCTGCTGTTGATTTCCTTATGAATCTGAATACAAAGCACAACAAAAAGAAGTTGATTAAAGCACTTTTTGGAGTTTCTAGGATTCGTCTGGATTTACTGCCCTTTTATTCCCGATTAGCGGCTATTCTTTATCCAGTTATGCCAGAAGTAGGCAATGAACTGTGTCAAATGTTGAAACATGATTTCAAATATCACGTGCACAAAAAAGACCAAATCAACATTGAGTCGAAAATTAAAGTAGTGAGGTATATTGGAGAGCTTGTGAAATTCAAACTCTACTCAAAAATCGAAGCTCTCTATTGCTTAAAAGTCTTGTTACATGATTTTACTCATCATCACATTGAAATGGCATGTAATTTACTTGAAACTTGCGGTCGATTTTTATTCTGCTCTTCAGACTCGCATCAACGCACTAAAGTTTATCTTGAACAGATGATGCGAAAAAAAGCCGTAACAGCTTTGGATTCGCGGTACGTAACAATAATTGAAAATGCTTACTACTTTGTTAACCCACCAGAATCCATTAATAATGTCACAAAGAAAGACAGACCTCCAATTCATGAATTTGTTAGAAAACTGCTGTATCAAGATCTTTCAAAGACAAATACTGACAAAGTTCTCAAATGGATGAGGAAACTTGATTGGGAAGATGAAGTTATCTCTTCATACTCCATAAAATGTCTCACTGCAGCTTACAATGTGAAATATTTGAATATTAGATGTGTTGGTAGTCTTTTAGCTGGTCTGGTAGCTCACTATGAGGCTGTTGGACCTCTAGTAGTTGATGGAGTGCTGGAAGATATCAGACTTTGTATGGAAATAAATCTACCAAAATTCAATCAACGTCGAATAGCTATGGTAAAATATCTTGGTGAACTTTACAATTATCGTATGGTTGAAAGTGGTGATATTTTCAGAACTTTGTACCTCTTAATTACCTTTGGTATCACAATGGATCATTCTGTTCCAAGTCCACTTGATCCACCTGAACATTTATTTCGTATAAGACTAGTCTGTACACTTTTAGAAACTTGTGGGCAGTATTTCAATGGAGGATCTAGTAAGAAGAAGTTAGATTACTTTCTTGTATTTTTTCAACACTACTACTGGTTCAAGAAGACGGAGACAATCTGGACAGTTGAAAATCCATTTCCAGTAGGCGTCGAATACATGTTCCGTGATACGCTAGCCATGCTCAGGCCAAAAATGCACCTGTTTGAGGGCTTCAAAGAGGCACAAGATGCCGTTGAAGAGCTTCGCAAAACGCTCTATCCGGATTTGGACGTCAGCGAGCAACAAGATGTAGATGATACAGGCGGCGATATGAACACCATTCCGGAGGAAGAGGAAACAAGTTCCGAAAATAACGAGGCAAAGCAAAGCGGAGAGCTGCACTTTGAAGAAGCAGAAGAGTCGGAAGCTCAATCAGACGAGGAATGGACAAACGAAGGAAACGAGAGGGATGAGCATCAAGGCACCCAAGAAAACACTCAGGGAGATCAAAGTCTATCAGAAGGCTGCCACGATGGTGTCATAATGGATACTTCCGAATTAGTTGCAGCACTACCTTCGGCTCCTAAAAGAGTGCATTGCCCGGAGGATGATGATTTCCTATCCGCTCTGGATAAAATGGTCTCGGACAACATACAAGACAGAATGAGAGATGCAGTAAAGCCTCAGCACGTTGATATTTCAGTGCCGTTGCATGTTAAAAGTACAAAGAAAACGTACGAGCAACTTCAAGAAGGCCCACCAGACAACTCCACTGTAGACTTTGTTCTCATGGTGAGGAAAGGTAACAAACAACAGTACAAACAATTAGCAGTGCCAGTCGCCTCTGAACTCGCGAAGAATCTTAGAAATAGAGAACAAGAGCAGAAGGAAGAAAAGGAAAGAGTAAAGCGACTCACACTTAATATAACGGAGAGACAAGAGGAAGAGGATTATCAGGAAGCAATAAACCAAGGAACAAGACCAGTGACAGTAAATTTAAATAGAGAAAGGCGACAGAAGTATAATCATCCAAAGGGGGCACCGGATGCAGATCTCATTTTTGGCCCTAAGAAAATTAGGTAGAGAAGGGATTTATAAAGACAGTGTAATGCCTCCTTATAATTATCTAATTGTGTAAAGCTAAACACAAGGAGAGTTTACACTTAATTTTATAATAGACTTCCGTTTGTTATTTTTTTGGTTTGCTTTTATTTTAATAAATTGATAATTCCAAAATTAGGAGTCTTCAACAATTGGACAAATCACAGAACGCTTTTCCTTCATAAGAAAAATCAAATTTTCAAAGAAGAGACGTAGCTTAAGTAAAGTGCATGCATTCTCAAATTATAAAACAGTAAAAAGCTCACTTGCCATTGTTTTGATTATAATTTGTAATTTATACATTGAGTCGTCGACGGGATGTTAATTGATTATATGTGTGTGTGTGTCTATATATATATATATATATATATATAAAATTAAGTGATGGTAATAATTATATTTTCTTCAATCATGTCTATTAAGGTCATTATTCATTATTTTGCAAATACATCATTTTATCATTTATAAAATTAGATAAAAAAGCACTTTGACAGTCACTATTAACTTTGTGATATTGCCACAGCGGCAACGTAGACAATTCTTAGAAAGTACTACCGCAATGAATTATTTATCATCGTGATTTTTATTTGCAAAGAAATAAAAATTTCTGACTTATTTTTTTTTAATGTTTTGTGAATGCGATTTTATATATGAATCGCTGTGATGAAAACTGATAAGTTTTTATTTGTTTCTGTAAAATAAAGTAATATTTTTTAACGAGTGAGACAAAGACAAGCTGTTTTGACATTGAGTTGATTATTTTTTATCTATGAAAACATGTACAAAAATGAATATAAATAATAAAGTTTAGTGATTTGAAATATTTGCTATATCCTTTCTGTGCATATGATTATGATAAGTGTTTCACCTACGTTAAAATGCGTGATATGAGTAACACAGATAGATTATTGTAACTAAAGGTAGGAGAGTACAAGCTGTTATACAGCTTTTAATTATCTTAAGGATCTTCCTCTGCATCTTCAAATTGCCCTGCCTCTATGTCCATAGCCTCTTCTGCTACTGCTTGAGTGCCATTGTGACTTGTTTCATGTTGTTCTAAAAACCAAAGTATTAGTTAATTTATTGACTTCAGCAAGTTTTTCTATAAACAAAAAGTAACTTAAAAAATGTATTCACATACCTGTAATATAAGGAGCATCTCCAGCACCTGCTTCAAAGTATTCAAATTCATCTGCCTCAGCATCCTCATAGATATCTTCTTCAGCTATATTAAATTTAAAGCATTACATTGATTATATTTTTAAAAAGTTACAATTACTTGAAAACAACTCTTACCATCAGAAAAACTGTCTTGTGGATCTGGATGAAGAGCTTGACAAGTTTTCATAGCTTGAAACATGGCATCCAAATTATTTGTGTTATCTGGTGCAAATCGCATTTCCGTTATTGGTGCATCTGAATCATCATCGTCATCGTCATCATCGTCATTGTTCTCATCACCATTGTTACTCTTAGTTTTATCATTATTAGGTTCTAATGCAGAACCACCTGAGAAAATTTAAATCATTATATGTCTGTTGTAATTAAACCTGTTGTAAAACTGTTGTTGCAAAATCATAAAACATGTATAGAGTATGAACCTACTTGGAAAATCTACTTTGGCGTCAACCATAACATACAAACACTGTCTGGGATGAGCTTGTTCATCTCTAGAAATGGCATGAAGTGATATATGTGGGTACTCTAAGGAAAAACCTTGTCGAGTGTCACTATTAACCCATGAAAGAACACTGCAAATAAATTGACAACCATTTTATTTGTTGCAATCTATCTCTCAATGGTGTTGCAAATGTAACAAACCTTTCTGTAATATAAAGAATTCCTTTGCCCACCTCCTTTTCATTGATATAGAGGGTAGTATCTTTTTCCTCGTGGCGAATTCCCGTTTGTGGAGCCAAAAAATCACTGAGCACAACCATTTTCGAAAGTCTGTAAAGGCAGACAAGTACGTGTACTTATACAGTAGGTTAAGTTAAAAAACACAATGTAAAATGATTTCGCGAGGCGTGCTTAATTTAAATGGTAAATCAATGGAATTCCATAGTCTCTGTCGCACGACCCTAAGTTTCGTTCATCAATAGACCTTCAACAACAAACGAGTGCGCGTCGCGAGCTGGAAAGCACGAAAAACGCCGGATCGATTCGTACACTCCCTTGCATGCAAAAACTAAACTGTATATATTTTGTCGGCGAAACATCACTTTACTTACCGATGGTGCCTGCCGTATAATTCTATGAGAATTCAACTGTAATCCACCGCTTACTTTAAATCATACTTTGCTACACTCTTTGATACGACGCAACTTTCAATTCTCGACCAGCGACTGAGATTATCGTGCACCACCGAATTCGCGGATCACGCGTTTAATGCAGGACTGCAACTATGCAGTCGAAGAGCGAAGTTTGGTATCTAACCTCGCGCAACCCTATTTTGTATATAGATGTATATATATTGTGCCACTTGTTTTTTTTGGAGCCGATTAATGCGCGTGCGTGAGAAATGTACATGCATACATCTCGCTGTACCGCCACTCGTCAATGTAATTTAGACACACGTATGTAAGTACAAACATAATCGTCGTCGCGTTCTTTAGATGTCGCATTATGTTAGGTTCGATTGCCGCGAATTTGTAAGATGACATTCGTACTTCGTTTGCTCAAGACTTACCCGAGGAAGTGTGCCGATTCAAGGTGGCTTACGAGAACAGTAACGAAGTCGAGGTTACACTTGACTGCCGGTTCGTAATTTGTGCTCTGTCTCGACAGCTTTCGAGTGCTTTGTTTATGGCATGAGGCTCTGGTAAATCAATTTTTTGCTTTTCCAGGCCTCTTACACGGCGAATACGAGTATCAAGATCCAAAGTCCGAGGATGAAATGTAAACATACCAAAATTTCAAAGTATAAGATCGTTAGATAATCTTGAATTTTTTTACTTTTCACAGTGTGAACATAGTGTACATTGATAAAGATGGCAAAAAAATACCAATCAGAGGGAAAGTTGGAGACAATGTGCTTTACCTAGCTCATAGGCATAACATTGAAATGGAAGGAGCTTGTGAAGCTTCTTTAGCTTGCACAACATGTCATGTGTATGTTCACTACAATTACTTAGATGTGCTCCCAGAAGCTGAAGAAAAGGAAGAGGATCTTTTAGATTTGGCACCTTGTTTAAAGGAAAACTCCAGATTAGGTAGCAATTTATTTGTAATAAAAACTTGGATGTATAGTATAACTATATAATGTTTTTTCAGGTTGCCAAATTATTTTGACTAAAGAAATGGAGGGTATGGAATTAACGCTACCTTCAATCACTCGAAATTTTTATGTAGATGGGCATACTCCAACTCCTCATTGAAAAAATACCATCAAAAGCATTGTAAATATTTAATTGATGGAATGCCACAATTAGTTCCATAATTTTTGTAGAATACCTTTGTTTTCATCGTTGGCAAGATAAAATGAAAACCACAATTTAATTGTGTATATATATATATGTATATATATATCATTATACAATATATTTACTTTTCTCATATAGTAGGATTATAATACATATAATTCTTTTCTCTGTCCTTTTTTATCGTCAATTTAATTACAGCAATACAAGGTTTTTTTTAGACATTTATGATATAATGTATTTCTTCAGATTGAAACTCTTGCAACGCCCACTTTTTTCAGACGAACAAAAGTTCTATTCACCTTGCATTACTAATAGGTTTTTTTCTTATTTTCGTTTCATTCGATGCGTAGCAGCGCGTGACGCAAGAAAAACTTTAACATCTGTATCAGATTTTAATGAATCTTCAAAGTTAATGCTCGTATTTTGTATTCATATAGTTTAATTTGTATACACGTATATTTAATCTTGGGTGTCAACAATTATTATCTTCGTTCGTCTCCTGCCCCATTTTTTCCTCAATAAGTTAAAACGATTGTTCACGAATCTTTGTATCGTTTCTCGTTCGATATTTATATTTAATTATAGACACATTGTAAGTGACGTACGCTCTCATTCGCAATCATTCGCTACGTTTTACGTTAATTCGTTGGATTTATTCTTTTTTCACCACTCATACACGGAGGCAACGACGTTATCACCACATCCGCACTCGTCGCACGAGCATTCACATTGTATTGTATAATTATTGTGATGATGGATTTACTGCGTTATGACGAGTAATCATTACAAAGGACAAGAATGAGAAAAATAGATTGTTTTTTTGTACTTTTGTTGTCTCGTAAAATAAAGAATAGTTGTGTCTAGGTGTGCGCAATAGAATTACAATCGCGAGAACAACAATGAACTTGTTGATCAATCGTGTGAATGTTTGTCAAGTAGAAAACGATATAGCAATACTCGCTTGTAGTCCGATTCCGTAGTCGTTCAGTGAGAAAGTCGGTAAAACAATTGATACCTTACAAACGTTCGCGCGATTTTCAACTAAACTTCATTTATATGGCAGTTGAACAACATATCTCGTATTTACACGATTGAAGAAATGTGATAAATTACACAGTGTACGTATATCATTGTTTTTTCCTTTCTTCCTAACACATTTGGCTACCAGTCTCCTTACAATAATGTATCGCCGTCAAGGTAACCATCTCCTGTTTAAAGTATCTTGTGCTGAACAATGAGTGAAAGAGAAAGAAAGGTGTGTTGGCTCTTTGAATAAATAATACGAAAACACCTTTATGTAGTCAAGACGAAATAACAAACGATTGAACGAAATTGTTATATAGGATTGTGTCAAATAAGGTAAAGATATCATGCGCGTCGTCGATAGTAGGAGCCTGGAAGCTCCGCACCACAAAAAATAGAAAAACTGTAAAAAAGTGATAAAGTCAAAGATACTAACCGGTTTGCAAAAGAGGTCCTTCCTTCTTTATTTACTTTCAATACGTGCTTAATGACCGGCAATGAGTGTGTAAATATGAAAGAATTAAAATTTTCTATGTACATACGCAAATATTAGACTACCAGTATATTCAAAGGAAAAATCAGACTGTAAAAAAAACGAGATTGCTTTCGTTAACGCAAAAATTGTTAAAAATTGTTTCTTAATAAGAGTAAAATACATTGAACAATTGCAAAGTGACACTAACAAGCTTTTCGTTACGCGGGGGGTGTAGCAAAAATAAATTCACATTGATCTTCACGAGCAAACATTTCGTAGATTTAATAATGACAACTTGATTTCCAATCACATTTGCTTTTTACAGACAAAAGAAGTTCGTTAAAAAAATAGTCGCAGGCACTGATATATACTAAAGCAAAACAGTATTAAAAAGTCGACTGATATTCCAAGAAACATCGTTTTATAGGTTGCTCAATTTATCACAATTTGAAAAAAAAATATGTACACATATTCGCGCAATCATTCACAATCAAAAGCCGAATACACATGCGTGTGAACAAAATTCGTTGTTACGTCGGATTTTTTTGCCGTTTCATCGTAGTTGATGTATATAATATATATAGAGCGTGGATGCGAACGCAAGCACCAGACTGAAAACTCACACGCGCGTGTCACGCACACGCGCGCGCACACGCAAAAATTGAACGGCTCCGTAATTCATACATAAATTAATTAAAAATACTGTTAAAGTTTTATCTATAATAGTTATATACAAAAGACGCTTGGCGAGCCTCGCGGGAAACGGATATTTCTGTTCCATTTATTTCATTTTTTTCGACAGTTTGAGAATTGTTACTTTGTAAAAAAAACCATAAAAATTGTACGTGGGTATACCTGCTTGCTTATTTACTGTAGCTTTTTGTGGCATGAACAAAACAACAACAACAACAAAAATACAAAGATCCTACAGAGGAATATGAACAATTTCTGTCATTGACAGGAAATACATGATAATATTGATTAAATATCGTTATCCATAACGATATACAAATATGTAGCATATGTTAGTGTATAATATTCACCTATTAGTCGAACTAAAGCACGCGAATCCTTCGAAATTTCCCCAAACGTATACAAGCGATAATTGAATCGATGTCTCTCGCGCGCTTCCGGTTTCCGCTTGCTCACGAAATGTAAATGCATTTTATACGCGTGTTTATCTGTGTGTTTGTTTTTTTTCTTTTGCTTTTTTTATATAATTATTTTGTTAAAAAAATACTTTACACTGAAAAAAATTACTCTAATTTATTTTCATCATTAACATTCATTTTATACACACAGACACACACCCACACTCACTCACACACCTACACACGCACACACGCGTGTGTGTTCCTGTTACTGTCAACCCACCAATTGATTAAGTATTAATTTTCTCAATTCAAACATTGCTAAGCGTAATCCGATTATTTACAATATAACAAATGTCGAGTATGAAATTTGAAAGATTTATACAAACTCGACTCGCATGAAGCCCTTAGTCATATATACAAGGACTTAAATGGAGTTCTGTTACTCGTTTTCAAATATTCAAAGGAAGAATTACATCCTTAACATTTAAAATATTATTCGCTATTCAGACAAACGATTCATCTTACACAGTTATAGTTATCTAAGCATTGGTAAAATTTTTTTATTATTCAATACTTAACCCTCCATTAGATTGAACAACAAAAGTACGGACAAGAAATAGACTAATCTATTTTGTTTCGTTACTTAAATCAAAAATGTTATGCTTGTATTTAAAACTTTTCGAATTTCACATTATAGGATTGCTTCAAAATATTCACTATTCAAGTTAAATTTGTAACATTTCACAAAGTAACATTTTAAAATTCAATTGTATATAAAAATACTTTATTTAACATACTACAAAATTGTAATATAACTGACAAGGAAGGTGCGATATCCGTAGGTTGCAGATTTGCCTGTAACTTTGGAGAAACAAAAAACAATTTTCTTTTATTTTTAGGTATTAAAAGAAAAATTCTCGAAAATTATAAGCGAATCGGTGACCCCAGAAAGAGCACCGACTTTGTGAGTTAACCGTGAGTACTATATGACCGAAGTAATATTTTCCTCGTATCATACACTTTAAATAATTTACACAAAAAAAAAGATGAAAACGAATGCGTCGTTTATCGGTCACAAACTACCTACGGTCTTTCTAATCAAGGGTTAACCTTCATCACCATACGGGCAAGATTGTTTCTAAAAAAAATTTCTCTTCTATCGCGACGTCAAGTCTCACAAAAATAGAAAAACAAACAATTTACGACTCGGCGCACGCTTTCGTCATAACTTTCGAGTTATAGACTTTAAAATATAATGATTCAAAAAAGTTATATACCATCATCCTTACGATAGTCTCATAACAAAATATACAAAACATACAGAATATACAAGTTTAGTACGTTGTCGTGTTTTTTTTTTGTAGTGAGATAAATGCTTTTGCCAATTCCGTCCCGTGTGTACATGTGTGTGTGTGCGCGCGCGCGCGTGTGTGTGTGTGCGCGTGTGTGTGTGTGCACGTGCATGCGTGTATTACGGTCTTTGCATACATTAAACGGCGAAAATCCCGAAAGCTCAAAAAAAATGTATTGGTCAATGGTATTGGTTTGGGACGCGACACAGTTTGTACACTGAAAAATAGTAGGTTATCTCCTTTTTTTCTAATAAAAAGTTTGCACATTCTATGTAGAACTGTACAGACGAGGTATAACAACGTCACGTAACGCGGATTCATGAAAAATATTTGCAATCGAAGCTTCATTCGTCCGTATACGTTTACGTAACATACACAGTATGCAAATACCGAGAAAGTACCCGAAAGCTATATAGTCATGCGTGACAGTAATGCAAAACAACAGTTGGGTTTGCACGATCTGTAGTGGCAGAAAGAGAAAGGAGCATTAGAAAAGCCAATTGTCGCGTGTGTGGTCGGCTTATAGACGAGGCCGATGAACGATGGGATGTACCGGTTGTAGCTGCCTGGCCCTTTGGTATCTCTCGCATCGTGCCATGCCCAAGTGGTGCTCCTCGTAGACATTGGCTACGACCAATGGCTGTCGCTGCTCCGGGCGCTGTTCGCCGACGTAGGCAGAGAACGTTGCAGAGATATCAAAGGGTCCCTCCGGTTATTCCATCGGGTGGTGCCGTCCGCCGCATAGCCCGCACGACGTGGAGCACCAGTGGATCGCTCGCAGCGGTGGGTAAAAACATAGGCACGGCACCACCAACGACAGCAAACTCATGCCCAGCCAGCGCTTGCCGCAATCCTCCTCGGCTATGCAGCTGAAAGCAAAAGTAACCGTTGGCTGTTGCGCTGTTCTTCGTCGCGCGCCAAAGCTCGAAGCCTCGCACTTATGCAAGCGCAATGCATGTACTTAATAAGCCTGACGGACAGCTCGCAAGCGCGACAATTCAAGCTTACAGTTGAAGCTACGCTTGGCGCCAATCACACCATCCGGTTTGGCTTGCTTCACACATCATCGCGCAGGCTTTAATTTAGAAATGAGAGCGGCGAATTCAAAGTTTCCGAATTAAGCGAAGATTGTGCGTTCATCGGCGCACGCGGGTTGGGTTGGGTTACGTATCAGTTACAAGTTTCGACTGATCTTAATTTTTTCTTTTCTAATTGAATATACTCGTTTTGACGTAACTCATGCCAGAAATATTGGATTGCTCGTCGGTAAGTCAAATTACGGCGCTTTCAATAAAGATTTGTCATATTAATCTTTGTACTGATCTTATGAGAAACAACGTAACATTGATTCCAAAGTTTATTTTTCCAATATATATATATATATATATATATATATATATATAATTAATATAATTGAGTGTGTATATATAATTTAATTAATATAAACAAAATTATTGATGGCGATCTCGTTATTACATAATTCGACAAATTTGAAAGATTTAATGAAAATAACGCACGAATTAATTACAATTGTCAAATATAATAAAACCACACCGAGATGTACACACATGCGCGTCTTTCGATTCGTTAATGTTATATATTCATCAAAACTGCCAATGAGTAGTATTTAATAACAGCAAACGTTCATCGGTACGTCATTGAACAGGCTCAAAGATCCGTAAATCAAATAAGAAGACATTTTTCGTAATAATAACATTTCAATATTTTTCCATTTAGCAATGAACCGGAAAAATTCAAATCAATTCATTGAAATTCATCGTAAATTCGTATTAAAATTCGTTTGAAACATCGGACGTTTCGATTGAAACAGTTCGAGATTGCGTGCGGTGCAGATTTTAATATTTCGCGAAGAAAAAAGCTGCTCGCGTTTTCTAAGCACTGTATTATTAATAAATACTGGCGCAGAGCATATTTTTTCCACACGAGTGTATCTAAGTATCAGTGGTAGAAATAGTTGTCGACGATGAAAAATGAAGGACCCATACAGACACAAACAGTGCACATGGACGGGCCACGGTGTGTGCATCAAGGCGATTGATGGTCCGATTAAAAATACAGAGAGGCATATGATTGATATGCGCATCGCTTATGGATTGTGTGTTAATGGCAGAACACGGTGAGGCTAGGAGAGAGCAGTCTGTCGTGGGGTGTCTTACCTGCACGGACTCTGATTGAAGTCTCCCTCGGCGTCGCTCATGCAGTGATAGAGCATACACTGGGCACACGACAGACACGAGACCGTGGCAATGCCATTCTTCACCGGATCCGGCGCGTATTCGCATGCACCGCGCGGATTATTCGACTCGCTGTATAATTCTTGGCAGTGCCTGCAGCGATACCTCGCGTTGCCGCTGCCGCTCACTACCGATCTCGTTGCTTCTTTGCCGCTCGCGAAACTCATCGTCGTCGTCGTCGTCGCCGCCAACGCTTGCTTCGTTGGCTGAAACAGACGCACACAGATTTATCGTTCAGCTCATGACAGCTCAATTTTTGCATGGGCGATTAGCTTGCTCGGAATTGGAAACTCGACCTGCGCTCAGTACTCTGTCAACGAAAAATTATTCCTTACACACTTCGAGTCTAATTTAGCAAAAAGTTTCATCTGCTGTAATTAATTGTGACATTTATTGAATTTTTATTGTGGAAAAGAGCGAGTAAATAGTCTATAATAATCTTGATAATAACTCTTACGCAGTCCAAATAATTAACTCGCTCTATCCAGGGATATTCTTTACGGAGGAATTAGTTTTAGACTTAAAAAATATATATTTTCATTGCTAGTCATTCGCAAGATAAAAGAAAATTTTTCTAAGAGAATTGTTTAATGTTATTCACGAGAGAACTAAATGTATATTATATATAATATACGGAATATATTATAAAACGTCATTATGCTACTGGAAATAAGTATCGCAATATTGCAGTGTTTGTTGTAACGCCGTTTTATTTATCATACGAAACTTAACAACAATATATTTCTAATACGGTCGTTAAAAAAAAAAAAAAAAATTGAGAAAAAAATGGAAGCAAAAAGAAAAGTAAGCAGCTACCTTAGATACGAGAATATCGGGCTTCTTAAGTGAACCCGTAGAATTGGTCCTGTCTAGCCTATCGGTTGGCTTATGATGTTGATGGTGCTGTTGCTCGTCGATCACCGGATAAAGGTACTCGTGATTGAGCGACGTAAGCTGCACGTACGGGTAATTATCAGAAGCAATGTCAGCGGTTGGTTCGTGCGGCAGTGGCGGCGGCATTTTGCCGCCGCTCAAATAATGCTCCGGCAGCGATTGTGGCGAACTGTTGTAATTCGTCACTCGCACCACTCCCGATATTTGTGCGTCTTGCCGTAGTTCTGGTGGTTCCGCTGGCAAGTTTAACGTCTGCAAGTACAATGATGCTGGATGTCAGTCTGTCTTTTAGACATGTGCGAATAAGTAGACTACTCACCATGAACACGTCGTCTTCGTCGCCGCCATCTGCTTGACCATGGTCATCAGACACCGGCGATTGTTCCGCCAATCCTAGGAATAAAGTTTGGGTTTCATTATGATTCAGCGAGGATTTGAAAAATTATGCACACACCGGTACACAAAGTTATCAGTTAATTGTGTGCTTACCAAGCAATCGATCCGTCATTGGGAAGAGACAGACAGAGGGGTAGAGTGAGCAATAGAAAAGCAATTTTTTGTTTAGAGATTCGATTATTTAGGCACATTTTTATGAGGATAAAGTTAGTCGGAGCGTGAAAGGAGACACTGTTAATTGTTTTGGGGTTGCTAGTCGAGGAGTTAATGCGAGCTTCGTTATCGCAATCAAAAGCGTGTTATACGTCAAAACGTCGGATATTTGAAGAATGTATCCGCATAAAATTTAGATATGCTACACGACGCGCATACGTTGATTAGGGGAGGAAATATAAAAAGAGGGAGGAAGGGAAGGGGGAGAGACGTCTATTTAAAAATACAACTAACCTTCTAATAATTCCTCGACTGCAGTCCGAACGCCTTTGTCGAAGGCGCGTGCATCTGCAGCTGTTTGAAAAGTCAGTCCAAATTTCTTCTCTCCTGTACGCCAATGATGAAATGTTGGCATCACTTTGTTGTACTCAAAATCCTTTTTGATTATACAGCTAAGGACCACCTACCCAATGATAGAAATATTATTGATTAACGATTTCATTCAAAACTCATCAAATTTATCAACAGATTAAAACGCTTACAGACTGATCTGTAATCCTCTTTCCATATATAAGATATTCATGCTTCTCTTTAGGTGCACCAGGTGGAGATGTATTGGATGACCCATGATCTTGGCTACCATTATTTATCGAGTTGATACTGGAAGGTTCAGAACTGGCCAAGGATGTTGTTGAATCCCCATTACTGTTGCTTGTGCTACTCTGATTGTTTGAAGAGTGTACTCTTCGTCGTACCGAAACATTAGCTAGACCTCCTCCACTGAGTGGTACCCAACCTCCAGAACTATCATCTCTGGTCATTACCTGTGCCCTTACTCTTACCAAATAGTTACCACTGTAATTAAAAAAAAACAGTTATTAGTGAAAAAATTGGGTATTGAATTTGATAGATCAACTAATTATATAATACAAAATAAGAACCTAATTATTAAAATTTCAGCAATTTATAAACAAAAATCTACCACATCATATTTTTCTCAATGAATATTCTGAATGAACACACTTATTCAATGACATTCATTAGAATTAAGTATTTGTTCAATGATAAAAGTTAATGAAATCTGATAAGAAATATACACAAGTTACTTAAATCTTATCATTTTTTACTTCAATTTATCATTTGATCAAACACTTCTATACATACCAACACACCCACACACGCACCCACACACGCACCCACACACGCGCACCCACACCCACACACACACACACGCACGCGCGCGCACACACACACACACACAGTGTTTACTATGAACAAAGTAATACTACATTTTGATCACCCTCATTCATGCAATTGCTGTTTAAAAAAAAAAGAAATTGCTCTGCAAAAAAGTTTATAAATTTTCACAAAAATAGTTATGATTAAAAAGCTATACATATATGTAGAATATTACAAAATTATTTGTATTGCATGACATTATTCAAATTTATCACTGAATCGTCAAATTGATGATAACTGGAACATGTCTCCCTCAATGAACTGGGTATTCATTCAGTAGTATTGATTAATAGTAAACATCAGTTTGAGCAGAAAAGTTCAAGGGTCATATGTTAAACAATAGGGAGGAATTAAAGAAAAGTTGTTGGAAATAACCTCATGAACAGTTTATACAAAATATTGTAAATGCAATAGCTTTGATAAATAATAAAAAATCCAGTTACACACGTGTACTCAGCATGCAACACACACTTATACACCTCACTGAGTAAAATGAACTTTCATTCAATGGACTTGCCAAGTTTTTATGGCCATGTGGAAAGCCAATAATCATTCACACAACAGGAAGATAATGTAGTTAACCAAAGAATGTGGAGTAATACTGAACTTGAATATTATGATTCTATCCATAATCATGTTAACTTTTAGAACCCAATGGTTGGCCATGAAAATTGAAATGTGAGATAGTCACTAAATGTAGAAAATGGCCAGGTGGTAAATGCAAAAATGCATAATATAGCACTATGCTTTACAAAAGTAACTTATGCAGACTGCAGCTGAGACAATACTACACCAAGACTAAGTACTGAACAGAACTATAAGGTGGATGAACCATAAAGAAACAACAACACCCACACATACAAGTCTGAGAAAAGCACTATAAAATGTCAATGAGAGTATCTGCACAGTGTACCATCTTAGATGTAAAGGAAAGTCAATGCTGGCAAATATCAAGAAGACACAAGTTCAATTGGCAAGGACAGGGCCAGCCAGTCCAGATGGATGTTAGATACAGAGTTGAGCCTAGGGGACGAGACGGGGGTAAAATACTCACAGGTCAGACGCCTCTGTCATGGCTCGGCGGCGACGAGCGGCTCTGGCTGGGCTCAATGTTGGGCGGGCGGCGCCGCCTCAGCATCTTCGCCTTGGCATAGGCACCACAACCAGTACATCAGCTCTATCTCTGGCACGTTCTCCTGCAGCCTCTTGTTCTTTCTACTTCTTGGAGTTTGCCTGCAAGACACACCGCCAAGAAAGCTACTTGACCCAGCACACACTCTCCTTCGTTCACGCACTCACGCACACACTCGTCTCTCGTTCAACTTTTTGCGCCCAGCCCCGCTCGCTCTTTAGTTCTTTAGTATCACTCGCGGTATGTGGGCGCCAGGCCGCGCGGGCTGACGGCTCTCCTCTTTTGCCTGCAGATATAAAGACCGTCGTCAAACCGCGCGCGCAGTTATCGTGACCGAGCACAAATATATCTTTTTCATTGATGGCGAAGGATGCGCTTAGCTTTGAGCGCTCTCGCGCGGCGAGTTCAAGGAGAACGAGCGCTTTTATGAATCGAGCGTGCCCACCACTCCAAGCTCCCCGCACGATACATGTGCCGTGCTGCTCTCTCTCTCTCTCTCTCTCTCTCTCTCTCTCTCTCTCTCTCTCTCTCTTTCTCTCTCCCTCCCTCTCAGACTTGCGAGAGAGACGGCAAGTGTTTCCGTAACTTTTTTCGGCAATTGCTTAACGAATCCTCTTTTATCGACATTATGTTACATTCTTTCTCCTGATTCTCTTTAGGAAATGGTAATCGTACAATTATAAATTGCAGTTGGAAATTGTAGAACGTCGCAAAGACATGTCCATATTTGTGATTGTCTTGACTCATTCAATGCCACGCCAAATTTATGTGTATCATCGAAGGAATCGTCACGCTTGAATTTCCGGTTGACAAACTTACTTAAATGCGCCTAATAATTTTTGAAGTCACTTTAAATTGTCCCGGAAATCCCCGGATATAGTACCATAAGCGGCTTTCTACATAAGGATACACATATCGGATGTCGGACAATAATGGGTTGTGTAGCGAGATCATAAAGGTAAAAAAAATTAATTGTTTGCTTAACTTTTGAGTGCATCAGGCAATGATAAAAAATATAGATCTACTAGATTAACATTAATAGTACAACAATATCTTTTTTCACCATAGGTCCGAGGTTTGATGTCTCCTCATCTAGAAAGTCCTTAATGCATAATTTCCACTCAGAGTCTACGAGAGAAACCAGTGCAGTGAAAAAGTCAACTATGTATGTATGTACTTACATATCAAATATGCTGTCAGTGTATCAGGGATCAGCGTCTGATGTCTTCGTATAAATGAAGTTGCATTTGCTAAACCGATAATAATTTATTGATTTGTAGAGCAACTTTAAAGAAAAATATTTATTTAATAAAATTTGATATTGTCGATTTTGCCAAATAAAATGTGCTTTGATAAATTTTTTGTTAACATTTGAAAATTACCTCGCTCCGAAATTCCCCTAGCAACCGATTGCCAAAATCCCCCAAAAATATCAGTCGCCATCTTTAAAGCCATCATCAGCAACAAAACGGAATTCGCATACAGTGTGCACTGTGCAGCAATCTGGTTAGCACTTCGCGAGTGATCTCGAAAGCGAAAGTTGTCTTCGCGAATACGCATACACACACACACACACATATATATGTATAAAGTAAATGTGAACGCCAAAACAAAAAAAAATAGTAAGAGCCACCTACAAGTAATGTGCAGAAACGGAGCTTAACATTCTTGCGTTAGATAATTTAAAGACCATAGTAAATTAGTGAGACATTTGATTGAAGTGTTGCCCGAATGCGGAGGCACATATTCCAGCAAAATAGAGCCCAGCGTGGTGCAACGACTAGAACGACGACGAAGACGACGATCAGGTGAAGAAGAAAGAGAAATCACAACGAGTAACGGATTGTTGAAACGCGTCCGCGATAATCTGTTGGAGAACGCGCTTATCGTTCACCTACACTGGCTGATTCGAATACATCTTCAGGTTTTCACCTATGTCGTCGCGGCATTCTTCCACCTGCTGAACCGCCGCCACACGAATGATCCAGCCGGAGCCATGGACGAGCCGCACGCGTCCGCGAGCTCAGGTGCATGTTTGTATATGTTTGCTTTGCCTGCGGTTTTTAGTAACCCAACTTCGCTTATCACCAATCCAACCATGTAAAAAAACTCTTTATTCAAATGTTTTTTTAAATGTGATTACTGCAGATCCTGGTGGTGGTCATGATGGTACTAGCAACAACAATGATAATGACGAAAAAGATGTGTCAGCATGTGCTGGATGTCTCAATACTATTGATGAAGATGAATTCATACAAGCACTTGGTCAAGAGTGGCATATTGATTGCTTTCGGTGTGTACAAATACACCACTTACTTTTATGTAGTCTTATCAATTGAGCATAATCAATTATTTTATTAATATCATGTTTTAGGTGCTCAGCATGTGATGCACCATTGTCCTCATGGTACTTTGAAAAAGATGGATTGCTATTTTGCAAAGATGATTACTGGGCAGCCTATGGTGAGGCATGCCAAGGCTGTGGTGATATCATCACTGGGCCTGTTATGTTAGCTGGAGATCACAAATTTCATCCAGAGTGTTTCGCTTGTAATTCATGTGGAACTTTCATTGGCGATGGTGAAAGTTATGCTCTTGTGGAGAGATCTAAGCTTTATTGTGGAGTTTGTTATAAACGACAGATGCAACCACACAGTAAAACAGCCAATTATCCATTTGTCAGAAAACCGCACAGCATAAGACTGGTAGAGATCCCTCCAAATTCCAATAATCACGAAAAACAGCGGGGAATTAGACTGACTCTAGATAGTACACCAAGTCCAAGAAACTCTGGTGGTGGTTTATTCCGTATTTCAGAGTAAGTAACAACATAAAATCTTTGTTTCATCAATCGATATCTTACAAAATAGAAAAATACGATAGTGTAATTAGCAAAAGGTAACTTGGGAATTTAAAACGAATCTCGGAGTGAATTCTTTTTCATCTGTAAAATAGTACAACATTCTGTTTACTTTTCCCACATCTAAATTCATAACAACCATTACATCACAAACAATTGCAATAGATAAATAGTAATTATATTAGGTATTATAACAGAAACAAACTAGAAAAAAATTACGCAATGTTTAACTTTAAAATAGAATCTTTATGCATGTTAAATCTTCATAAGGAGTAATAATTGTTCACACACAATTAATAGTAAAAAAATAATGTAGTACAAAAAATCAAGGCTTGATTAATAACCCTCCACTAAAAATGCAGGTTATTGAAAAATGTTCGTGGAAAGATCTGTAAGCTGGTGACCTCTGTGATGGAGGTTCTCTTTAGGCTATGCTGCCACTTCTCTAATAATAGGTACTACCAATATTGAATCAATAATGAGCACTCGGAAGTCTTTTTTTTAGAGATCGATAGATGCAACTACCTTGAACTGCATAAATAGATTAAATAATCTATTAATGTTTCTCTCTTGTGCACATTGCCAAGGACTTTTTTTTAACTTAGTACTATTTGATAAGCTGGGTGAATAAAGCTTAATTAATCAATTACTTCAGCTAACAATGCTGTGGAATATTGGTCCTGGCAATTACAATGTCTGTACTGTTTCACGCTTTCGTATCAGCGACAGGAAATCCAATCAAAATTCCGTCACATGCATGCATCGACGCTTCATTATTAGAGAATATTATCTTTACTAAAAAGTATACCACATAGTAATAAATGACATAACGAATAATCGTAATTTTTAGGCTCAATACGTCCAGTGATCTGATGTCTCTTCACATCGGAGATCGAATACTCGAAGTTAATGGCACTCCCGTGAAAGATCAACCCATCGAGAGCATCGAAAATATTATCAGACACTCGGACACACTATTGCAGGTAAGTCAATCCGCCTATGAAAAAATAAAATTATTGTAGACTTCAGTTCACTAATTCCAATTCTCATTTTAGCTAACGATAGAACACGATCCAGACGCAGTGACACGTCGAACGGCATTTTCAACTGCTCACTCATCGATAATACCGCGTACATCGAGTCCAAGAACGAGTCCTGACGGCAAAGACAGACTGTTCAAAAGACGCGACGAGGGTTACATCAACGGTAACAGAAGCCGACAGCTAAAGAGGACTAAGGATCCACAACAGAAGGAACGTAGTAGCTCAATGTCTCGATTACTTGACGGGTTAGTTAAATAAACAAAAATAGATTTATGATATTTTCATTAATGTAGTTGAATCTATATGGAATTTGAATATTTATTTATATCAGAGCATCTCCGACCAATCCAGCCTGCGACCTGAGCCGCACGAGATCGTTCCGCGTTGAACCAAAGAACCAGAGAATATTTAGAGCTAGCGATTTAGTCAAAGGAGAGCTGCTTGGGCAAGGATCTTTTGGTCAAGTGTATAAAGTAACGCATCGAGATACAAATGAAGTCATGGTTCTGAAGGAACTTTATAGAGTCGATGAGGAAGCGCAAAAGAACTTTCTGAAAGAAGTCGCCGTGCTACGTTCTCTCCATCACAACAACGTGCTACGATTCATCGGTGTGCTGTACAAGGATAAAAAACTTCACCTTGTCACAGAATTCATATCTGGTGGTACACTTCGAGGTTTGCTTCACGATACTAGCGAGACTTTACCTTGGGAGCAACGTACTTCTTTCGCCAAGGATATTGCTGCTGGCATGGCGTACTTACATTCCATGAACATCATTCATCGCGATCTCAACTCCCATAACTGTCTCGTGCGCGAGGATAAAACTGTCGTTGTCGCTGATTTTGGATTGGCTAGAATTATGCAAAACGGAAATGCTCCTGACAAAAACAGTCCTGGTAAATTTATTTTTTTGCGCTTCCTAAATGTAAAAATTCTGTTAGTTTATTCATTTTACTTGGCCTTCATTTTACGTTTGGTCTGACAGCAGGGAAATATACAAGACGCTCCGACGGCGAAGTTCGAACATCGCGTAAAGAACGCAAGAAACGTTACACGGTAGTCGGCAATCCTTACTGGATGGCGCCGGAAATGATGAAAGGCAATAAGTACGACGAGAAAGTCGATATATTCAGTTTTGGCATCGTCATCTGTGAAATAATTGGACGAGTACAAGCTGATCCCGACTACTTGCCACGATCCTCGGACTTTGGTCTCAACAAGCGAGCTTTCAAGGACAAATTCTGTGCCAATTGTCCCGAGTGTTTTTACACCATTGCATTTCTTTGCTGTGATTTGAATCCTGACAAGAGGCCATCGTTCGAAGTGATGGAAGTTTGGCTTGATGGCCTAGCGGTGCACTTGTCCGTTGACGCGCCATTGCCTCCAGATCTTGAGAATGATATTAAAAATTATGCAGGTCTAAATCCAAGCAGTGAATCCAGTACACCGGACATGTTAAGTCCACAACTGAATACTATTACCGAGGGACAGGTGCGTTAATTTGATTCAAGCTGTCATAGTCTAATTTTCTTCGGATTTTGATAAATAAAATTTATCAAAGTACTTTATCAGTTTTCAATTATAACGATTCAATTAATTTTAGGTACATCGAGAAAAGAGACGTGGCTGTGATGATAGTACGTTAGAGTCGGACTTTTACCTACAGAGTAGCGAATGCAAAGAAAACGTGCAAGTTCCCGCAAAAAATATTAAACAAGGTAATAGTTCACCTGCGGAAAGGGAAAAACGATACTCGAGACAAAATAGCAAGTCTAAAGAATCATCAAATGATGGAGCAAGTGGCAAATCGAGCTGGCATTCTTACTCAAGACAGAGCAGTAAAAGCAGTACATGCAGCGAAGATGCTTCGACAACGGATCGTAGGCTTGGCATCAATTCCTCCAGAACTAATTTAGTAAATTTCAATTATTACTAAAAAAGTACTCACACGTAATATAGAATGAATAATCATTGTAATTTTATTTTGTCAATAGTGTTCATCAGAAAAATTCCCTAGCATCGAAAAAATCAAGTTCATCGGGCAAGTCGATCTTCCCAGCATAGTTCCTACTTCTCCTTCGAATCTTAACTATAACGAATCCAAGCGATCCTCTTATAGAGTCAACCGTCGAAAGTCCGATGAATCGTTGACTTCTGAGAGCAGTAAAATCGAAAATCCAAAATTTAAACCTCTCAACACTACTGGTAACATTGTTGGGATGTACCTACGACAGATTGGTAAATCCATAGTGGCACCCGTTGAAAAAGAAAATACTTCATCTTATTTGCAAAGCAATAAAAATTCATGCAGTACTACTACCGAGGCCGAGTCCAAGTGTAAAGCCCCCAATTCAACTACACCCCTCAGACGGTCCAAAATATCACCTACGAAAGAATCACCGTCCAGAAATGCTTTCACCTGCGACGCGAACGAAGCCAATATAGGTGACGAATCACCGAAGCGAAAGCAGAAGTCGAAAATTAAAGAGTTGCCGGCGACTAGGAGAAGCAGCAATAAACGTAGAAATAGGAGACGAGAAAAATCAGATCTCGGTTACGTTGAGAGTTTTTCTTTTGAAGATTCGAAAGATACTGACAATAATGTGGAAAGCAGAGTCGAGAGTAACGTACTTGAAGGGACGTCGGCTTCTCTGGACTTTTATGATGATTATTGCAAAATGGAAGATGTGAAAAGACAGGATAGCTTTGGAACTGATAGCGCGGTTGGTACAATGAAAAGTGACTTTTTTGCCGACATTGATCTCGCTAAGATCAGAGATGGTTCTGTGCCTATATTGCAGGATTTATGTTGTACTACTGATAGCCCTAATCATACGGCTTCTCCTTTCGAGAGTACGGCTCTTTAAACCGTTTGCAACCAGTCAAAACTTACAATGGACATTAAGTTTTTATTTTTCTCTCTGTCATGTTGAGATGTGTTTTGAAAACTATTAGATCTGTAATCGTAGTGGAGAGATTTACTATGTTTCAACTTCAAATAGTGCTATGAAATAGTACTTTATACAGAGGTCGCTAAAGATTTTCGATTTTCGTTCACTTGTAAAATATTTGTTTCGTTTCTTTCAAACCATTTCTACGCTTTTTCTATTTTATACGTTGTCACGTGCATTTCTTTGTGTAACGTGTATTACAATTCGATAAGACTGAAATGGATTAAATGAATGGCGAATTTCATTTTGTATTTATTCCAGTAAAAAAATGGGTCTACGAAAAAGTACAAATAAAGTAGTTATGGAATTAGCACGTATATTTTTAAATGGTACTATTTGCACTTCAGCGAATTCTACAAAATATGAATTGATAATTATACGAACTAAAAGCACTTTCAAAACGCATCTTTACGTACAGAAACATCCAGCCCAATTATTTTAACAGACTTGAAAATACAATTTTTTTTTGTAATGATACACAAAGTAGATACAACAAAACTTTCGTTGTGAGATGTAAATGCTATACTTTCCTAGATATTTTTCTTTTTCTTATGCCTTTTTAGTGATAGAAACTACGAGAAGACTTCGAATTAAACTAGAAACTGGTCTCAATTAATTCATAACAAAAATAACTGTAGTATTTGCTAAAACTGATCTAAATTCCTTTTAATCTGCTAAGTTACTTATGTCGTAAGTTAATTGTATAGCTCGTTGTTGTTACGCAATTTTGTTTTTTTATATAACATTTTTACTGGCAAACGTGCTACGCAAAGTGCGTTTTTCTAATCAGTATTAAAGCGAATTTCGCTTATTAAATAATATTTAAAAAAATATAATCTTGCAAATGCGGTTTTCTACGAATCGCTTCCGATAAATATTATTTATGAATGTACCAATACATTCCTTACATGGACATGAGCACCTTTAGCACGTTTTAAAAATTCAAATTACGAACGTTTTTTCACTCGTTTTAAACTTTTAATGAAAATAACTAAAATAAATATGTAAGACTTTTAAGACAAATTAATTCACTGTCATTAATTATAGAAAACACTAATTTGAAGGTGTTCATATCTGTTTCTATTTATATTGTAAACGCTTTTATTTGCGTACATTAAATAAAAGCATTCCATGTATCTACTGAATCGCTTGTTCTGATTGCTTGCCAACTTGGTCGTATATTAGGCGTAGGAAGTAAAGCGAAAGATTTGCTAATTAATAAAGTATTGAAAATGCTTACCTAGTAAGAAGAAATTCACTCTTTCGTTCAGATGTACCAGGATATTCGAATTTCTTCTTGCTAGCGATCGCGAAAAAGTATCGTAAAAAGAAAAAAGCTTATAGGAAAGTAACGTTTAGATATGTTGCGTATTCTTCCTTTATTTTGTTCTGAAAGCATAGCTTTGTATGGCAGGGACTAGACTTGGCAGATGGTCATAAAATATCATATGGAAAATCTCAACGATTCCAAATATTTTTTATGAATTTTGAAGATATAATATGCAATAATAGCATACGATGAATAATAAACTACAGGTTTAATATTTTAAGGACATGTCAGTCAAAACTGACAAACATAGTATATAATAATTAATAAAAAATGTTGCCAATTGAATTATGCAAAATTTTCATAAAATACTAAAGCACTGATTTTAAAGCTCGCAAATTTCAAACGAGTTTTCGATTATAGCACAGCGTTAGTCTCTTTAGCAATAAATCATACTATCTCAGAAGAGATCGGATAAATGTTATTAACGAATATATTTAATAACGTCAGTTTCGAGTTGAAAGTAAAAAGTATGTTTTATAAAAAAGCCTCGTCTACTCCCTGCCAAGATAGACTGTTTGATGGGACCGATATATTATACGCACCGAATTACCATACTTCGCCCCCGAACATTAGTGCGTTGTATCGTCATTTTCATCTTCAACGCGACATACAATGTCGCATTCAAGGTGAAAACTGAATAAGATCGAATTGTACAGAGTGCTTAGATATGTAAATAGTTTTGTAAATATACGTATTCCTGGAGATTTTATTAACGTATATAACACTTCATTTGAATTCCGCCAAAATATTTGTTCGAATCCTGCAGATAGGGTTTTTGTTAAGTAATCGATTTAGAACTATCATTTGAAATTATTTATTATGCAAAGAATAACGCTTGTTTAGCAATTATAGAAAATAAAAAAAACATTGGTTATTTTTATAAAAAAAATATGAAAAAGATTGGTAAAAAACATTACAAGTTCATTCTTGAAATTGATTCTATAATCAACATCGAATGCTTTGAAAATAAAATGTTTCTATTGCATCATCGAATTTTATAAATAATTTTATAAGTGCAGTAGTGCCTAGATAATTTATATACTTTGTGACTAAACTTGGTTGCCACTTAGGTGCATACAATCGATATGAATGTAATCACAGAGGTTGTAGATACCACATCTAATTTCGGCCCTTTTCACTCAAATCATGTTATCATTTTTATTGAAAAAAGTCTAGTATTGATATTATATAAGCTGTTACAAGTTGTACGTTACACTTCCTTTTTACAGTATTTATTATAAGCAGGATGAAAATGGGTTTTTTTCTCTATCTTATATTGTACTGTCATATTTTTTTTATAGTTATTTTAATATTATATAACATGTAATAAAATGTACATGTATTTTCAAAACATTATTGCCTCTTTTTTTCTAATAGAATAGTCTATATTCCATCACTGTAGAGAAGCAATAGCTATAATTAAAAATTAAGCGTTTTGTGAATTTTGAAATTCATTTCTGACAAATACTATTGTTTTACAAAGATTGACAGTAATATTACAAAATGATATATTGCTGTATCGATCCATGTCATAAGTGCAATCAGGGTTCTGAAGTTGCATGAGAGGTGACGCCACCATTGAGTTTGAAGTGTAGTATGTCTAAAGCTACGGAATTGAAAATCAGACAATCGGCATCAAATCGTTAAATACACCTTGGAATTCCAAATTTGAGCTTCAACTGATTTTGAAAAACTAGTGGAAGCTAAATTTACGATTGTGCATCCACTGGAAATGCCTCACGGAAAAAAGCCTACATCTCGCCAAGAGAGAAAAGTCGAAGAGCAAAAGCGCTATCGGCAACACACCCCTAAAAAAAATAAAAAAAACATTGCGCAAACACGCACGCGACAAAGTGGCGGAGTCGGCGCTTTCTTTCTCTCTCCTCCCCTCTCTCCATGGCGCGAGCGAGCGCTTTATTATCATTTTATTCGGCTTCCCGCCCCGAATTTAAAGCCACCTCGCGAGAGATAGAGTCATAAATTTCTACCCCTTTTCCCTGCCTCCTTTTCCGGCTTTTCTTCTCTCGGCTCTCGGGCGGCGCTTCCCTTATTTTTCTCCCGTCTTTCTCGTGTTCTTTTTTTTTTTACGGTGGCGTCAATTCAATTCGCGCTCGGTGCTAAAGAGAAAAAGCGCCACGGGGATTTATCTCCCTTTTTTACGAGTTGGACGGTAAAATTCCGGGTGTTAATTTTGAGCTAAGGCCGCGATGAAAAAGTTATGGAAATTTGTTCTTCATTGAAAATGATTGTTGATTCGAACTGTACACGTATACTAAACCGATTACGGGGATCGATTTTTTGAATGGAATTGTCAACTTGGCTGCCTTGTAAAAGTGTTCTGCATCGAGCAACGAGGAAATCCGTGCCCAATGTGAAAACCGCCAATGTACACTTGAGACGTACTCCTTAAGATTCGCAAACGTGAAATACGTATGTAGAGAGCAACACTTGTCCTCTCGCGCGAGTAAGTAAGAGGTGCATCTCATTAACATTTTTCGGCGGCTCAACTTCTAAACACAAAAGGAGCTCTCTCGCCGGAAAATCACGTACGAAAAATGAGAGACGCTCGCGCGGTATCGCGATCGTGGCGTTTCGTGATTTGCATATAGCTTGCAGGAAAGCATAAACAACCGCGGCACGAGAGAGAGGCTTTATATACACAAAAGAGCCCGTCGGCGACCGATATTATATCCTCCGCGCGCGGAGACTGCACATACGCGGCTGCGTGCAGCTTGAATTTTGACGATTTTTCGTCGAATTCCTCGCGTCTCGTGATTCATCCCGCATGCCGCGGGCGCAGCTCGACGAGCCAGCGAGCCTCGCAAACGTTCTCCTTTTCTCTGCTGGCGATTGTTTTTTTTATCGCGCGTTCGCACGAAGACGACGGAAAAGAAAATGCAAAAGCGGATCGCGTTTTTCAAATTGATCGCGAGTGCTCCGAACGGCCCGCCGCAGCTGCAGCTAGCCGAACGACCGCGCGACATGCCTATGACGCCGAGGCATCGGAAGTCCTTTGAAGATAGAGCATCGGCCGGGGAGGAGAGGGGAGTGGTGGCGATTACGCATTCAATCCGTATCCGCGGCTACCGTGTTGCAGTAGCAGCAGCTTCAGCGTTTCGAAACGTCTCCGACCTTATCTCGCGGCGGCGCGAGGCTTCTTCGCTTCTTGCGCTCCTTGGCAGGCGAGACACGTGTGCGCGCCCAGCGAAAAGAGGCTGCTGCTGCCTTTCCTGCCTGGAATACATCCACGCGGGGCGGCCGGGCGGGCGCGCGCGCGTGTCTCTCTGCCACAGCGGGCTCATTCCTCGCCCGTAAAAATTTCAATTTTCGGGAAAAATTATGACCCACTCGCGATTATACCGATGGCACGGCTTGAATTAAGATGCTATTTCGGCCCTCTTCCTCTTCTCTTCGCGTTCTCCTTTGCTGGAAGATGGATTTCCAAGCGGTTATTTCTTTTTTTTTTTTCGAAAGCCCAGAGTTTGGAAAGTTGTTGAGAATGCCGCTTCGGATTCGCAAAGAGGATTAGCAAGTATTTGGGCGACGTTGAATGTCGATTGGGTTGAAATGGTTCGATCGAAGATACAGAGCAACCGACGCAAACCTCAGTTATAGGTACTCGTCGCTCTAAATATGAAAGTCGACGAGCGTGAAAAACATATTTTTATTCGAAAGGAAAGCCTTCGAAAGTCCCTCCGAACCGCGCCCACTCGGATTCTTTGCACTACATATAACGCGGACAGCGCGCAATAGAGAAGACAGAAGAAAGGATGTGCGTGGACATCAAAGTTTCCATTGATTACATAGCTCGACAACTCGTAAATAACGCCATAATTATACGTCCAAGTCACGCGCATTTCGCATCTCAATTGCACGCCCCGGTCGCCTAATTATTTTTTCCGAGCACGCGCTCGGCTAAGCCAAGCCGACGGCGCTGAAATCTTTTTAGAAGACAATAGGCGCGCGCGCTTACAAGGGCGGCCGAGCTTTAAGACCATCTCGCTCGCCACTACCGATTAAAATCTCCACTTTCGGTTTAGTTCTCGCCGACACTTTTGTGTGATGCCCGCGATCTCGGGCCGATCGGCGTCTTTGGATGCAACCCGGGACTTGTTACAGTGTGCAAATTACGATTCGCCTGGAGTACATTGTTTTTGTCAACGTTGTAACTGGCTGCAACAACGCGATTGTACCGAGAGTCACGTTGACGCTATGTTCAGCGAACGTTTATCGTACGAATTGGAGCTTACATATGCCCATTGTTACTTAGTTTATGTCAGTATTCTCAGTTATCATGTATATTCAGTGAGCATTGATGATTATTTCTTCTCGACATTGCATTGTCTTGCTCCATTCTTCTTGAATTCTAATCGTATAAGTAAAAGGCCAAAAGAAAACATCGATAGACGTCGTTGGAGTCGCGATAAACCAACAATTTTGATAATACGCGAACGTTATTTGCATAGAGAAAGGTCTGTTTCCAATCTGTATACACCACAAGCTGCCGATTGTGTCCCTGCCGTGCGTTTCTTGTCGTTAGATGCTACTTATTTTTTTTCGGTGCGTGGAAATTATCATGAGAATAGCTTGTCGCGCGCGCGCGTTCTCAGCGAGCCACTCGCACGAAATATTCGAGAAGTATAAATTTGACATTGTAATGCCTATACGAAAAGAAGAAAAAAAGAAGCAAGGCTGCGTCCGATTAACATACGCGCAGCGTGAAAACCGAGGTTCCTTTCCCTTACCTCGGAAAACGCTTCGGAAAAGGGCTTGACACTTAATTATCAGGCTTGGATATACCTCGAGCGTGTCCATTTTTCGTGTGATATATCGCCGCACTAATTGCCATTCCTATGCGCTTTACCTTATATTTCCTGACATCTTGCAACCGAGGAATCAATTTACGTTCGGGGAGCCGCGCCTCCAATCAACTTATCCCGATGCGACGGAGGAAAACTCCCGAAATGATTTGTTGTTTTTTTTTTTCTCTCTCTCTCCTTCTTTCTCGTTCGGAGAGCATCGGAAATTCTAGCCGCGCCAAGCGCTACGAGAGAATCGTCGCGCAGCGCGTGCTCGCAGCACCAGTAGGGCACGTCCCGTTAATCGCGCGGCGATCCATCGCTCGCGACCGAAAACAGAGAAGCGCCTCCTTATTGCCGATTCCGCGCGCGTGCGCGAACTCATCGGCTCCCGTTTGTTTTATTTTTCCTCTTTCTTCTTCCTTTATTTTCTCTTCTTATCTTTCTGTACTATCTGCGCCATTCGTGTTTTTCTATCACGCATGCCTGTGCATGCCTCTCCCGTATGTCGTTTTTTTCTATCCTCGCTGCTCGTCGCGCAAGAGATCGTCTCGGCTACTGTTTTCGTAGAAAGCGGCGTTTGACAATCGAACGCTGCATTGGCGCTGTTGGAACTCGTTCGACTTATTTTTACGATCGAGCGTCGATCGTCGCGACGAGTCCTTCGCAGCGGCAAATAAAATTGTTTAACGCAGAGCCGTTGTTCGATCGGAAGCCAACCGACGCCACGCCAGCAACGATCTCCACAGCCTCGCGTCGAGCGGATAGAGGGCCGCCCTTTCGGCGCTACACGCGGCTCATTAACGCGCGTCTCGGCGAGCGACGTTGACTCGAGTCCGCGGCTGCCGATCGGCAATCGAGCGAAGAAAGGAGCGATCAAGGGCAGCGCGAGCGCCATTAGAACGAGAGAGAGAGAGAGAGAGAGAGAGAGAGAGAGAGTATGCACGAAAAAGCGACCCCCCGCGGTGGTGCTGGTGGTTGGTCGTCGGGATTGTGTAGCATGGGCTACCTACGGGTATCGGTTACGCTGAGGAAGCCGCGGCTCGAAAAAGAAGGGATAAAGGGAGGCCCGACGCCGGCGACTGGCGCCGAAGCTCGGCCAGATCCGTATCGGCCAAGACAGGCCTTTCCGAGCGGATGGACGAACCCCAGCTGCATATTGAATTTATTGCAAAGCGCGGTAGTCGATGCGTCGATCGTCCCGACTGGTTCGTAAGAGCGCCCCCCGGCCCGGGCTCGCGGACGAACTACTGCTCGCTGGCAGAGATAGACATAGGTCAGATCGACGCCTGGGACAAAGCACGAGGAGGAGGAGGAGGAGGCGAGCTCGTCCAGCCGGCGGAAAGCCATCGCGAGCTCGTCAGCTCGTCGCGATAAGCATCTCCGAATCGGCGCGTTCCCATGGGGGACCAGCGCCGGCCGCGGCACGCGCTGCCGATGATGCCGAAATTCGGCATTGTTCTCCTCTCACGGGCGTGCAACCGCGTGTGTGGCGAAGCACATGTGCGGATAGGCATCGGTTGTATAGTCTTGCGTAAATCTCTGATTAACGAGCTTCGTTGCGCGCTCTCGCGGAGAATGCCATTCGAATGCTAACGTGTTGCTTATGATTTATCGAGGACCAGCCCGTTTCCCTCGTTCTTTTTTCTTCCTTTCGAGAGTCGAGAGGAGGGCCGAGTTATGGTGATTCGGGGCTTCACGGCGATTTCGCATAATCGAGAATGCTAATTCTCGGCCTATTGCGCGGATTCCTTCGATTTTTTTTCCAGGCCATTACTGCTCGCGTGCGAGCCAGCGAAGCAGCAGCTTCGGATGGATCGGATCGGCTGCTCGGGCCAATTTCCAGGCGACAAATCACCGGCAAAGACGATGCGTCCGCGTCGCTCCAGGAGCCTCGGAAAATTCCGCGGCCCCGATATTAGCCGCAAGTTTTCTCTTAGCCGGCACCCTCGGCTTCGGCAATTTAGTGCGCGAGGGATGAACGAGTGATCCGAAAGAAAAGCAGGGGTGAGTTATGTTACGGCCGGCCATAAACGAAATGAGAAAAGTGTCCGCTGAAAAATCTGCGGCGCCACGGAATACAAATGCCCGATTTGACTCGGTCATCTCCGTGAGAAATTGACGAGCTACGACAATATGTGCTGCGCGAGCGGAGCCCGGGCTCGAGATAAGAAGACGCGCGGAGGGGGCAGGGGAGGCCGAGCGCGGATCGCGACGCGTAACAGCAGACAACCGTAAACTGCATATATGTCGTTTGTGGGTTTACGACCCTCGAGATAGTAAAGAACAGAAAATGCAAATTGCCGGGGATTTTTTTACTGTTATTTTCGGCGATAAACTGGCTGTTGTTCATCCGCTCGCCCTGAGATTGCTTAGCGCAATGATACGTCGCGGCTCGAGCGCGCACCGAAAGTTCATTGATTATATAGATCGGATACGGCGACGAGGGATTACACGAAAGTGAAAAATAAAAGTACGCCGTCTTTTTCCATCCGGCTATCGTTCATCTCGCTGCTACGTCGACGCTCCGCAATGAGTTGTTCCACAACTGACAATGCTATATGCAAACATTCATCCGACCAGAAATAAAAGTGAAAGCGAAAATAAAAAGGAAGAAAAAATAAAAGTCGAGTGGGCAATCAGATCGTACAAAGCAGATAGCACCTCATCAATCAAGTCGTTCTGCGAATGCGTGGAAAGATATTAGCCGGCGGATCATCAAACGCTACACTCTCCTCCTCTTTTTGGCTTTCAGCAAAACGATAACTTTCGAACGAGTTCCCACAACACATCGACACCTCGGCTATTTCCCCGAAAAATTAAGAGCTGGGAACACGGATAAATATGCGCGCGCGAGCGAGGCAATCGAGTCGCTTCGCCTTTAAAGAGTGTCGCGCGCCGGGGGGCGCCGCTCGCGTCGGAAACGCGCCGACCGGCGGAGACACGGATTCGTCCTCTGTCATCTCCTTCGACGCCGTTGCTCGTCGCTGCGCGCGAAGGCCAGCCCGCAAGCTCGCGCGACGTCGAAGCGCGAAATTGCCGCGGTTCGAATATCGGGCCGGAAAGTATGCGGGCGCTCCTCGCTCCTAGCTCCTCGCTCCTCGCTGGAATGCGCGCAATATCGCCGAGGCAGTCTGTCACATTTGGAAGGCGCCTCGCTCCCCGCTTCTTTGCGCTCTCCTCTCGCGATGGGCTTTTATTGCCGGCGATAAAGCATCGCCGCGACTCGTGCCCCGGCCTACGATTAATCTCTACTCGACTACGCCTGTCCTTCTCGCTGCCGCTGCGTGTATTTACGACTCGCAGCGCGCGTCCCGATGCTTGATATTGAGATATTGCCGGATGCCGCGCCGCGGACTCTCCGCGCGTACCTTCCGTGCGACTCGCGACTCGCGACTTGGCCCGAGCGCGCCCCGCGGCCGGTGTCTGCTCCCGCTTGAGTCCGCGCGCGTTTTCGACGGATCGGCCAGCTGGCCGGATTCCAGGAGCCTTTGTCGGCGCTCGAGCGCAGCTTTGCGTCGCCGAGGCCCGTGCCGCGTCCGCGGAAAGATCGCGCGGCATGATTTTCGGGACGGGGGACTTTGAGAAAAAACCAAGCGAGACCGGCATGATAAACGACGCGCAGAGAAGAAGAAGAAAGAGCGTGGGCGTGATACGACTGGGCTGGCAACCGCTGATTAGGCCGTCGACACATGCTATGTAATAATGCTCCGAGGCGCGCGCGGACGAATTACGAGGCCGGCGATACGTACGTGGGCGCCTATCGCCTGGCGATTGATTGGCCTCGATCGCGTGCCACGCAGCGCTCGTGCATTTTTCATGGCGCCCGAGCGTCGCCTACGTACGTCCGTAATTGGTGCTCCGCCGCCCCGGCGAGGCGTTCGCTAGGTGATTACGCGCGAGCGCATCGCGCTTTATCGCCCGCCGCTCGTCGTCGTTTCGGGACAGAGAAGAAGCAAGGCGACACCTCCGCTCCCACCTCTTCGCGAGCGCGCGTGCAACCGACCGCCGCCATTGCTGCATATACGTACGCGTCGCGCAGTCGTGTGTCTTTCTTGCCGAGGCGCATTGCAGGCGAGTGCACTCGCCCTCTCTCTCTCTCTCTCTCTTTCTCTCGAGCTGCTGAAATCGCGAAGGCTTACGGGGGCGTGGCAGCCGACTCCACCGGTGGTCTCCGCCACTGGCGCGAGAGAGAGAGAGAGACGCTGCCTTTTTTTCCTGCGGTTTATGGTCACGGCGGGCGAAGGAGGTGGACGACGACCGGGAGGGAGAGATTTTTCGACGATGCCATGGGAAATGCAGCGTTGGCTAACTTCTCTGCTTACGCGAGCGCCCTTTCCTTGTTCTCGCTGCCTTGCAATTGTTATTCCGTTCGCCTGCTCGCGATCGCGTAGATTTCCGATAACGCGCGTGACCACGGATTCCCTCCGCTGCTCGACCGTCCGTCGTGCGCCGATTAACGACTCGCGGACGCGGCGACGATCGCTTCGCGACGGCACGGCCAAAATTGTCGCGCGGCCGATCGTGCCTCGCGAAAATTCCTCGATACGTCGTTCGCTAATCGAGAAAAGCCGCGTTTCGGCGCCGAACCGAGAGAACGAAAATGGCCAAGATCGTAAAATGCAAATACGGCCATTGGCAAATTGCGAAACTACTACTGCCTCCTCGTCAAGGTGGTCGAGATAATTTCAGCTCGAGTCTGCCCCCCTCCCCGCCGCCTCCTCCCCTTGGCTGGCCTGGCAAAAAATCCGCGCGGATGATGACGGCACGAGCGCGACCGGTCACGCTGCGAGCCGAGCTTTCGACGGCTAGCGATGCAGCGACGAGGACGAAAATTTGCCGGAAAAAGGATGCCTCGCGGCAACGGTGCCGCGCACGTGTAGCTGGCTTTCTGATCCGCTTCGCGGGATCGACGTTCATTATCATCGCCGTTCCCTCGCGTTAATTTTATCGCTCGCTCGGCTGCTTCGAAACGTTAGATCGATTTTGAAATTTGCGGAAACCCATTGTGAAAGGCGTCCATCACGTCCCACGCGAAACTCCAAATCGAGAATCGGAGTCGGTTGTTCTCGAAGCTCCTAGTTCGGCGTCTCGCTCGCGAGACATCCGGCGACGCGGCGGCAGTCGCATCCGAGAACGCCGGACGAAACCCGGACGGGCGTTGCAGCCGCGTGCACGCGTCGGCGGTTCCCAACGAATCTCACTCGACGCCCGCGATCCTCGAGGCTACGGATGTGCAGCGGCAGCGGCGGCAGCAGCGGCAGCAGCGACAGCAGCGGCGTCGGTCAATGGAAAAAAAGAAGACCGCGGGCGAGACCCCATGATTAGGCCCCCCCAAAAGCGTACGCTGCGAGGCGGGTCCGCCTTGTTAGCGGATCGCTCCTCTTCCGTTTTTTTTCCGTTTCTTTTTCTGCCGTCCACGAGAGGATGCACATGGCCGAGCGAGTCTCCGCGTGGCGCAGCTCTGCGGTCGCGTCGCGGAAAAGTCTGGCGCGAATCGCCGGAGCGCCGAGTCGCGAGGAGGTAGCGCGGGACGCGGCCAAATTGGTCGTTCGCGGCAATTACCAAGCTGGCGCGCTCTCGTTATATCCGAACAGTCGAATTCGGGCGCGCGCGCGCGCGCGCGCGTATACCTGCGTTCCGCGACTTAATTGCCGAGAGGGAGAGATGATTAGATGGCCGTGTGTGGGCCGGTCCGCGACCGTCGCTTTCGGCCGGCCGCCGGCTATGCACGGATGATTGCCGAGGCGTGCGCCGGAACGGGAAAGAGAGCAGCGGCCGCGCGACGGCGACACGCTTTCGCAGCCGGCAGAGGCGAGCGCGTAACTCGCGCGACCGATGCCAATTGAAATGGACGTTCGCCTCGCGCGCCACACTCGCACACGCGGAGAGCGCGCGTAGGAGTTTTACACCCGCCGCTGCCGCCGCCGCTAGTTGCTGCCGGCCAACGGCCGAGTAATTGGACAAAGCGCGCCCGCAAATTGGACCACCGACCGAGCGGAGCGAGAGAGAGAGAGAGAGAGAGAGAGAGAGAGACGATGCCGCGTATTTGCATCTCCGTACGAGGGAATTTAACGTCGCCGCGCGCCGGCTCGGCTTCTTCGCTTCGTGCTCTCTCCGCGGGCCACCTATCTAATCGACGGATGTATCTCGCCTGTTGGACGAACAATGTTCATTGTTTGACACCTCGCCCGAGCATTATTCCCGTCGCCGACGAAGATATCAGTCGAGCCATTGCGACCGCACGCGGCGTCGTCGGGGCCCTGGCTCCGAGTGGCCCGCGAAGGCGTAGGAGCGCCGCAGGCCCGGAATCGGCCTTCCTTGGCAACTCGCCCGCGCACCGTCCGCGACCCGTCGTCGTTCCCATGACACCACCCGCGCGCCAATATATCCTCCATCGGAACGACCGGGAGAGCGCATGCACGGCCGAGTAGATCGCGATCCGCGCTGGCCCGCGGATCTCAACGCGAGCCTCATTGTTCGGGCATTTTTCGCGCGATCCGCTTCCTTTCCGCGGCGCGCGATAGCCATTTGTACGCGCGCGAGTCGCGGCTGCGAAGGCGGCGGGGGCGCACCAAAGCGAAACGCTCGTGCCGAGAAAGAGAGAGGCGAAAAGATCGCGTATCCGCGCGGCGCGCGCGTCAGTTTTTCTCGGGACGCTCGCGCAACGGCGTCCCGTGGGAAATGGAACGACGAAGCGCGCGCGTTAATATCCCAAAGTGCTCGCGGCCTATACGCCGGGGAGGAACGGAGAAGACGCGCGAGAGAAGGAAAACCAATCGCTACGAGGTTTAAGAGATTACTTTCTCGCTCTTCTCGCTGCACGCGACGCGCGTCGCGTACGGCTCCTCTCCGCCGAGGATAGCAAGCTGCGTGGGCGCGCCCGTCACTTTTCCATCAGCGCTGCGTTTGAAGCTGCCGAGGCAGCGCCGGGCAGATGCATCCGGTCTCTTACCCGCCGACGCGTCGGTCGCAAGCTCGACGGCTCGACGGTGCGCCGAGAGAGAGAGAGAGAGAGAGAGAGAGAGAGAGAGAGAGAGAGAGAGAGAGAGAGAGAGAGAGAGAGAGAGAAAGCGAGGGCACAAAACCGATCGCGATTCGGCGAGGCAGGCCGGCGGAAGCGGCAGCGCAGCCACCGCGAATAAATTGCCGAGCGCTCGCGTGCGGGCGTAATAAAGCATCGGCCTCGCTCCTTAAATCAGCGCCGCGGCGCGTGGGGCCGCCTCGATCGCGCGCATCTCGCGGCAGGTGAGCCTCGCAAAAATCGTAACGAGCCGCGGAAGGACGAGGCTCGTTCGGCTTTTCGGCAAACAATCGTGGCCCAGCTGTTTGCGAATCGTGAGCTCGTTAAGCCCGACTACGAGCTTCGACTGTAGATGGTGGACGATGGTCAAGCGGATGGAGAGCGCCGCTCTCGCCCACCTCCCCCGGCCCCTCTGATTAGAACAAACGTACGCGACTCGATTTCCCGAGTGCCCGAAGCTCCATACGTGAGCCGCATCTGTCGCGCCGGCGATACTCTCGGCCGAGCGTTTGGCTTTTCAATTATATCATCGGTAGCGGAGTCTTTGAACAATTGATTGGGTCGAACGTGTAAAACGAAAGAGATATCGTAGGCGTGTTTCTCTTTCCCCCTCGCGACGAATACGCGCGAGTGCAGCGGCCTCACCGGAAGAACACTGCGCTCGGCCATCTTCTTGCTTTTCCCTTTCGACTCCCCCTATCCGGCACTGCCTTGCATCCCTCGTGCGTCCCTTGCGTCGCGAGAACTCACTAACGAGAAAGCTTTCGTCCCCTTTGCTGTCTCTCCCTCCCTCTCTTTTCACATCCGTACGTATGTTGATAAATAGAGTCACATTCGTTTCGTGTGATATTTGCAAGTTGCATTACGTACGCGTGCGAACCCCGTCAGTTGTACGCATCGCTATGCAGTGCTTGCGCAAACATCTCGGATTGTCAAATCACAGCCGGCACATCGCGGCTCCCATTTCATTAAAATCAATTATACAACACGACCCAATATTGCAGTGTATATTGACAAGTACGAAACTCGTTTCTATATATATATATCAACTGGCGGCGCATTAGGCATACGTTCGATCTTCGGACAGTAAGACAGACGACAAGTTTCTGCTGCTATAGCGTCTCTACTTTGATAGCGCGTCGTCGGTAAAGCGCACGACAAATAAAAAAAAGAGGCAGCTCTCAAGAATCATAACGCAATGAGTACGATGAGCTTCCTAATTAAAAAAATTAAAAAATACATAAATAAAAATTAGCGAGAGGAAAAAAAAAGCCCGTCAGATGCAAGCCGTGGCAAATCCTACGCGAATCGAATCTCCTCCCTCCGCGTTCCTTCTTCTGTTTGGCTTCCTTTCATGTGCCCCGGTGCAACGCCAAGGGTCGCGCATGCAAATCGCGCGCCAATGAGAGAGTTCAAGGCGTCCTTTTCGCCCAATAAAACAACAAACCCAACCCTCGCGCTCGTTGTCGTCTGCGCGGCGTTTCTTCTCTTTTTTTATTTCTTCTCGTCGTTCCTTTTCTCATTTCGAGGAGGAGGGTAGCTCGCGTAATAAAAAGAGAGTCCTCAGACGGAAGTGTCGATGGGCATTATTCTCGCGGCTTATTTTCTTTTGATTCCTGCGCGGAGGCACGGAGTTTCGATCGAGGGTTGACGAATGTTGTATAAGTGAGGCTTTGATGTTCTCTCTCTCTCTCTCTCTCTCTCTCTCTCTCTCTCTCTCTCTCTCTCTCTCTCTCGTTTTTTCGCGGGTATGCAGCGTCGCTCCGCGCAACTCGTTGGTTCGGAAAAAAAGCCAAAAAAGTGGCGATGCGAAGCTCGAACGCGCAGTTGGTCTTGGTACTTTCCGGGACCAAGTCAAGCACGACAGCCGCGTGAACGAGACGCGCGGGGAGGCTAGATAAGGCGTGAATCGCAAAATCCCGCGGATATTCCCACAGAGTTGGCGGACTATCCGCGCTAGATAAGATCCGATCTTTTGCGTCGCGCGAGGTCCTCGACGACGAGACACTTGATCGCGCGCGGCACAATGAAAAAAGCAACGCGCCTCTCAGACAGATAAATCTTCGGTGAGCTGCGCGCACAAAAGAAAGAAGAGCGGCGAAATAAGACAGAAGCCGTGTACGTATAGTCGGCGTCATCAAACGCAAATCTCCTCGTCGTCGTCGTCGTCGTCGTCGTCGTCGTCGTCGTCGTCGTCGACGACAATCTCCCGTACTAGTTTTCATTCATGTCCACGTCCCGCGCCGGCCGCTCCGACCTCGCCGTGGCGCAAGACGTACGACTGGTCGTTCATCGAATCGGAAAGATGCAAATTCGCGGATACGATTCCGCGAGCGGCTGACGCAAGCTTCTGGCGCGACACGAGCGAACGGTAGCGGCGTCGCCTCGTTAATAAGCCCGAAAACCAGCCTGGCATCCGGTCGCTTCGAATTAATCTCTCCGTGGATTTTCAAACAATTTCAGCGGCCGCGACGGCGCTCATTCACTCATTTTTTTTTCGCTCAATGAACGAAACTCGTTTGGAAGCTCGCGGCCGGAATAACTAAGGCGCGAGATAGGAATCTCCTTTCCGTACGTGCCTTCGAGAGCTTACGCGTACTCGACTGCTGCCGGTCCTCTCTCCTTTTTGTTAGCACGCGCGCATCCGATCGGACGCGCGCGTGCGCGCATCGCGAGCAAAGAAGCGCCGTGATGCCCCCGAGGCGCGATAAGCGCGTAGCTTTTTCCTCTTTGTTGCTCTTCGTTTCGGATTCCTAAGCCGGCATACGCGACGGGCACACTTTGCGCGAGCGAGCGAGCGCGCGTACCTTCGGATACGCGAGCGGAGGCGTTTTCCGACGGCGTCGCTTTCTCCCGCGCACGCGAGCGCCGCCTCGGACGGGCCGCGCGGCGAAGACGCCCTCGCGCACTGGAACGCCGGCATGACGAAGCGCGAGCGAGCACGAACGCTAGCGGGACCACCTGTGCGGGCACGGGCGCTCCCATCAATATTCCGGCCCCCAAAAATTATGCCAGAGCAATGCATCATAGGAGCCGCGTGCACAACCTCGGAGTGCATTGCGCGCGGGCATTGCGAGTGGGCGCTCCTCCGCAGCCAGGCCGGCCTAATCGGCAGCCTCGATCTGCCGGCTATCTCGCGGACGCGTAATGTATTCCCCCGGCGAGACAATAAAAGCACGCATGTAATATGCAAAGCGCGGTAGCGCGTTTTGGCCAATGATCAAATCGCAATTTATCCGGCGATTGACGTGGCCCACCCAAACGGCCCGCGGACGTCTGCGCAATAAATAAGGCGACGCCGGCGGATCAGGTGAGCCATTATGAATCATCTAAAACAATGGAATGCGCGCGGGCGGCGGGAGGGGGCAGAGGGGCCCCTCGCCGATCTTAACTCACGGATACGCGCGCGCGCGCTCGTCGCTGACTGATGTGGGATATTTTTCTTCCTCCGCCGCTGTGCCTGCGGCCGGTCGCGCGCGGGACCTATAACTTATCGAAATTATATCGAGCCACTTCGTGGAACGCGCCTCTTTCTCTCCGCCTCGATGGAATTAATAAAGCGCCTCGGACGGGAATTCCGCTTCTGCTCTCTCGCGCGGCCAATCGCCAATTACGCTGCTCCCCCGGCGACCACTTCGCTCGCCGCCGCCGCCGCCGCCGCCGCCGCCCGAGCGTCTTCTCGAGCTCTCGTCGCCGCGGCCTGCGCGACGCACGCCCGTATCGATTGTCCGAGCGCGCGTGGGCTCCCGGTCGAGTCGAGTCCCGTCTAAGCAGGCGGACAATCGGATCGGCCCTCGACGCACCGCGGGGCTCTCGCCGACCGGCCGAACGACCGGACGAGCGGCCGAACAACCGAACAACCAACCAAACAAACAAACAAACAAACAAACAAACGGACAGACTGTCACCTGAATGGCCGCGGCGCCTACGCCTACGCGGGCCAGCTTCTTGCCCGCAGATGGATCGATCGAGGGGAAGAGCGCCTCGTAAATCAGCCGGCCCAACAATGCACCCCCGCGCCGCGCGTTCACGAGCCATTAGCTTTTCACTTCTCGAAGCTCGTTGCGCGCGCCTGCCCTTCGCTCTCTCTCTCTCTCTCTCTCTCGAGCGGGGTCAGTTGCGCGATAATTGGGCCGCCTCGTGCGTGCGCGGCTGCCATATGCCGCGCTCCTCGCGACCGGAGCGTCGCGTCGAGAGCTCGCTGTTCAACGATGGAGATGCGACTTTGGTGGGGCGACCTCTCTCTCTCTCTCTCTCTTAACGGCCTAGTTTCGGGATAATAGACAGCCGCGAGCCACATATGGCATCTTGTGTCGACTGCAATTCGTGCAACGCATTATCTCGATGAGGCGGACGCGATGAATAATCGTCGGGCGGTAGGTCGGACACCGCTCGAAAAATCCATCGAACGCCACGGCATTGAAAAGGCCTCGCTGCGGCCGACAGAGGGATGCGCGACGCCGGCGGCGGGCCGGAAGCTCTCGCAAAGTTTCGCGCGGGGCCAGGTTTTCGCGATGACAAATGGAAAAGCTGTCTCGCGCGAGCCGGCCGACCGAAATTTAAATCAGAATGGTCTCTGCCCGAGCGCCCGGGCAATATGCTCGCCGGGGCGCATTGTGCTCCCGCGCGCGCGCCCCCGAACTCTGCCGAAGGGCACGAAAGCTCGCGCGGCGAATCAACAAGTCTCGGCTCGCTTCTCCTTTAATCGGCGCGCTGGCCGATCGGCGCGAGATCGGTGCGGCCCGACGCGACTCGGCTGCAGAGCCAAGCGGAAAGTCAAGTCGATCTCGTTACGTTAGCTGCGTGCCCGGCTACGGAGGGGGGCTTTTTAACGCTCGGTTTAATCGCAATAAATATCCGTCGGAGCGCTCGCCGGAAAAGCTCGCGCGGCTGTGTTTATCTCCGCTCTCTCGGCTGGGTTTTTATTCAAACGAGGCGGCGAGCGCAGGTATAGGTACGCGTACGCGCGGCAAACGAATCGACGATTTACGAGTTTCACGGCTCGCCGGCCGCTGGCCCCGCGAGCGCATGACTAATGCGCGACTCCACCGCGCTCCCGAGATCCCGAGATCCCGAGACGGAAGCCCGGCTACAGCTCGGACAAAATGTAGCTGTCGTAAGTGCACGCAAGGCCGAAAGAAACAAGAGAATCCCGTGCGATCGAACGTCATCCGTCTGTCAGAAACCGCACGAACACAGAGGAGAAATCGCAGCAGCGCGAAATCCTGGAAAAGACGGACAGGGCAAAAAAGGCAACGTTCTCTAGTTCCGTTCACACATTATAACAAGACGTGCTCCCGTTTCCGCCGGCGGACGCATTGCGAATCACGCCGTTACGCTTGCATATAATGCCGCGTTATTATATCGAGAGAGGGTCGCCGATTTCCTTCCTACTGCCTTGTCGGCGACGGCGCGTATAGAAAATAAGCCGGAAAGCCGATTGGCCGCAGTATCCTTCCGCCTCGAATGCTTCCCCGACTTCTGTGGCGGCTTTTTCAAGGTGATGGATTCGGCACGACGCCGCGGCTCACGCGAGCGCCCGTCGCAACTCGTGCGCCAGTTGCGCTCGCCTCTTGCCCACCTGACTTGTCGAAATGTAGCCGACGCCGATAGCCGTGCCCAAGATTTCGCCGGATCACTCGGGAATACCGAGGCACGAAGAGCTCTCTCGAAGAGAGACAGAGAGACAGAACTCCGGTCCGCGCTCGCCGAGTGCAACTGTCCTCGCGGAAACGGCAGCGCGAGCGTTACGCTGTGTGTCGTAACCGTCGCCCTCGTCGTCGCCGTCGAAAATCCAGCGGGCGTACCGGCGCTTCGCCGCGGAGCGCGCACGTACACCCGAAACCGCAAAGCTAAAAAGACAAAAAAAGGAAAAAAAAAAGCCGAGAGAGGAGAAGCATAAAGAAACGCCATACGCGCTCGCACGCGAATGTGATTATCGGCGGTGGCGGGTGTAGCAGATGTGCGCCGCAGATATCCGGCTTAACGGGAATGACTTTAATGACTCGTGTGTGCGTGCGCGCGTTTCCGATTTTTCGGCGCGATTTTGCCTCTCTCTCTCTCTCTCTCTCTCGCCGTTGTGGAGCGTCGCTCCGCGCGAGTGGACGATCGGGCTCACCGGCCACAGCTCTGCCGCTTTATCGGGGCGGCGCGTATGTGCGCGCACTGGAAGTGCCGCGCCGCGCGACACGTCATTAAACTCGGCCTCTCGGCATGGCAAATTTCACGAGTCGCGGCCGAACGCTCGTCGTCAAAAAGAAAGCCCCGAGCTGCTCGGTCGGCCGAGCGTGTAGCCGCCGAGAGCAGCGTCGCTCGTAAATAACACTTCCAAAGCCGGCCGAGAGCAGCAGGATGCGCACAAAGCGCATCTCGCCACATTTGCCTTCGCAGGCGCAGAGACGCGCGGCGGCCACCTGCGAGAGCGCGGCCGAGTGCCCAAAGAAACGACGACGAGCGCAGGCGCCGGCGCTCGGCTTTCGCTCGCGAGGACAGCGCCGCTGCCGCGGGTAATGAGTGCGCCTTGCAAATGAGCCGCTTGTTTTCTGGAAAAAGGACGCAGAAGGAAGGCAGAGAGAGAGAGAGAGAGAGAGAGAGGGACCAGCTCTTTGCTGGGCTTACCCATGAGAACTGTGCGCTTTTGTCGCCGCCTGTTTTTTTGCTTGGCTATTTGGGAGCTCGACCATGTGACAAGTCTCGTCGGCGGATTATTGCCGCTGATATTGTTGCTCGACGCTCAAATTCATTGCTCGTTTTCGATGCTCGTCTAGCGACATGTTTTTTTGCGCGCCAGCGTTCGCGCATTCTTGGTAGACTTGTGCTGGCGTATCCGCTTAGCCTTTACGAAGGAATTCAAATAAATTCACCTCTCATCGTTCTGATACTTGGACGTTGTAGTTTCGCAGCGAAACTCACATTTTTTTGTGGTGACTCTATTGATGGCATGCTATACTGCTGCATCGTGAAAAAAATGATGCCTATTGTGTTGTAAAATTTGTAGAATTTATAGGGATTATAAGTGTTTTTGTGTGAAATTAAGCAAAAAAGGCTCTCGTGTCAGCACTCGGGAGAAATTTATCATTTCGAATAGCATCTTTGATCACTCGAAATTGCATTTAACAAGGCGTCGAACATAATCGCTCGAGTTGTTGCAACAACTGTGAATATCAGCAATGAAATCCATCCTCGAGTAGAACGTCAAGGGTCTCGCTGCGATAGCGTGATTCGACGCAATGAGAGGGGAAAAAAGTACAGCAGCGTCGCGATCCGGGAGCGACAGGGGCGGCGATATTAGCACCGCGAAAATCTACATAAACGCAATGCCACCACGTCGAGTCTCTCTCTATCTGATTAATGGACTTTTTTCTCGAGACGAAGGAGGCATTATTGACTCAACAGACGCGTGCCGTTTTTTCCTTATCGTGGAACGATAGGATCGATCGCGGGCTAATTGAGTTCAGCCAGTTGATTTCTAAAGCGCATTTGGTTATTTGAGCGTGTATTGTCGCCTCTAAGTCGAATAGCATTCAGCGGAGTCGTCGCGCCGTGAAATTACTACGAGGTGAGCCGCGACGCTGTCGAATGAATCTCGAGTTCAGCTGAAAAATCAACTCTTGCGATCGCGCGAGATCGTAAACAAGTCGTCAATGAGTTCCGCGCGTCGAAAAACAGCGACCCGCTGCGCGCGATGAAAATGTTAATTAGCCGACCTGCCCTCTCTCTCCCCCTGTCGCACAAAAAACGGAAACGCGCGTGCGGACCGAATATCAAGCCTCGACAATTCTAAAGCTCGATAAAGAAAGCCGTCCCAAAAATTTATACGCGCGCAACGGAGCAATTAAGCGGCAATGAAGAAGTAAAAATTTCACGCAGACGCGGCGTTGGTGCATCGGGCAAGCAGGCGACGGTCGCGCGGCGCTTAATTACATTTCCAGCTCCGTGCACGCGCTGCGCCGGTTCAATGTGATTAACCTCATTTACAATTCGCGCTCGTTTCGCAATTCTCGCTCGCCGGCTCTTTTCGTCTTCCTTTTCGCCTTTTTGCCATCGCGTGCGCGAAAGCGGCGACGCTCGCGAGTTTCTCGCGTGTTTTGCAATTAGAGCCCGTACGTTTGGTTACTCGCGGCGACTCGTAAAATCGACACCGGGACGCGCGGGACCGTCCGCTTGTCCTCTCTCGCGCGGAACGCGGGGCGACTCCGGCCGGACGAACGTGCAGCGAAATCGGTGATCGGGCAGCGCGTGAAAGAAAAAATTGAGCGCGTCGCGCGAAGTAACGTATCGAGAGGAGAAAACACGAGAGGGGCAAGGGGGAGGGGGGAGGGGAAGGCGCGTCTGCACGCGCAATAATTGGTCGGCTATTTTAGGAGGCAGCCAGGCGTGCACGCGGAACCCGCGGCATGATTATTGGCTTGTGCCTCGCTCGATGCGCGTGAGCATTGTCACTCCGATGCTCGCGCTTGTCTCGCCGCGCGACACACATGTGTAGCGGCGCGCGCATCACGCACGCACGCCCGTTGCGATATACTTTTCCTCGCCAGCGGCGAGCGCCGAGCCCAGCCATGTGATTATCGTCGCCGAGCGGGGACGAGTCGGTTTTTTCTCCGGCCTCTTCCTTTCCCGTGCACTGCTTCGGCCGCGCCGGCCGCTCCAAATGAACACGTCCGCGTCCCCCAAAAACCGCGCGAGACTGCATTCCGCGCGCCCTTTTTCGCCGCTCGCGCCTCTCGCGCTGACTTATTCATCGCGGCCCGTAATTGCGGCTGCTGCCGCCGCCTCGCGCACCGCCGTCGCCGCCGTCGCCGCCGTCGCCGCCGTCGCCGCCGTGCCCGGGCCTCGGATGCCCGTCGGCTTCCACGCGACCGACGAGCCGGAGATCGACGTCCCGGGGGTGGCCGCGTGCGTGCGCGCGCGCAAAGGCGGGGACCCAGTTCGCGGGCAGCATGGGTCCCCGACGCGCTCGGACCAATGGGACGGAGCCTCGGCAGCGCAGCCACACCTCTCCGAGCGCAGCGGGGAGCGCGGGAACTGGGGCCATCTGCTGGTGCCGACGCGGAGGTAGCTCGCGGATTCGGCTCGGGCGCGCGATCGCCCGGTCGGGTGGCGAGGGCCGCCGACGGGCCGGGAGAGCGGGGCTCAGCGCCTCTGCGGCCGACGTCGGTGCACTCGGCGGCGTCGTCCTCGAACGGACGGCCAGTCGCCTCGCTGCTCGCCGTCTGCCGAGGACTGGGAAGCGTCGCGCGGAGTGCATCAATCGCCAGCAATGCCCACGAGGCGTGCCGCAGCGGCGCGCAGTCGCCGGCTCTTTCAAGACGAGTTCGCGTGCGTTTGTTCCTCTTCTGCTTCGTCGTCGTCGTCTTCTTCTTCTTCTTCTTCCTCTTCTTCTTCCTCTTCTTCTTCCTCTTCTTCCTCCTCCTCTTTTTCTTCTACTACTTTGCTCCGAAGCGGACAGCGGCTTGGCTTTTATGCTCGCCTGGATTTACGAGCTTGCGTCCTCGTCGCTGCGGCTAGGCAACTTTGCAAGATGACGGCGCGTCGAATTCGCTCGCGGAAAAATCGGAACGAAATCCGATTACGGAACGCCGCGTCGCGAAACAGCCGAGGGAGAGCTCGGTAACAAGATTTCGACGCGAAGCAACGTCATTAACCGGCACGTATCGAAAGTTTATACTAACGCTCTCTCGTTCGCTCTCTGTAACCAATTTAAAAGCCATACGCGACGGAGCACTTTGTCGCCGTGATTAAATTCCCGACGACGGCTAATTAACCAATGAAACAAAAGAAAAAGAAGAAAACATCAGCGGGAGAATTTGTCAACCGGGGGTAAGATAGTGCGATAGTGCGGGTGGCTGCAATTATGGCGGATAATTGGGCGGGGAGTGCGAGAACTCCCGAGGCTGACGTTCTCGCGCTTATCGCGCGACGGGGCTACTTTTTCCACCGATCGGATATCTAGAATCTCCTTGGCCGATGATCGTTCATTAAGCGGAGTGACTCTACCGGTGATTTCTTTCTCTCGTTACGTAAGCCTCTTTGCCGGCGACACCGCGGGGCTCGGCGTCGACCGTCGAATCGCGATATTGCGCGTGGGACTGAGGGAGACGACCGGAGCGCGCTCGACGCGGAAAAATTAGCGCTCGAACGCGAGACTAATTAAAAGAGGAATTTTCGAAAGTCCACATCTCGCTCCTGTTTTGGCGTCGGCGGTGGAAAGAGCGAGTGGCACTTGCTTTGAACTTGCACTCATGCCTTGCCTCCTCGATAACAGCAGGCAGCGGCACTGGCGAGCTAATTAGACGCGCGACATTGTGTGGCGCCGCGAGCAGACAACGCCGCCGTGCGTGACACGACGCGCGTGCTTTAATTAATGAGGGCCCGAGCTCGACCACGAATTTCCCTCTCGGCCAAGGCCTGACTTGCCGCGAAAAACGACGCGCGCAAAGCGACGAGCCGAGATCGCGCGGTGCGATTTTTGCGGCGCGACGACGACGACGCCGTCGACAGAGGGTACGAGTTCATCCCCTTTCGCGTAGCGCTGTCATTGCGCGGGGGGCGCTGGTCTCTCTCTCTCTCTCTCTCTCTCTCTCTCTCTCTATCTGCGACACGGAGCGCGCGCACGACCACGCGCGTCGATCGTCCTCTGCCGCTTGCAGATGCTAAAGAGAAGTCGCGCGCGGCATTTAAAATTCAAATTTTATTTGATTATATTTGAATGCCGATTCGTCGCTGCGCGCGGTTTGCAACGCAAATGCCTTCCGCGAAGTCTGCCGTGGCAAAGGGTTGCCTTCGAGATTCGGCTTTGACTGCTTTCTTTTCTTTCTCGAAAAATGTCATGGTAATTATGCCGCGTAGGAGAGAGGGGGAGAGATAGAGAGACGCAGTGTAGAGGAGCTTGACGAGCAAAGTATTTAAGGGGCAGAGAGACGTTGTCATCGTGACCTTGCATTATCGCGGATTTCAAAGAGCCACGGGAATTCCATGTCCGGATCCCGCCGTCGTAGTTGCGCGATGTCTACTCCGCGCTGCTCCGAGGGTGAAGATGTTTTTGAGGGAAAAGGAGAGCGGGAGAGATTTCGTCGATCGATAGGTGACAAGCTCTTCGCGTGACGTACATCTCTGCCCGAAGGAAGGGCTTGAAATTTCGGCACTCGAGCAAATCGCGTGCAGCGCCGTACGAGACTGCAGACCGAGCTTCCGAAATTCTCGCGAAAAGCCAGGCTGCGTCTCGCGAGTCAATCGAGGAAGGGCGAAGAGCCCGAAAGTATCAAAGCAACCAAATGGCGAAGAGCGCGGTAGTCTCCCGTTCCCAAGCGTAAATCAATACTGGCGAATGGCCGTAGTCGCGAGAGGGAAGCACGTCGAGCGAGCAATTAGCCGCGCGGCAATTCTCGTCGCCGAGAGTGGTCGGGCATCTGCCGCGCCAGGCTCGCGCGCGAAACTCGCCCAAGACGAGACAGCGGATGGATCTCGCTTTTCGACGTATCGCTGCGCGCGGACGACCCTCGTTGCCGACCAGAGGAGAGCAGTGAGCCGAAGTGTCGCTCGTCTCGCCGAATAATTTACGAGGACTCGTACGTCGCCCATGCGGCAAGTAGCGAGAGTCGAGCGCGGTCAGACTCGGACGCCCGCGAGCACGCGAGCGAATCTCTCCCTCCGTCATCGATCGACTGCAATTAGAGCTGCATCTGTTTTTGCTTCGTGGCGACTCGCGACGGCTCGCGTGATGCGCGAGCGCGTCCTCCAACTCGAACGAATCCTGAAACGCTCCGCGAAGCGGCGTTGCGATCGACGACGACGACCACCACCACGGTGGTCTCGGAGCGCGGGGGGAGGGGGGGGGGGCAAAAATTAACAATATACAACGCGAAATCCCTCTGCATTATAATATAGAGCTGCGCTCATGTGCATAGCCAACGAGGTATACGTACGAGGGGGGAGTTGGCTGCGTTTCTGCGTGTGTGTGGCCTCTCTCTCCGACGTCTCGTTGTTCCTTTTTGCGGGTCGTTCGCGATATTTTCCGCGCTACATCGATGCACGCGCGTGGGTGGAGCCTCGAAAAAGGAAGAAAAAAACGACATAGTCCATCAAAAGCATGCACATCTAGAAACAAGTCATTAAACAATTCTCTCCTCGAGAAAGGAAAAGAAACGAAGAAGAGAGGCAGAACGAGAGAGAGAGAGAGAGAGAGAGAGAGAGAGAGAGAGAGAGAGAGAGAGAGAGAGAGAGAGAGAGAGAGAGAGAGAGAGAGAGTCGTGGCAAGGAAGAACAATCTCGCGCTGGCGCGCGCGTAAATCCTCCGGCGAGGAGGGAGGCCGCGCGCGCGGCGCTTCGGTAAACCGGCCACCGGAGCCGCACACATACAGAGAGACCACCTCGGCGCCGCTAACCAGCCCTCTCTTTGTCCGGCTTTATTGGCTCGGGCTCGAGAAATCGCCGAGAGGCCCTTTATCTTGTCGACGTTCGCTCTCCGCGCTGCTCCGTGTGAGTGCGCGCGTGTGCGAGTGTGCACGTATACACGGCCAGGCCGATGGCTGCGAGCGACGCTTCTAGGATTGCGATTCGCTGGCGCTGCCCCTCTTCTTCTTTTCCCCGATGCGCTTTGCGCGCTTCTAAGAGCTAGCGCTACCTACCGGCTTCGTCTTGGTCTTTTTGTTGCCGTTGGTGGCGGTGATTTTCGATTCTTTCCTCCGTTTTTTCCAGCCGAGCGCGGCGAGGAAACGCGGAGCGCCGCTGCCCGAGCCATTGGGAATGGACGCAAGGGCCGCCGAGGCAATCGGCGCGCCCGCAAAAACCCGGAGAGTCTCATGGCCGTTCGACGCGCCGCCGCGGCCGCGCGTCGATGCGTTAGCGCGAGGACGGCCCGCGACCAAAGCCATTGGACACGCCGCGCGCGCAGCGCCAGCGATATAGCTTCATTAGGGCGTCTCGGCTTTTATCGCCGCGGCCCGTGCCGCAGGACGTGCCTCCATTACCGGGCACAATCGGCCCCGCGCCGTCTGCCGTCTGCCGTCTGCCGTCCGCTCGGTTCTCGCCGTCATCGGCGCCTCGACGCACCGCTTGTTGTGACAATGACTCTCGGCAACCGATCGGCGGCGGGGGGTCGCGCGCGTCGAGCGCCCGCGCGCTGATTCACTTTAAACGGTCTCCGCGCGTCGTCCCCGTCGTGGCCGCGCGCGACAAAGCTCGCACGCGCGGGCAGAAGGGCGAGACGCGCGTTTCCGGGCGCAGCGCGCGCCGCGTCCGGAAGCTCGGCGTCGCGCACGTGCCAGCGGACCAACACGCAATTGCGTCCGGCGCCGATAAAAGCAGATCCATTTATACGCGTCGGAGCCAGATTTATGCGCGCGAGAGAGAGTCGCGCGTTCGCCTTCGGGCTCGCCCTCGGGAAGCGGCCCGCGCGGACGTGCCGGGAATGTCCTGGCGACGCGAGCGATCAATTAGCAGAGCAAGCAGATCCGCGGAGCCGCGCACCTCGTCGGCCCGGATTTGCATTTTCATTCGATTGCTTTGATACGGCGCGCACCCTTGCCCGGGCGAGGACGCCGCGACGCGCGCGCGCGCACTTTTATCCGCAATTAGGCGCGTACGCGCATCCCCCGGCGGAGGGAAGCAGACTCGCGCGACCCTCGGCCGAGATGAAAGCCATTAATCCATAATCGAGGCCAATCGGCGCCGCGGCGCGCCACCCCCTCGCCCAGCGCCGGCTATTTGTTAGCAATTTTCCGAGCGGATGTGCGGTCATTGTGATTGTAATGCGCCACGCGACCGTCGGCGCAGTCTCATCGCTTCCTTCGGCCGGCTCTCTTTCTTTCTCCCTGTTCATCGATCTCTCGCGTCGCACGCGCCAGCTGATTTGTGCTTTCCTGCCTGTTTTCCCTTTTGTTTTTGCCGCTGGGACGCGCGACGCGCGGCGCGGGCACCGGTCCGGGCAGAGCGGCTCGCGCCGTCGGCCGCGCGCCGAGCTCCGCGCTCCGAGGACGAGGCGTCCGCCGGAGAAAGCACTCTGGAATATCGAATTAATTGAGCCGGCTATCAGCGGGATCAATGTCTAAATCCCTTCTTGCGCGGGCTGCGAATCACTGAATCACACGCAGGCTCGGAACGGGCAATCAGTCTCGCCCCCTCGTGCGCGCTTAAGCGAACCCCTCGATACTCGCAACGTGATCTCCGTAGCGATGAATTATGTCGGATGACCTCGTAAACTGCGCCACTACCAGAAAAGGGATCCCACTTTGCATGCGCAGCGGCCACCGCTCTGTGAGCATTGACAATTAGGATGAGACGATCAATTCGAAAAGTGAAAAACGACAGCTGGCCAGCCTGCAATTACGAGCGACGTTCCGCAATGTTCGTGGTGGTTTTTCCTCCTTCGTCGGGCCAACGCGCCCGAAAGATGTTAACGATACGCTCTCGCTGCGAGTTATGTTTTTTTTCTATTTTTCTTGCCGTCTCTCTTTCTTTTCTTTTCGCTGGGGGAGGGAGGCTTATTGAATTATTGACGCTCGGAATCCATGTATCCGACGAGCTACTAAAACATCCTGTATGATTTATCGATTTCTAATTGCCATTGTGCCTAACTGCCAGCGTGTTTGTATAGGGTTGAGCAGGTTATTCTTTTTCTCCTAATCCGCTTGAGGTCCGAAACGACCGAAACGAACCTACCATTATTAAGTTGGTACAGCACGCCTCTCCCGTCGACACACCGTTCGACGTTTTCGGTCTTTTCGGGCTTCTCCGCGTAAGCCCTCGAACCTCAGCGAGTTGCAAGTTCCCCAAGTAGCGCATTTTCTTGAACGGAGACAAGAGGCGCACAAGAGATGCATCCAAAAGCGGACTCGAGAGACGGCTGTACCGGGAAGCGTCGGCTCGTCGCAATTCTCGAGAAGCAACAAAAATGAGCGGGGCCGATTATTAATTTCTTCTCGTGGTCGCGGCCGTCGCAATAATTGTCATCCGAAAATCGCCACCTGAAAAAGGAAGCCGTGCGTCCATAAATCACACGGGCGAGCGTCCGCTCTTCTCATCGGCAGCGCGCAAAAACCGATCGCTATAATACATTCGGCTGGCCAAATCATCGCGGGCGCGCGACTCTCCTCCTCGTCTTGTTCTTCTTCAGCGTCTGTCGTCCCGTGTTAATTGCCATCGTCGCGTTTTGATGCCAAGTAAAAAAGAGAAAAACGAGCAGCCGAACGACGACGATCTTATAACTCAGGTAGATCAAAATGTCAAAGAGAATATCATTCTCCTT